>NC_086286.1:24357208-24720541 GCF_963924245.1 Chroicocephalus ridibundus
GGGTTTAACCACTGGCTCAGCTGCCCTCTTTATTAAATACATCAGCATCGCTCCATGATTTTATTGTAAATTCAACATATATTCTTACCTACACAGAACCGCACTGCTGCCTCCTGACATTAGTGAAAGAATTTATCTGTTTTCTTCTGTGCATTGAGGAAAGACAGAGAGCGAGAGATAAACCAAAATCTTAGATTCAAACAGATTCAAACATCACGCATGTTCACGTTTTAATTTAAGCCTCGTGGTCCTCCTCTTCCTTTAAAACGAGTACAGCCATTTTCTGATATTTAATTTTGCTCAGCTGTAAATGTTTGGAGACTGTCTGATCCATTTCTATTATGAAGAACCTTATACTATTCAAGAGCCAGTGTCAATTTTAAAAGGACAAAATCACATAAATTTTTAAATTTTTACTTACTGAAATAACAGCACAGTTTTTTCAGGGATATTATTGCTTTTTGTCAGCGTGTTCCCAGCTGATGCATAAGACCAGATAACTACCTTGCTTTGTCTTTCTTTTACTCAAGTATTACGCTACCTTTGTATTAGAGAACTCATCTGAAGTCTGAATCACAGGTGCAAAGACATGTCATTCTCTCTATATTTAATAGACACACACATATATATATATGTGATTATTCACATGCCAGTCCTTGGTATTTCCTCTATGCCACTTCATATTCTGCGCAGGCAAAATTAGTTTCTTTTTGTAACTGTGTAAAGCCATTAAGTTCAATTTTCAGTCACGTAAAGATTTTAAAAAAACTGGTCAGTCGAATTCTTTAAAATTCATGTCAAATTCATTACATTGTTACAGTTGGAAAAATATACAAAAAGTAAAGCAAAAACAAAAAAAAAATCATCACATTCTGTTTTCACCTTTGAGAGAACAGATACTCTCCTTTTTCTTCTGAAACAGACATTTAATTTAGAAGTATTTTTATGAAAAGAGATTAAAGACGCACAAAAAAGAATCGAAGTAATTCTATGTCAGAAAAAAGAAAACACTATGTCCAACTGCCATGCCAGGACAATCTCTGGTAACCATTCTGTTATTCTGCATGAATGTTTCGTTTTCATCAGAAAGCTGTTGTTCAGACACAGATATCACAGTGGGCAACAGCTTACCTCATTTCCCAAATTAAAAAAGGTAACCTTCCTTAAGATACCCTCCTTTAAACCCATTTTGTCTACCATTCCAGTACAGTCTGCTTCCTTGTGACCCCGAAGGACAGAAGCATACGTCTGGCTACTACCGCGCACCCACAGAGTGGCAGGGTGCAGCAACGCATATTCCAGGTCTGTGGTGTCTGTGTTCATTTCAACTGTTCCAAGCATCCTCCAATGCAGAAAAACAACAGGACTTAAGAGGATTTTATTTATTTTGGTAATTTTTCTACACTGGATAAACAGTTTTCCTTACGACCCTTATGTTTTCAAGTATTCAATTCACCACCAAAGTTTCCCTATCTAATTATCATAGATCCAATATTCCCTCAGTTGTGATAGCTATTATTTATGCTTGATGAAGTATTGGGTTTGTTGTGCACTAGGGTAGATTTTGAGAACAATTGGAAAACCCACCACCTCAACTTTATATTTAATTGTCCAAATTCTCCCCTGTCCTAAATAATACCTCAGACTCTGAGAAATGAGTAAAGAATTTTAACTTTCATTTTTTCCCACTTTGTTACAAAAATACGTGGGGTTTTTGCACTACAAATTTGATTCAAATAAAAGAAAGGCCAGCTTCTTGGGATTGTTGAGGTATTACTTTTCCAATATTTTATCATTTTGTGTGTAATTTACATTTAATTTGCACATGAAATATTATTAAATATACATGGAAACAATGGATTAATCTCTCACTATCAATCCATATTTTGTGGAAAAAATTTGTTTAACTTCTGAAATTTTTTTGTAAAAAAACTGACTTTTCAGCACAGGCTAAAGCTTAAGCTGTTTCATCAAATTGCTAGTCTCTGCATTGTGGAATTATAAATCAATTAACATAATAAAAACAATTTATAGATGTGAAATAAAATTTCAATTTCATGACTAGTGTTTGAATCATAATTCAGCCACCATGAAGCTGGTTGTGAATCTGCGACTTTGATAGGCACCTTCCCAGTCTGTATTTCATAAAAGCTTCGAAAGAACATGAACAGTTTTATAAAACTGGATGACATTTCTTCTGTTTGAATTGATTCGCGGTGATGTTCGTGTACTTGCTCTCAAAAAATATCCTTTGCAATTTTTGCTAAATGTTGCTAGCATATATGACTTGCGCTCTTAGTTTCACACCCCTAAATCCTGTTAAACATAAAGCAAAATTCTGAGCGATACTTCTCAGACATCGCACATCATCCTTCAAGTCCCAGTACTGCTCCTGTTTCTGACATCTGTGCTTCTGAGCTGGCATGTAAAATCATGATGTTACGATTATTACAGTATTACAGAACTGATTCAATTTAAAATATTGGACATACTGGTGGGTTGTTTCTTCCCTATTTTATTCCATTTGTTTATATTCTCTTTGGGGTACACAGCTTCCAAGTACAAATATCCCCCAGTTATCTCCTTTTTCATTTGTTTCTCTTCAACCAAGTGTACATGCGACTTCCACTTTTGTATTGTATCTACACTTGATTTTATCCAACTTCACCAGGAAGTGAAAATTTCCAGAAATTCTTCAATAAGCTGCCAAGCAAAGAGCTGTTAATTATTCGGCACAATTATAAAATGTATAGGGCTAAGTACTGTCTTAATTTTACTTATTGTCATCATCAAGACTTTTCCTTGGTACATAAAGGGTCCTTTCCACTCGCAAGGATTAGAAACTGAAATGCCTAAATACATATATGCAACAAAATAACATTTTCAGGTGGCCAAACTGAAGCATTTCTGAAAATTGCATTCTTCAAAGGTGTTCTGGAGGATAGTTCGAAGAAGATCCAGAGTTGCTATCTACTTACTTACACAAATATTAACCATCCATTTTACAGGACTGCACCTCTGAATTTTATACCTAAACTCAGATTCTTTGATAAACTTTGTCTAAAATAAACCTAATGTTTATTATTAAAATATTAGGAAAACTTCAATATTTCTTTTCATCTACGTTTATTATCCTGCTACCTTAAAGACAGAAACGTTACTAAGAGACGGTCACAATAATATTTTTTTGTGGAAATGGAAAGAGAAAACTTCCGGGGTAATGCCATGGATCTAGTCATAAACTGATCTGAAAGGTAGAAAATTATCACATTTAAAAACCTTGTGGAAGTAGGTCTTGGATACGAATCTGCTGCTCTATGGCCTTACATCAAATCACTGAACATGTCATGATTTACAAATTGTGTTTACACCCAGAATTGGTGCCGTCTCTACTTTAAAAATAATTTAATCGACCTGGTATAATGCCACATGTGGATGTTAGTATATTATTTTCAAGTGACTTTTATGACAATGAAACCTCTTCCAAACCATAATAAGATTCTGAAGAGATTATTGTTTTACTAAAAAAAAAATTAGTTTTACTAAACTGGTTTAATTAATACTGTCAGTTTAAATAATGCACTTCTGTGTGTAAATCAGCCCTCAGTTTTTATGTTCATAAGGAGGGGATAATAATACTTACTCATTTCTCAGATCTTTGCGTGGAATATGCTGTTGAAATGCAAAACATTTTTCTTGTTAGTACTAACACACAGGCTGCAAGAAAAATGTACCCAGTTCAACCTAAATGTACCCAATTCAACCTATTTTACTGTAAACCTCAAACAAGGCAACCAATCCAAAATAGGGCTGTCCTCAGAGAGACTTTCAGTGAAAAATTCACTGAAGGTAAAAATGGGAATCCTGTCTGTTATCTGAATCTGAGTTTGGATGTAAAGCCAAGAGCAAGGATTGGGATAAGGCACAAGCAAAGTCTTGGAAGTTTTTCCCTATCTTTGTCCGGTGAACCAGAAATTATCCATAGTATAACTTTTTAAAATTATTATTTTTGTTGTTGTTTTAGAAAATGTAACAACAGAAAAAATTACCTCATGCTACATTGGAAAGAGAGCTCTCTCTCTTTGTCATCTATCTTCAGAACACCTCCCCTTTAGAAAGCAACGTGAATGGGTCACGTTCAGGAGGAGCCTAGATAACCTTAAGGGAGAACTGATTTGTATCTGCCCTCAATTTTCTCAGCACATACATTAGAAAGAGTTAAACCTGAAGCTAGGTGTATACTTGAGGCCAACGCACCAACTGTGGCTGCATTTCAGAGTTCCTGTATGACCTTGGACAAGTCATTTAGTGTCTGTGCTCTAGGTTCCCCAACTGCAAAGTGGAAATAACTTCACTTACTTCCTGTTGTAGTCTACGAGGATGAAAAATGTTGCATGAGAGTTAAAATATTCTTGCAAGTTAATAAGAATGTATGTAAAAGAAAAGGAGGCTGCTTGAGCCTCCTTCTTATCTTGTTATGAGTGGTTTACACCCACTGGAGTTATTTTGGCATTTACAGAGTTATTGCTGATTTACCACATTGTAAGCAAGTCAGAGTCATGCTCACTGAAGGTGTGTTGATATAATTAACATACTGCAAGAAAGCAACACTTGCAAAGCTCAGGCTCACCAGTACGTAAAGATATGCACATTTTAGCCAAGTGAGAAAAATGTACAGGAAAAAATTAGGTTTGATGATTTAACATCAGTGAAAGTTAAATTATTTCCTGGGAAATATATTTTGGATAAAGATCAAATAAATCCCTTTAGATGCAAAGCTTGAAACAGGGCTTTGTTGAACATCATTAATGGTACTGCTTCTCTCTGCATTGATTAAGCTCATTGGCTATGAGCAAGAAGGTTGCCCAGCAAGCCATCTCTTTTTTTATTTTATTTTATTTTAAGCATGTCTTGTTTGAAAGGGATAATTGTGCCCAGCAGATCTTGTTTCTGATGCTTCTTATATATAGTGAAATACAGTAATTTAACAGCTTGCTGGGGGAACAAGAATTTGTTCCAGTTCCTGACTTAAATGTTTATGCTAATTGCTATTTATTGGCTCAGATGCAAATGATAGGTTGGCCAAAGTGAAATTTTATGACGAGCAAACTCCCCCCTTTTGTGCAAATTGAAAAAGTGAAACAAGAAGAGGATGAAATGAGCCGAAGATGGTCTTAATGGCTGCTTTTTAATGGGGAAGATAAAATTAAGACTGATTTACGTGGCCAACTCCCCTGTTTTCTCTTATCAGCTCATTTGGCAGGAAAAATGGAAAAGTAATTGTTCCTCTTTCAATGTGGGCCTCAAACCATTATTTATTGGCTGAAATTAATCGCTGTTTATCCTTCATTCACGTGGAAACCGCTCTATCAGCATTATGAACCCCAGCAACTCAACTAGTCCCTTGCAATTTAGCCAACAGCAAGCGCGGATCCTGATGAGCCGTGCCTTAATTTTCTGGGCTGTGGGAGTTAATGAAGACTCCTTTCTTAGGTGGACATATTTGTATTTCTACAACATTAATAACAAAGGCCCACACTTTCTTTTCTGCAGCATGTAAACTTTTTTTTTTTTTAGTAGAGAAAAAATAAAAGACTATTCTTAAAGCTGGACAGTGTTGAAAGAGAAGACAGGGAGAAGACTGACATTTCCTTCTACAGAGAGCTCCTCAAGAACTCACTGTGATAGACAGCTCTTTGATCCTCTTAAGAAGAAGTCCTCTGTTATGCAGCGTATACTGTGATTGCAATGCTTTGCCGTTGAACAGTGTTTTTATTTATCCTTTCCTCCTTATGTTTTATCTTCGTTGTATCCACCTTCCAGCCTGGTAAGTTCACTGTACTGGCTGCCCATGCATTTAATGCCAAAAGGGAACTATGCAGCTGGGACAGCTACAGCGGCATCTTATCTAATTCTGCCTAAGGGGGCCAACTGGTGCTGGCAACATGCACTTCAGGCAGAAGTCCTTTCCTGCTTCTTTTTTGAGGTGGTGCAAAGCATCGCCCAGTTCTGCTTTCCACATAGCCAGGAGGAGAGTCGAATGCTTGCCTTTCCTTTGTTTTGTTTTTTTTTTTTCCCAGCCCCAGAATGCCCTTGGAAATGAGATGTTTGATTTCAGTAGCAGTAGCAGCTGCTGCCTTGAAAATACCATCACTAAGCAAATGCAGTTTACTTTGTAATAGAATGAAAAATGGATTATTAAGCAGACCCCATAGGAACTGTTCAAGCCTAAGGTGTGTCTAGTCCACTGTTATGTCCATGACAGTGGCCAGCGGAGAGAATAAATAAAAAGGTGTGAAGCGGTTGTGTTTGTTGCCTTCGACTAAGGGCCAACTGATTTCTAATTGTTCAGGACAGGCTGAAACCCTGAAGCATGAGTTTTAAAAGATTTAAGACCAGCAAAAGCAGCAATGGATAAGAAATACGCTTCTATTGAACCTTGCTTCTGAACACCACTGTTCAGGAGCATACATGTGCTCCTGCATACATATGCTGGTGTTTGAAAACGATCCTAATCTTCCTTTGATGAGACTTAAGAATTAAGTAAAATTGATCAAATTTTAAGTAGAACAATGTATGCTGCAGTTTAGGCTTTAACAATCTGTTATATAATAAGATATATTCATGTTGTCTTTCTTCATTAATGTTCTAAAGGAGATCATTGGACACACTCTCTCATATTTGCCATGGGCCTGATCTAAAATTCCATTGAAAGTCAATAGGCGCTTTTCCACTTATTTACCTGTGTTTTGGATCCTCTCCAAGATCTGTACATTGCCATTTTGGAAAGGGCAGAGATAGTGAATTTGTCTCAGCTTTCTAAACCCAGTAATGAATTTCCAGATGTGACTTACATTTGGCTCACTTCTTAGAGAGAGGGCAGGAATCTGCTACATGCATGTGAGACTCTCATATTGGTATCAAAAGCAATACAAATGTTTTAGTTAAGGAATGAATTAATTTACAGATGAACGTTTACGCCTTCATCAATATATGGTTAGAAATTGTAAGGGAATTCTAACTTTCCAGCAAAAAGAAAAGGAAATGTAAATATTTTTAAATTATGATTCTATATAACAGACAAGGAAGGGGTTCTCATACTTCTGGATGGGATCCAGCTGAAATATAACTGCATAACCCCAGACAGGCTAAGAATATTGATTCTGCAACAGGTTAAAAAATACAGCAAAGCCCAAGTGCTTGTGCAAACTCTGATGTGGAAGGGACCTTTAAAGGTCATCTAGTCCAACCCCCCTGCAGTAAGCAGGGACATCTTCAACTAGATCAGGTTGCTCAGAGCCTTATCAAGCCTGGCCTTGAATGTCTCCAGGGATGGTACTGGAAGGCCGCTATAATGTCTCCCCAGAGCCTTCTCTTCTCCAGGTTGAACAACAGCAACTCTCTCAGCCTGTCCTCACAGCAGAGGTTCTCCAGCCCTCAGATCATTTTCGTGGCCCTCCTCTGGACCCACTCCAACAGGTCCATGTCCTTCTTGTGCTGAGGACTCCAGAGCCACATGCAATACTCCAGGTGGGGTCTCACAAGAGCAGAGCAGCGGGGGAGAATCACCTCCCCCGACCTGCTGGCCACACTTCTTTTGATACAGCCTAGGATGTGGTTGGCTTTCTGGGCTGCAAGTGCACATTGCTGGCTCATGTTGAGCTTCTTGTCCACCAGCACCCCCAAGTCCTTCTCCTTAGGGCTGCTCTCAAGCCATTCTCCACCCCAGCTGTATTTGTGCCTGGGATTGCCCCAACCCAAGTGTAGGACCTTGCACTTGGCCTGGTTGAACTTCATGAAGTTCGCATGGGCCCACCTCTCAAGCCTGTCCAGGTCTCTCTTGATGCAGCACAGGGTGTGGTTGGCCTTCTGGGCTGCAAGCACACATTGTTGGCTCATGTCCAGCTTTTCATCCACCAGTACCCCCAAGTCCTTTTCTGCCGGGCTACTCTCTATCATGTCATCCCCCCTGTATTGATAACAAGGATTGTCCCAACCCAAGTATAGGATGGTAGGATGGTAGCCCAAGTGATGTGTGGTAGGGCACGGCTATCCTCCACTGGTGATCTCTTGGCACATGTTGCATGGCCAGCACCAATCCAGTTGGGAATGAGAAGTGAAAACAGAGGTGGATTGAAGCCCCTCACTTTCTCTCCAGGAGTAAACTGCAAAATGTTGCTGCCAATCACACAGATGCTTGGTGTACATTATTACGTAATAATGTATGATTGTCAGCCAGAAAAGACAGGTGACAAAGAAATTCACATTGCTTCTCACTCACCATTTTCAAAGAGACCAGATTCTAGCTGACTTTTGCATAGATACACCCATGGAGAAAAGAAAGAACCAGCACCTCTACATTTTCACAGAGACCACAATTATCACTCTTCGCCTCTTACACTGCTGGGAAAGATGTCTTTCAACATTGTTCCCCCAGATTAACTTCCCAAATAAAGAAACAACCAAGAGAAGAGAAAATACAGTTATATGTAGACTTATTCTTTGTTACTGCCAGCTTGATGTTCATATCCACATGTACCTAGTGAAGAAAATAACAGTTCACAAATGCAACTTTGGAAAAGTTCCATTTGGGTGCTGTACTCTCACTGGCACAAATAAGAAAGTTTTTACATTTTATTGCAAGTCTAAACTTTGGCCTTGATCCTGCTTCCAGTTAATTCAGTGGGAGTTTTGCCATTAACTTGACTGCGTCTCTGTGTATTGGAACACACCCCTTTTTTTCTAATTAAAGACAACCCCGAGTCCTGGAGCTAAATTCTGATTATACTTTGGTCCAAATGTCTGAACTTGATTGCCAAAGTAGGACACATAATCCTGCACATAAAAGCTCCATTGAAAGTCTGAATTTCAGAGATAATGACCATGCAGTAAGTGTCAATACATCCACTGTGTGTGCTGAGCGCATGCTTACTGCCACAACTGTACATTTATGTGTCTTATTTCACATTTAATTTGTGTCCGAGCTCCTTAGAAAACTTGGAAAGATGTTTCTACACCTAGAACCTAGCTCAATTTTTCGAAGCTAAGGACTATTTCTAAGGCAGAAGATTATCATACCACAAAGCCATGTATTTCCAGAGGCAGATTCGTTCCTACTTACTGCATCGCAGTTGTCTTTTTTAAGGAAGAGTAAGTTTACCTTTTCCTTTTCTTTTTTTTTAGAAATGCTACTGGTTTGTTTTGTGCTGTCAGGGGGTTCAGCGTGCATAGAGAATTTCAATGAAAAGGAAAGGCTGATCTTTCACTGTCCAGTAGACCTAAGACTAGTCGTCAGTGCCAAGGTGAGTTCTTCTCTGCTAATAATCATTCTTGCCATTGCAGTAATGTGCTTTTCTACTTGGTCGTCCAAAGTACTGTGGCTTTAAGACAAAAGACATGGCAAACAACAGATCTGTTTAACTTTATTTCGACTTTCCCAGCTTTTCAGCTATGTCATTAAATTCAACAAAGTTGAAGTTAGCTGAGGGCCCAGAATTTTTTCAGGAGTAAAAAGCTTTTTTTATATTATTTTTATGATTGAAATGTTAAAATGATATAAGATTGTTCTTATCCATTTAAGATTATTCTCATTAGTTTTCATAATTGTTAGAGTCCACTTAAGTAATTTATGGGTGGGCCTTTAATGCAGCTGTACCAATAATTGAATCCTCTTTGGCCTTGCTGACCATAGTGCTTTCCACCTGAATTTCATAATTGATACTGAACACACTCAGTTGCCACAGCTCTAGGGAGATACAAGAGGCTTGAAGGGATCTGGAATTGTGTTCTGTTTTATTTTGTTTATACTCTACAGAGGAGATAAGTATTTAGGGAATATAACCTGATTATACAAAATCCTGTGTAGAAGAGCTCACACAAGACATATTCTCATCAGCAAAAGGTCTTTCTAGGACAATGCAAGGTATTCATATGGAAAGCTACCCTGGGAAAGGAAAGCATTGCTGTGTGTCCAGTGGCTACCTCTTATTGATACTTTGGACAGGAGCTCTGCTTTAGATTGCCGAAATTTGCATATATAGAGAATGTAAGTGTGTGTCACTCACCCATATCTGGTTAGCTGGAAGCATTTGTACAATTTGGGAAATAGTTTCATTCTCTGAAGGGGCTGTAAGATAAGCACACTCAGAGAAGTGTATCATAGCCTAGCTCCAGAGCAACCAAACAGAGTTTAAATATGAATGACTGTAACCTCCCAACAGATCCTCTGACATTTATATATCTATGATCTGGGAAATTCCCCAGGCTCTGTTTCACCCTCACAGTGTATCCAAGTCCAATTAGCATTTCTGCCTCCTTTAGGAATCTGGGGACGGATCTCTGTTGCCTCGTACCTTATACTGTTATTCAACCTATACAAAATGAGTGAGAAACACTACGGGCTCCATTTTGACATTCACTTCAGTGTAGATATATCAGTTTATACCACCAGAGATGGTGGCCCTACGTTCTGATTTGGCAGCTTTTTAATCTCACTTTGCACTGGAGAAATAGATGTAGAGTCCATGGTAATGGGAAAATATAGTACTTCAGGAGTATTTGATGGTGAAATCATTTCATTTCAGTTCCCTACTCTTCAAGGCAAGTGTAATAATATTTTCCCCACAGGAGCGTTGGGAAAGCCTGGCCTTTCATCTCAATTGCTAACTCATTTGGGAATAACAAACTGTCTTGTCTTTGCTAGGATTTTGTCAACTGTTTATCCCAAGCTAATGAACTCAAGCTGAACCCATCTTCTTCCGTTAACATGGCAAGGGCCTTAGGGAAAAAGGCAACCAATTAAACTTACACGTATTTCTACCATCCTGGTTTCTGAAGGTAAAGCTACCCTAATTGGTCTTACTGAAATACATCCAGCCTCAGTGTAATGCATTTCTTGGCACCCTTTGTCTAAGACAGAGCACGCTGCTGCTCAGATCTCTCCCTTGCAAGGGGGAGGTTTAGCACTGCTGGGGGGAACTGACTGCTCGCTGCCCATCCCTGTCCTCTCCAAGATGGTACAGGGGTTAGCAACACCCAGCTGCTTCCAGTGGGCCTCCCCTGCCACTCTCTCCTTCCAGGGAGGCAGAAGCCTGCTGTCCAGCTAGCAGGATGATTTGTCTTTAAGAAATAAAAGAATTCTGTATCAAAAATTAAGTTGGAGCTTCACACATCTGCTAATGTTGAAAATGGAAATGTAGATCTGAAGGTTACAAAGGATTCATACTTCTACACGGGGCCAAACCAGACTCCTGGATGGAGCTGTTTATCCTATCTTCTGTATGAGTTTGACATCTGGGTGCAGATTCACACAGTGCAGCCGAGGCTATATTGTGTCTGGAGGAGATGAGGAAGGGAAGAAGTGGAAAAAAGCATTACTGGTTTGAGGAAATTTTTCTGCTGTGATGTAGTAGGAAGTGCCAGGATCAGATATCCATGCATTTTGTCTGTTTTCTTGTGAAAAGCATCTGAGAAAAGCTTTCAGCAAGTGTCTTGCATTCTGTGATATCCTTGTGAGATGACTACACTGCAGCTGGTATTTGCAGAAGACTGGACAAAGCTGTGGGGTGACCGTGCTCCTGCACCACCTCTCACTGGCCCAGGGGTGGGAGTATTTCTGACTCACTTATGCACAGTGTACATCTGCCTAACTTTGGTGGGCCTGTTTTTTTGGAAAGGTCCTTTAGATAGCTATGACTTTTTGAGGTCCCACCTCAGAGTGGAGCCCAGCCTCCAGACCAGCAGACACAGCCATGATCTGTCTCACCATGCTGCTATATAATGCTGTACTGCTCCAATATGGTCCCCTTTCTCGTCTTGTCTATTCCAGTGCTGGCTGAAAAAGACATCTCAGCATTTTTTCCACACACCTACATGCTTTATAACCAAAACAACAGTTTTAGCAGAGTTGTAGCAGATATTGTGATCTGGGCCAAGGTGTTCAGTGGACATATACCTCATTTAAGTGAGTTTAAATGAGTTTAAGTGAGGGGTCTGGAGACCAAATCTTATGAGGAGCAACTGAGGGAACTGGGATTGTTCAGCCTGGAGAAAAAGAGGCTGAGGGGAGACCTTATTACTCTCTGCAACTACCTGAAAGGAGGTAGTAACGAGGTGGGTGTCAGTCTCTTCTCCCAAGTAACAAGCAATAGGACAAGAGGAAATGGCCTCAAGTTGTGCCAGGAGATGTTTAGATTGGATATTAGGAAAAAAATATTGACTGAAAGGGTTATCACACATTCGAACAGGCTGCCCAGGGAAGTGGTCGAGTCACCGTCCGTGGAGGTATTTAAATGTAGATGCAGTGCTAAGGGACTTGGTTCAGTGGTAACTTGTCAGTGTTAGGTTAACAGTTGGACTTGATGATCTCTTCCAACTGAAATGATTTTTTGATTCTAAATTAAGGGTCTTCTTCTCAACCATAAACAAACACAGTCTCCCACTGCTTTGAAAACAGAACAGAAGGCAGGACACAAACAGGAATGATAACACTGGTCATTCTGAAAGCTAAACTGTGGGTAGTTAGGTAAAAACTATAAAAACTGTGCCAAATAATTTATTCAGTCTCTTCTGAATCAAACTAGTGGCTCCAGAGCCTACCTGCACATTTCAAAAAAATTCTTCATTTATTTTGAACTAGGTACCTGATATCTTCATGTGGTGTCGTTTTATTCTGGTATGATGTGAAACACAGGTAACAGCTCTCTAAGCACTTGCCCAGTACAGTCCATGAGCCTGTAGGTCTCTATTGTAGCTCCCTCAGTAGCCTTCCTTCCAGCACAAGGATTCCTGCCTGGTTCAGTCATTCCTCTTACAAAACACATGGTATGCTTTGTCCAAGCCCTGTGATTCCATTCTTTGTACATTTTTGAGCTCTGTGAGTCAACTTTTCAAGACAATGGGACTAGAAATTCATACAATGCACAACAGGGTTTTAGATCAGTAACATTAATTGCATCTGGTAATTGGTAAAGGATGGCGAGTGTTCCCACAGCTCGAAGACTAGGCGCTCCCAAAAACCTAAAGTTATATTGTTAATCTTTTTTTTTACCTTTGACAGTGATGCTTTTGTATTTCATGTGGATTTCCTGGATCCAGAGAAACCTCTTTCAAGCCTATATTTTTCATCATTAAGCCTTATATATGAAAAATAAAAATCACAGCCAAGCTGACAGTTGGCAGACTGTCCAGCTTATCACTTTGTCTTGACATGGTTATGCATGCTAGCAAATAAAAGATTTCAGTGAATAAATTTACTATTTTAAAATTGCATAAAATACATTTTGTCACATAGAAAAAAAATATTTGACATCCTGTCAAAAATATAATTTTATTCAATTATTTTATCATGGTATATACTTTGATGTTCACACTGATACTGGAAGATTTACACTGAGCTTATGAAACAGCTGATTTCAATTGAAGGCTGAAAAGAGATAGGATCTGAAAAGTCTCAGCCCAGATTCACATGTCCTTTGCATTCAGCGTTTTACACAGATGTGTCATTTTAGCCAGGGGCGGTTTCTGTAGTGAGGAAATTGTCTACACTATACTGGGTGAGGAAATACACATTACCTTTTTAATCAGCACTCTGGCTTCAGGTTCTTCTAAAATTTCTAAAATATAAGTTGGTCATAAACTCTCAGCGTCTGTTCAAACCGGGGTCTACCTAAATCAAACTAAGCATGTTTGGACTTCAGGGAAAAAAAAGCCCCAAAAGACTATGAGGATTACCTTTTTTTGATTTTTGGTTGTCATTTGTTACTCTGAAAGACACATGTATGTATAAAACTTTCAATATGTTCTGTAGGCATGTAGGAGTAACATAAACACATATAAGCAGTACTTACAACTTGTATGTGAAATGTGGAATGTCGTGAGTCAGTTCACACTCATGTGTTCATGTATGTGTACTTTGGAGAGAGTTTATTAGTAGATTTTTTGTAAGGTGTCTGTTCCTTAAACAAAGCAGGCGTCAGCCTTTTACGAGTTGCCTCCCTGGTGCATCTGATGAGAGAACCTGGGTGTTGTGCGGCAACTGGAAAACCAGAGCCGCGGCAAATGCATGACTTTGGTGGTAACATGCATGGTCATAACTGCTTTGCTAATGAAGGTCCTCATGTCAGAAAGACACATAACAGTCCTAGAAAGATAACTTAATTTTCAGGACTTGGCAAAACATTTCCACACAACAAAAGCTCCAGAAACTAAGGAACTCTCCTTGAATATACATTAAGTACAGATGACATCAAGAAATATTTTTGTTCTGAAGAGACTCATAGCTTAATATGATGCCTGTAAGTTTAGAGAACCTGTCTGTAGAAGTAACATACCCACCACTGTAACATGGTATTAAGGTAGGAGGGGGTCAAACGAGGACTTTTGAAGGCAAGAAGAACTTGCATTGACTTGCTAATTTATGTCAGCCTTGTGCACTGAAGCCGACATGTAAAAACTGAGCCATGAATGCAAACATTGTCAGTGGACATTTGGACTGGATTCATGGTGCCCAATAAGACATTGTCTTAAAAGATGATTCAAGTAAACATGCTCAACTACTCAGGGTGCCTTTCTGTTCAATGTGTGTTTCCATAAGTGTAGTATAAAGAGGAATAAGTAAGTATGGAAGATAAATAACTAAGTCAACCAAATTAATCACCAGAAATGAGTCCTCTGCCACTATAATAGTCAATATGCCAGATAATTGAAGGTCAGCTTGAATCTAGTCACCAACTAGAAAAAACTTTTCTTGTACAGCCAGGAAAGAAAACAAATTTTGGATGGATTTCTATCAGGGAAAACCATTTCTCAACTTTCTTTTCCCCCATCAAGTGCACAATTACAGGTGCAGAAGTCCTGAAGTAGATATGCTAAGTTTAGTTCAAGTGTTAAATACTGATATATTTGAATATTGTTATAGTTCGTATTTCAAAGCTAGTCATGAACAAGGTAAGCTATACATACCAAAAATATTTATCGATTGACACATTCTAGTGTCAGTAAGTGACAGACGATATCGTCCTTCTCTTGTCCCATTTCTACAATGTAATATTCAATATACAACTGATGTTGGAGCTCTGGCGTTGATACATCTCAAACATGAAGTATTTTAGAAAACCCAACCTCCTTCTTTGCAATATGCTCCACTGACGTCAGAACAGCTATATATGGGCCTTACTTCGAGAAAATATTAGCTTGTTTTCCACAATTTATCCCTTCTCATGACAGCAAAAGGAGTTTAAGACTCCATTGACTTTAGTAATACACAGCAGTGTTAGTTTTCTAATATTGCAATGCAAATCCTGCCATGAACAGGAAACACCTCTGAGGGCGTCTGCACTCATTCAGTCCCCTGTTTTGGGCAAAGTTAACTGTCAAGGGGTCATGGTAACCATGTGGTGGTTTTGTGATGTTGTTATTTGCCTTCTAGATATGGGCCAGAATTCACAAACTCATTTCATATAGCTGCAGTAGAAACTTTCTCACAGTAGAGACAGGACAGTTTTGAGCAAGGTTGGGGTAAGTAAAATGTTCTTTAGCCCAATAGCACCTCATAAAACTGCCAAATTGAAACTCTTTTGGAAGAAAGTATTTCTTTTTGTGATAAGTGGGAACTTAGCCTTCTGAGGAAGATGTTTATAAGTCATTGTTAATTACTGTGTTCTCCTTTATTTTGATGAATGCATATTTACTGGTATTTAATAATGCTATTTTGCCTTAACTTTTTAGAATACAGTAATTAACCTTCAGCATATAATGCAAATGGATCTACAGAAGATCATGTTGGCCTATAGAATCTTATGCGCTTTCTGATCCTTTGTTTTTCCTTTGTGCTTATTCTTTTGTATGTCAAATGTCATTCCTAGAATCCTGAGATTTTTCCAAAACTTTAGCATTCTCGCCATAAGCAAGAAAGCCACAAGCAACGTTTTGAAGATTTTATTCTGGGTTGAAGAGACTCTGCTGACATCAGGAATTCTTTGTGAGTAGTTCCTGCTGAATTAGGGCTTTTGCTGGGCATCTTTCACCTAAATATATTCACAAAATGAGTAGAATCGTGTAGCATTGCTACTGGTTTGCTCTCAGAAATTTTCTGAAATCTTGTTCTTGCTTCAGATCTCAGTTAAATATTATTTATTTTATATGTATTCATAAAATGTATATTTAGAACAATATTTATAGCCAATGAAGTCATTTTTCAGAGAGGCTCTTAGGATACCAGTATTTCCTATAACAAAGTATTGACAATGCTGGCCCCTGGCCTCCAAATCCCCCTGCTGTTACTACAAACAATCCTATGGAAGTCAACTTTATATCACACTCCTTGGTCAATCAGAGATGTCCTGTAGTTTTTGGAAAGCATACCTGTCTTGAGTTTCACCACACATGATAATTTCTCTCACGGAAGACTTCCTATAGAGGTGACTTCAAAATTCCATTTAAGATTTGTCCTCCTTCTCTCTCTTGTATCTCTTGTGCTTTTTGGGGACCACAACAAAAAGATGATTGCTTAGTCTTGCCAGTCCCAATGGTTTATAATGAACTATGGAGGATCTGCATTTCTCATGATTTTCTTCTGTTTCTAAATTCTGTTTTATCTGGGAGTTACAGTCAATCAAAGCATTTGCAATTTAATAATGAAGAGACGTAACTTCAGTGGTCTCCAGTCTTAGGCTGCTGTTGGGAGTATTGCTTTTGGCAGCACGATGCTCCTCCTCTTCCCCCTGCCTCAACCTGTTCACAGTCATTTTCTCATACTGGTGTAACATATTGGGGGATGCAAGGTAAATGGAATTCAGGAACGCAGAGAAAATGAATGGCTCTTAAAAAAATCAGCCAAGTTTCGCAATCCAGTTCACAGTGGTTTGGGGTTTTTTTAATTAATAATATTCAAAACAGGAATGATCCAACTCCCTTAAAAGTACAAAATTACAGAGTAGTTCTGAGGACTTATTACTGTTGCACTTGTACCATGTTTTGTAAGCAATGAGTGCCAAAATGCAGTATAACAGGGCCATTGCAATTTCTTGACAGGTCCAAGTTTTCAGGTTATTATTAAATGTCATTGCTTTAAGCTTGCTGTGGGCAAAAGGTGCTGGGGTAAATTAAGTACAACAATCTCCTAGCTTTCCCTCTCTAAACCTGTTCCTAAGTTGTTTTCTTCAACTTCCATGAGACTTGTAGGTGCTCAGAATAAGGTCCCATCCAGCAAATCAGTCTACACCCTGCATCTGCCAGATATGTGGAGATATGCATTAGATTTTGGCTGACATCTCTATCTCAGCATGACAAATTCATCCACCCTCCCTCAAAATAAAAGTGAAAAAAAAAAAAGACAGGAAAAAACCTTAATATTGGTTAAAATGTCAGTTGAATTAAATGAGAGTGGTGTGATTTGTACCCATGAGGGGAGAAAAAAAGCACAGCAGGTATGTTAGAGGTGCAAAAAAATATTGAGTTTCACACATAGCATGTAAGAGCTGACAAGTCTGCTGGCAGCTGCCTGGACATGGAGGGCTGCTGGGATCACAGGAAAATACAGCCAGTGCCGTGGTTCTGAGGAATGGCAGAGAAACAGAGACGAGGCAGGGCAATAGATATATCTCTTGGCTTGTTAAAGCCCAAATTGCTTTGGGCTCAACTCTGGGCTCACAGAATTGGGAAAGACCAGAACTCAATTACCAAGAGACTTAAAAACGCAATGAGAGACCCTCCTTTCCATAGGCAGTACCTTGTAAGACTTAATATCAGATTTAACAAGCCGTAAGCAATATAGGTGGAGGGAGAAATAGAATGAAATCAGTGCGGAAGACTGGGCTGAAAGAAATGCTCAAACAGGGCTTAAAATGAGGCCCCCTTGAAGGCTGTGGGACAGAAAAGATTGCAGAGAAGGGGAAAAACAGCCCACAAGCAACAGAAGTCTGAAGAGCAGATTGGGAGGCAGAAGCGAGGAGGAAGCAGAGGCAGAGCCATTCATTAAAGGTTTCATCTGCTCAGGCGCCACCACCAGTGCAAAGGGATGCAGTCATTTCCATTGTGGAGGACTGCCTTTCTTCTTCTGGTTTGGGAAAACAACAGTCCCTTGGTCTGCCGTCTCATTGCTTCTTTTATAAAATCTCTCTCCCATCACTTTGCCTATTTTTCTAATATCTAACAGATGGTATCTACCTCTTCTCTTCAGTCTGCTGACGTAACTTATTAAAAATAGAGATAAACACATATTTTAGGTGCATTTGTGCATGTGGTTATGTCAATTGCATGCATCTGCATGCACAGATAAGCATTTAACTTTTAAAGTAGTTTTCCTTTACTATACAGCTTTCCCATGAAGACTGATGTCAAAATTTCTTCTCAGTCCATTATCTAGCCCTGTGCCAAACTCTGATTGATCACCTGGCCCTTGCCTACAACTAAATAATGGCTTCATTGTAGGGAATCTGTATGCAGCATAATGGCTAAACATACTGGGAGCTGGTGAGACAAAAGACAACATATTAATAAAATTTAAATCACATAGTCTCGGTTTTGTCAATATTAGTATGAAGCTTCAGCAAGAAAACCAAAAGATGAAGTCTACAAAAATCAGAAAATTATCTTTACTGATAACTAGAACCGATGAATGGAGAAATGTGTTATTTGTTTTGTTTACAAAGAAAATAAATTTCATTTCAAGAAAAAAAAATCAAAAGCAAAAAATATTTAAACCGGAAATAGAAATACTTAATCTTGATGCTGAAATAACTTGCTAAGCTATATTAGCAATACTTTCCTGTTGATGAGAGAAAACGTACTAGGGTTATTTTCAGTTTTGAAGTATTACAGTGCTTTTAAGTATCTTTTGAAAAAAAAAAAAAAAGTTTAACTGAAGTTCCATTTTCTCTGCCAAACCAGCTTTAATAGAAAATAATCTGATAATAAGTTCTTACACTATCTCAAGTTTTTAAACTTTTCCAAGTATTCAGTGTAATAACTAATGATCACAGCCTAACTATCATTTCAAGTTCAAAATGAAGTGATAACTAGAAGTTTTATTCATCAGTTATTAAGCTCCAGTTTCCCCAGATCTTACCAGTGTCTGTCTTTTCTCAAATTAGAAGCATCCCCAAGAAATTCAAAGAATGATACCTTCTACAATCACTTCTGATGGATTTCTGCTGTGTGGTCGAGGAGATGATGCTGCGGTTGTTTTTTCAATCTGTTAATGTGCCTAGAACTTGGGATGGGTACTTAGGTGCTTTTTTATGTAAAACAAAATAAACAAACCGTTACAATAATGCATATAATTGTTATGACCTGGAAGCTGTGCTCATGGTATTGTTCCTGTATGCTTTTTATTGTACTTGGCACAAGGAAAGGCTGACATTACTACCAGCAGATCTATTTTGTGGGCAATTTGGGGGATGAAAGACCCCATTTCAGCACATCACTTAAGCGAGCCCTTAGCTCTCAAGTTTAATTGACTTGGAGGTTTAAACATTAACTATGCTGAATAGAGCTGTGATGATTTGAGCCATGGTTTTCTCAGTCTGGAGACTACCAAACAACACAACCAAATGGGGAAATCTGGAGATAAGGCTGTGCCCAGGCTTCCCAGAGACCCAGAAAACAGCCCTGGGCCTGCTGGGCTTTGAGATCCCTTTCCCATGGGCATGCAGCCTTGGCGCGCATCTGTGCCTCAGCTCAACTCCAGCAGCAATGGTCCTGCAATGGGGCTGAAGATGGGCATTGCACCAGCTCACCTTGCTTAGCGGGTGTGATTTTTGACTCCCAGGTAGTATAGGACCTAGATATCAGGTTAATATAATTCACTGGGGTTGTAGAAAGCCAGTCTTCCTCCTGCTCTTTTCAGTGCCAATTTTTTTCGTAAACTTCTTAAGAACAAACACGAGGAAAATGCAACGTAAAGACAGGCGCTCAGTTCAGGCAGCCACTCAAACGCACCTACCTCCGTGGGCACAGCCACAACATTTCTATTTCGGCTAATGACTTCATACTTTAGAGCACCATGATATCACAGATAGGGGTTTTAGCAGATTTGAATTCTGTCGAAATCTTTAGACTTATTCCACCTTTATACTGAACACCGGAGAAGCTCCAGTTAATCTTCTTTAAGGCCCTATTCGCTTAATGGAAACGCTTAGCTGCATAATTGCTTTGAGCCTATTGCTATTCCAAAAGGAAAATATAATAATCTAATGGTATTGTCTCTATAAGCGAATGAGAATTTCAGGAGTGGGTGTTGGTGCCACCCATGTGATCCAGAGAGGTTAATGCAGTTAAAGTTATTTCACAGTCCATTAAGGAGCTTACGGTGACCCGTCGACCTTTGAGCCAACAACACGGAATCCATTATCATCACAACGGAGGAGCCGGGGCTCCACGGCTCCGCAATGGGCCCGGGAAATCCCAAGTTAGTACTTAGTCTAAAAAAATGCACTTTTCTTTCTGCTTCTTGGGTACGGCTATTAATACACCCTCCCGTAATTTGTAACATTAACATTGCTGAAGGTACAGAAAAGGACATTGAAATGAAGACGTCAAAACTGCTGACTTGGTTCAGAGTATGATAATATTGGCTACATATTGAAACGGTGGATATATATAACAGGAGAGATCAAGATGAAGAAAGTCAAGGAACTCAGGGAAATTGATGATAAATTATCGAAGGCTCTGAAACTCATTTAAGCAAATAATAGCTTTACTTCACAATTCCTGATACCACAGGGCTGGATTTTTGTTGGTTTTTGTTTGGTTGCTTCGGTTTTTCTGTATGCGGCATAGGCATGTTTTAGTTCTTCAAATGTAGTTACTTCGTATTCCTTCATCTAAAACGTTTACTATTTTTTACTATGATTCTTTTATGAAAATCCTGCTAACACTCTGCAGGAGATGTATTCACAAGTATGTTTAATAATGTTAAAATACATATCCCGCAATATACACAGGATTTTTCAGAAGATAATGTCAGTCACATGAAAAAACAGCGATTTGGGGTGCTGGTAAAGAAAAATTAGATTTTAAAAGCAATAAGGTGTCATAGATTTTACTCTCAAAGCTGACGGAAATGCAATCCTCCAGGTTGCTTAACAAAATTAATAAGAATGAGATGAAAAGTTATGTGCATGAAATTGTGTCACTTTTTATAAAAATTGTATTGTTAAAATTCTAACATGGAAAAGACCTGGTCTCAAAGCTCTATAAACAATAAATAATTTGATAATGTAAGCATCAAGATTGTATGTTTATTTGGCATGCTTAGAGATGAAAGGAGAAAGGCAAATCTTCCTAAAATGCCTACAGGTAATTAAGGATCACAGCACTGGAAAGCTGTCCAGTGTCTGATATTTTAGGACCCATTTTAACTAATTAAAAATAAGGTTGCAACAAGCACTGCCTCTCATTGTGTCTGTAGTATGGTGGTACCGACAGAGAAAAAGCATGTGTAGCTATACCAATTTCAAGAATGCAAGGTAATAACATCTTTTCATAGCTGGCTGTCTGCTCGAATAATTGGAAACAGGATCATGTTCTTCTGATTACTCTAAAGAAAAAATAATCTTCTGATGATATTTTTTAATCACAACATTTAAGGTAAACTTTGAATCTTTACTATGGAAAGCCTTAAGAAGGTAGTCTGAGTTCCTCTGGTACAAAACATAATTAAAACTTGCATGTATCCTAATTTTCTGTATCATGTCTTTAGAGATATTAAGGCAATAGTACCTTGAGATTGGAATATGTAGGCTGCAAGAAACATAACAGGATATTTTGTGAACTTCCAGAATATGCGTTAGATAACTACATAGTTTCTCTTTCACCCCCTTACTTAAAAAATAAAATTAGATAAATAGCTCTATTAAACGATGGAGATAAGCTCTCTCTGTCTCTTTAACAAACATGAAAGGAGGGGGTAAAGCTGTGGAGCTGGTAGTGTTTGCATCACTGCAAATACTAAAATAGCTCTTTTAAAAATATTGTTTTCTAGCACACCACAGGGTCAGCCAGGCTGTACCTTCCTTTTTAAAGATCGTTGTGGTCACCCTGTCATTAGCTAAATAATTCAGTAAGTAGTGATAGTGAGGGGAGAATAACAATTTGAGTACTAAATGATAACTAGCCTTAAAAGATATTTTATGAGATACATGTTATTTTAGAAAACCGGTGAAGTCATCACAATTTTACGTGAGAGGAATGCCATACTGGCAATTTTCTTTCTATTTCAAGTCCTTATTTTTAATGATGAAGGGGTCATTTTGTTAATTCCTACACTCATTCGCTACAGCAGTTTGCAGCTTAACTGAGCCCCAGTTCTCTCTCTCTCGCACACAGAGGCACTCTCAAACACATTTACAGAGCAGCAATTATTGAGAACGTAGCCAGGGTAAATGTAGGTGGATATAATAATATAATAAAAGTAATTAATCATGGGGTGTAGGATTCATTATGTCAACAAACTAGATGAAACCTCCTTGGGAGTGTGATATAAAACAATATGTAAGAATGATTTCTTTAAAGTGACACACAGAGATAATCAATCAAAACTCTATCTGACAAAGCAACATATCCATAACACTGGAATACTTGGGACCAGGAAGTGTAGATACCTTTACTGCAAAATAGGTTAAATTTAATAGAGTTCTGCAAATGGTATTAACAAATTGTATATCAAAACAATGGACATATTTTACCACATCATGTAGATCAAGGAATAACACAGAGATTTTTTTAGATATAATTTTTCCTAAGGACTTGAACATTTTCTTGAAGATTATAGTGAAAGGCATAAAAAATGTGAGCGCTCCTGAAGAGTCTATATTTTTGAGTAGCAGTGGAAGAAAAAAATAACATAGATGCACAGCTGGGAAGTCTCAGCACCAGATACAAGCAGCAAGCAGCAGCTGATATTTCTGCTTAGAAATCACATGTAGGACTACGAATTTCAGGGAAAAGTTAGTAATAACTTGCTAGTGAAATTGCAAGTGAGCAGTGAAAATCTTTGGACATAAATGGAGCTCCAAAGTGAGTCTCAGCCTTCAGTAGACAAAAATAAACCAGTTCTTGGCTGAAAGACATAAGTGCTATTGTGAAATTGATATCCCTCCTTGGCTTATTCCCAGACAATATGTTGCCTTTCTGGGGGCTGATCAATGTGATTGATGTGATGTGTGAAATCCAGGAGGGAGCTCCCCTTTAATCAAACACACCGTCCTCCACTGATAGGCAGCTGTGGACTAACATGTTCTTCCGCCTCGCTCACTCCAGCTCCCCTTAGAAATTGGTACAGACAAATGAAAAAAAGGACAAGAGGGGAGAGAAAAACGAACTGCTGCATAGGACATGAGAGGGCAGCAATCGAGCAGTGGATTTAGTCCTTAAAATATGTGACTCCACTCGCAGCGCCAGGGCTGGCTCTAAAAAAGCAGCCCTCTCCCACTCAGCGCCAGTCCTGGGGATGGTGAGGAAGGTGTTCATCCCAGGACAGCACCATGCCCCGGTGCTGGATTACCCCCAGCATCCCTCTCCTCCCTTCCCCTCCGTGTTAGTATTGATCTGGCCTCATTGTACTACTTTGGGCTAGCACGAAGGTAAAATAATTAGGGCTAAAAATACCTTAAAAGTTCTTGGATGTTGCTTTATTCATTTAGACATGATGTAAGTATCTGTGCGGGGAATTTTAAATACTGACCCATTTTGATTTTACACATCACTGGCTTATGATCCCATAGGTTTCTCTTCTGCTCGAACAACAAAAGACATGCTGCATGCGTCCAACTGCTGCTGCTTTTGTACTTCAGGCAGGACGTTCCTTTTATCTAGACAGCAATTAAATTGTTAATACTTCTCTACCATGTGGAATGAATTAAATTGATCTAGTTTAAAAGATTAAGATTACAGCATGGTTTTTTTATTATTTTTTTTAGAGGCTTATTCTCATAATTGTAAAAATTTCGGAGGTACAAATCTCATTTGGTTAACTTTTCTACATTTTTCTATGTTAGTGTAGCACTTGCGTACCCTATCTTGATGCCAGATTGCCAGCTAATTATGTCATAAGCAATCAGCTAAGAAAGTCCACCCAGGCCTCCCATGGAAAAATAATATTGTTTTAAAGCTAACCCAAGATAAAATAATTTTTTCTCTCTCAGAAACAGAGCACGTAAGAGAGCTTTACAACATAAACATGTTGTTGAATCCAAAGGTGCAGTAACTAGAGTAAATATAGTTTGAAGAATACCTGTAATATGTGGGTAAAATAAAAGTCCATCTAGCAAAGGTTTTAAATGCACCCTGACTTTAAATGTGTGAACAACCTCTCAGTGTCTATGCCACTAATCATAGATCACACGTTTTAATGTCTTATAAAAATGAATTTACAGAGATAAACCATTTTTTTTCACTGAATTTGAGTATGGTGCTTTGACACAGAAAGAGCAAAAGCTTTGTTTGGTCCAGCTATTCTACTGTGAAGATTTTTCTACCTGATTGTCAGGTTTTATATGTTTGCCACAGCAGTTGGGAGTTGAAAGCCTGGAGAAGATCCCAGGAGTGTTACATCCAGGGCCCTTTTTTTTTTAATGTGAGTAAACTTGCCTTTTTTTTTCATGTGAGTAGCACCACACCGGTTTTGGAGGATCCACGAACATTCAGATAGACATCCCTACCTTTCTCCTTTGCCTTTCTGAATACCAAAAATGTATTTTTATTTGCGTCATCCAAGACCTTTCCTTGAAAGAGAGCAGACAACAACCTTTGGTGTACAAATGCATCATAAAAGAACTGAAAACTTAATTTTCCTTCCCTTATTTCCACGTTACACGAGAAAACCCACTTATTTCAGATTCAGGCAACTCTGCACAACACCTTCACATTGAAGGGAAGAAAAATACTCAGCTAATGCCATTGAGTAAATCTAAATACAAAGAAGGTCGCATTTTCCAGGGCACCACTTTTTAAACAGAAATTTGTAAAATAGTACAATCATAAATGAAACAAATTCACAGACACATGCTTAGAAAATTGCATATAGTGAATATGAAAAACACCTAATTAGCTCTTCTTTATTCTATTGCTGTAAAAACACACACACTTTCTATATGTAGGCACATAGTAATTTGTATTGATACACCCACACAACACCACCATAAAAACAAATTTCAAAGATCTTAGTTACACCAAAATTTTTCCAAATTCAAAGTAATTCCAGTGTTTTTCTGAGGTCCAGAAAATAATTCTTTGCTTTCTTTGGAGTTCAACAGCCTTTTTATTTTAAATTATTTTAATTTAAATTCTTCTTTTGAATGGAAACAACCCAGGACAGCACTCCTGGAGTTTTCTTTCGCTACCATGTAGTGAAAATCAGAGAAATGTCTGACTACCAGAATGCTGACTGCCAAAGCTTAGGTACTCATCTTCATTACTAAAAATGTCCTTTTTGAAGGACAGCCTCAATAAAACACTGAGAGGGATTAACGAGTGTAATATTCCTTTGCTGAATTTTCAGTCCTGCTCCACCTTGCCGCGCTGGTCCTCCACTTTGGAGTCTCTCTGTCAAGGCATAGTTTTTGTGGTGACGGACATTAACTATCTCAGAGAAGGGTCAAAGCTGAAGGTGTAAAATGAGTCCTCAGTCACACCAGAGAGAACCATCTGTAGGATGTCATGCAAAAAATATTTACCTTGCAGCAACAGGTTCCCATGGAAATTAACCCAGACTAGAATACTGCTTGTCTAAATCTCAATAATTTTTTTAAGACAATCAGAAGACAGACAGGCAGATTTGTGTCTTAATTAAGATTAAGAGCCAAACTTTGGAAATGTCATTTCTATCAAATGAAAGCTGCATAAATATTGTCTCCAAATCATAATGTTTAGCGTGCAAGAAAATTTATTTTGACATCAGTAAACTACACTCTGTGAACACCCTTACTTTTAATAACATGCAACACAGTGATATAATAAAAACATACTACAGGCAGTAAACATTTCAAATGTGAGTCAGTTCAATAAAGAAAGTTTTCAGTAAATGTATATTGGTAGTAATGCTCAAAGTAATGCTGGTACACATCCATTGAATATACCTCCAGAATGAATATCCCGCTATGTACGTTTTCATTGGAGTCACGCTGAGAGATTGCAAACTCTGATCTCAATTGGGCCACTGCAGTGAGTCCTGCAGATAATGTCTAACGCACAAAGACTGAACAATGGGTAGACTGCCAAATTCTTATTTGTCCTTCACATGAAGACCATATTGACTGTTTCAAAAACTCTTTGTATGAGCCATTATTTTCAAATTGTTTCCCAACTTATACTGCAATTGAAAATTGGACAGCTCTTCAATTGCTCCCGCATTTCAATTGATTACCAATACAGGTTTTCAGAATTAAGAATATTGCTCTATTCTTTTCCATGGTATCATGTTGACTTTGTGTTGTGGTCATTTAAATATTGCTGTACAGTTTGCACTGGACTCTGGTGTTAAGATAACAGAAGGGAGAATCAATTAGATTTATTATCTCTAAACTGTACAGTAAGTGATAAGACAACCCTTACACATAATGTAGCGTTCATTTTCAAGGACTTGTATAGTTGTACAGTTTTAGTAGTTTAAGTACCGGAGTGACTTACAGTGTAATATACAACAATGGAAAAGACTCTACTGAAACAGAACATTATCACAGTGGGGAAAAATGGAGAAGACAGTAGGTTGAAGCCCTCATTCATGATGTTCGCAGGTAGCTTATATAAGCAGCTTGCTATGGCTGACATCCAAAGCCCAGGTTACAACTAGACTGGAGTGGCAGTCCAGCCTTTGCCGAACTTTCTTGAGTTTCCTTGTCTTCCGCTTGTCCAGAAGTCTGTTCTTATTGTTTGTCCCTAAGTCAGGTCTAAAACTTCCCCTAAACTTCCTTTACTCCCAATAAAACCACTCTTACTGGTTTTAGTTGGAGTCATCTTTGAGTAAAAATGACCAGAAGATGTGGTAGAAATGCAGTTTAATGCTTTTGCATCCTTTAATGAATTATGTCATGCAATTGTTCCAAAGTCAACTGAAGTCAAAGCGAGTCATTTTCTGATATCAGTAAACTTTGGTTCGTAATGTGTACATGGTTGTGTTTATGGCCAAACAGGTGTAACACAAAAAATTTATTGCTTCTCAACTGAAAAGCAAAAGCGGCGTTTGTTTTTTCTCTAGTCAACACCGGGAATTTCCCTTCATTTTTTCCCATTGCAGATATTCAAATTTATGGGATAGCATTATAGGAAAGGTCACATATGCAAAGGACAAAGAGCTTGATCCATCCTCCAAATCAATGGAAAGTTTCCTGTCGGTTTCAATGAGAGCAAGACTGGGCCCATTTTAATCTTTGCTCATAATTCTTCAAGGCAAGTGTTCTGCATTCAATGACTTTGAAAAAAAAGAAGTCCATCCCTTTGAATAAATTATTCAAAATCAACCTTGGAAATGTCTCCCTGTAAAAAATACATTTATAGCTTTGGCTGATTTTTAAAAAGAAGATAAGGAACAAGTGTTGCAGTGAGTCAATTCCATGTCTACTAACTTCTCATAATATGTTCCTTCATTATTTTTCCACCATGATAAAACCTTGCCTATCCCTAGTTCAAGGATTTCATTACTTTTGTGACACGTGCACCTCATCCAATAGCCTATTGATTCATATGTTATTCGAATTGAATTTGCCAATTTTGCATCCTTATACCTGAGACATCTAAAGGGCCAAGTAAGTATCCAATTTGCCATGCAGAGTTAAGGCTCCCTCTGGATCTAAAGGACATAGAGTTTCCCAAGTCTTATATTCACCAGTTAATGTTCATCTGCTGCCTGTTCATGACACGTATTGTCTAAATAACAAGTAAAAAACTATTTTACCACTACAGTTATGAATAATGCAAACTGGGAAAGTATGGCATCTTTCTGAAGCTGTAGTATCTCTTTGGATATTTTAATGGATTTTACTTGGCAAGTCACGAGTCTGAAAAGTTTCTTAAGCTGGGCCCTCTGCAACAGCCCCAGGCTGCTCCAGAAAATGGTCCCAGTAATTCAGATGGTGCTGTGTTTCCTCCACAGCTGATAAAATGCTTGAAGGAAATGGCATTGTGCAGCTGAGGATGTGAGATTTCCAGTGTGTTTGGTAACCAAAGTCCTGGTCAGATTTAGCTCTTGAAGGTTCCAATACTCTTTGCAGTGTTGGCCTTACCTGGGTAGCTATAGAACTCTTCTTATAGTCTCTTTATTATATTCTTACCGTATTCTTATTGATATTCTAATTATTCACCTATTACGATCGCATTATAGTCTCTTTAATTTTCACTGCCTCTGCTTAAATTTTTCTGTGTTGTAACTGGGGATTTTAAGTAGTTAATAATTTACTAATGCAGCAGTTCCTGATCGTATACAATCCCATAGAATACCCCTTAAGATCCTTAGAATCCACTGGACAGGCCTATTGCAATACAAACAGTAGGTGAACCTTTGTGCAAGTCCTATAGACTAATTCATTTCCCATTTACATCAAAAGGAAACGTTCTCCATCATTTTGCATATGTGGCCGATCAGGTCCTATGGGCATAGTCCCTCAACCGCCATCTGATTAGGTACACGTTTACCAAGCCCAAGATTGTCGGCACTTTTAACAGATCATAAGCTCAAAGGTGCTACGCTCTGATGTTGCTCCTGCAATACAGCATAATCCACTGCAAAATGTTGCAATGACAATGTTTCTTTGAAGTGTTTTTGGATGAAAAGAGTTAGAAAAGTTAGAAATTATTATGTAGGTAGATCATCCAGTGTGTTTTATATCACAATAAAATCTGATATCAACATAGGGCTTAAAAAATGCTATTTAAAATATTATAGAATATAAAAATATAGAAATTGTATATTTCAAAAACCTATTGTTTGCACTAAAAACAAATTTGGAAAATAAGCAAAAATGCATGATTTCTTTTAAAAGTAATATTCTATCCTGAAAAATGTCAGAAGCAGATTAATGTTGAATATTTTCATTGAATATTAAAATATTTATATAGTATTAGGACATTGCAAATCACCATACTTTTAGAGTTGACAGTACTCATGAAAGTTATTTGCTGTTCTGTTTGTCCTTTTGCAAATCAGGCTACAGCTTCCCAAGGCAGAAGAGCCATGCCACCTGGCAATCTCAACTTTTCCGTCAGTGGGATGGCATCTCACAGAGTCCACACTGGGAGGAAGTGTCCGTGAAAGCAGCAAGGCAGATGAAAGAAAACAGATCTCAGACAACTGACATTTGTTGTCCATGCAGAACTGCTGCATAGGCTGAGACGGGGAAGCAGACTGTACAAAATAACATTCATTAAAGTAGGTACCAGTGAGTGCAAGATCATAGAATCATAGAATCATAGAATGTGTTGGGTTGGAAGGGACCTTTAAAGGTCATCTAGTCCAACTCCCCTGCAGTAAGCAGGGACATCTTCAACTAGATCAGGTTGCTCAGAGCCTCATCAAGCCTGGCCTTGAATGTCTCCAGGGATGGGACCTCCACCACCTCTCTGGGCAACCTGATCCAGTGTCTCACCACCCTCAGAGTAAAGAATTTCTTCCTAATATCTAATCTAAATCTACTCTCTTCCAGTTTGAAGCCATTACCCCTCGTCCTATCGCTACATGCCCTTGTAAAAAGCCCCTCCCCAGCTTTCTTGTAGGTCCCCTTTAAGTACTGGAAGGCTGCTATAAGGTTGCCCTGGCGCCTTCTCTTCTCCAGGCTGAACACCCCCAACTCTCTCCACCTGTCCTCACAGCAGAGGTGCTCCAGCCCTCTCATCATCTTCATGGCCCTCCGCTGGACCCACTCCAACAGGTCCATGTCCTTCTTGTGCTGAGGGCTCCAGAGCTGGACACAGTACTCCAGGTGGGGTCTCACAAGAGCAGAGTAGAGGGGCAGAATCACCTCTCTGGATCTTCTGGCCGCGGTTCTTTTGATGCAGCGCAGGGTGTGATTGGCCTTCTGGGCTGCAAGGACATATTGTTGGCTCATGTCCAGCTTTTCATCCACCAACAACTATACAACTATAGCAAAAAATCTCACTCTGGTCTCTTTAGCAGTTGAGATCTCCTGCACCACCTACTCTCACCTAGTCCTGAGACTTCAAGGGTGTGTGTGACTGCAGGCCCAACTATTGTAAGTGAAAAGAAAAAATATTTAAAATTTAAAGAGGATCATGCAATTTAAGAACCTCTAGGACATTAGCATCTACACAGATATTTTTGAAAATCTGAATTTTGGATTTAGATGCATAATATGGCAATGAGGTGGCATACCAAACCAATATCCTTTATGGATTTAACACTGGAGATCCTGTTGACTGTAAGGAGTCATACGGTGACACTCTGCTGAATTCTTAGAGGTTAGTTCTAATGAGAAAGCATGACTAATAGTAGAAAGTTTTAACATCACAAAATAAGTTAAAGTGTAACTCTTCAAACACTGTGATTTAAAAATACATTTCTCAAAAGGTTTTCAAACCTCGTGTTTGGAAATGTTGTACATAGACATTTCACATTGCTCTTCTTACTCCTCCAGATTTAAATAGCCTGAATAGTAAACAGTGGATTTGCAATAGTTGAAAGTCAGTTGGAACAAGTCTGTTCTCAAGTGAATCGATGTATACTGATTTACACCACAGTTGATCTGATTAGTCTCATAAGAGAGGCGGCAGCTCTAATAAAAGCCTCACCAGAAAAAAAGTGTGCTTATTTATTGTTATCTTTAATATTTTGTGAAAACAAGAAAGACTCGAAGGTAAGCAGCTTTAATGCACCTATTGATTTCCTTTATTTAAAATATTAATGAACTGACTAAAACAAGCTATGTTTTTTTTAAAAAAAGATCAGATTTAAACAACATGCATGATGTTTTCTACATGATCCCAAGTGTTTATATATTAAAAACCAAATTAAAACTGATTAGTTGATAATGACTGCAGATGCTGACCTTTGGAAAGATTTATTAGTCCTGCAAACTGTGAACTGGGCTACCTGCTCATTCTGACCTTGATACAAGAACAGAAACAGCAAATGGTAGATTTAACCCTTGCTGATTCTAAAAATAAATTCCTGCTAAAAGAAACATCAATTGTGGTCAAATAGCAGAACTTCTACTCTGTGAATATTAATGCAAGTTCAATTTTTTTTTAAACGAGGTTATCCACGGGAATCAAATTAATGCCCTCTCTTTCCCTGGTGCTTTACCAGTAAATATATTTTTAGGTGATACAGAAGATTTGGGGGAGCATTTTGCTATACCATTTCCACTCACTGGCAAAGCAAGCTGAAAGTGTATTATATGAATAGACTAGTATTGCTTTGCTTTGGTCTCATGATTGTTCTCATTCACTGTCCGTTGCAGGCAGCACAAATATTCTCATTGACTTCAGCACGTGCGTGTACATGTCCTAGATATGGAGAAAACTGTAACTTGAAAGCAGACATTTATCAAGGTAAAAAGTCAATACGACTTGTAAATACCTGAGAAAATTATTTAATTTCAATTTGACTTTTAATAATGATGATAACTGGAACTGCTTTAGCTTACTTGTTATTTATTTATGTAACTTCTTTTCAGGAGCCCATTAATGACTCCTTTTAAGCTCACAATTCATGTCTATTGACTTTAATACAGCCCGTTGCAATACTGATAGACCCTGCCTTCAGCAGCTACTTTATGCCTTACTAAATTAACAGCTAAACATCAATGCTTAGCCCTGTGCTTTTAAGCATAAAGCAGTCAAGTCTGGACTGTCTGGTAAATGGATTCAGATCAGCGACAACTGGTTACATGAGTTAATCTTAGAAAGTGGGGGGAGGAAGAAGGAAAGGGGTAGAGGAGAAGGGGATTGTTGGGTTTTTATTTCTTTTTTTCCCTTTTTTTCCTTTTTTCTTTTTTTTTTTTCACCACCCTGTGATCTACACTGCAATCTGTTTTGTCTGTTGCTTGTGACAGTATCACAGGGAACCTCGCTTGGTGAGATTGATTGGTACCTCCAACTTAGCCATTTCCTTGCAGAATGGCTTCCTTTTTTTGCCTAATGATGTTACATTTGTCCTGCAGATGATGTAGAGCATGCTGCAGAGGATGAACAGCTCTGCTCTGATCACTCCTTACTTGGCAAGTACTCACACTTCACACCAACACTCCTCAGCACCATTAATATTATATATAGATACCCTTGTCACAGATTTACATTCAGTGATCCGAAATCAGGACAGGAAGGGTGAAGTGTGCGGGGGGCGTGCGGCTGAGGAGGTGATCTGATTTATTGTGAGGAATGTTGGTGAATAAAAAGGAAGTGGTCAAATTTATATTAATGTCTTGACCTATATTTGCAGTGCTGCTTTTTTCACTGTTCAACCCCAAAGTGTCCTGCAACAGATTTCAAAAAGTCTTTAAAAACATGATGGCTCTCTAACTCAGTATGCATTTACTTGCAATAAAATCTTTAAAATCACAATTTTGTGCATCAGTGAGAGCCCCTGGGGAGATTAATTAGTTGTGAAATAGAGGCCAGGTTCTCAGTCTCTAAAATGGTTTGTGCGTGATCTGCACATTCACTACTGGGTGCCCATAGAAGCCCGAAGCACCGACACTGTAAAACACAGGGAGTAGTTGCAGAGCTACCTCCATTTACGTACACATCTGTACATCCTATGTGTAACACTTGCTTGAAAGTTCATTATGGAAAGAGCAGATCTTTGATATACACCTTACAAAGCAAATACAATACCGGACATTCAAAAACGCGTCATAAAAATGGTAAATCAAAGAACTCAAACTTAGAACAACAGAAAAAAGATTACTTACAATATAACTTTAGTCTCTTTTATTTATGTCTTCTAATATTTAATTATTTAGTGCAATACATTTTTTATCAGATTTCTTTCTTCGTTCAGCACATGGGGCAACCTGCTCCAGGGATGAATCAGGGTGTTGTAAAGAAAAAGACCTTTTCTGTAAGAATGCCAGATTTGTTTTTCAGAGGACATAGCCCACAGAAGGTGTGGGGAATAAGGCAGAAGGTTTCCTGAGGTTTTTTATGTGGCATTTGCTAAGTTGCCTACATTCATATCCTGATTTCTCAGTAATTCCCTGGAAGTTTGGAGGTCAGGCTGCTGAAGAATCACGGAATCATAGAATCATAAAATGGTTAGTTGGAAGACACCTTAAAGAACATCTAGTTCCAACCCCCCTGCCATGGGTAGAGACACCTTCCACTACAGTAGGTTGCTCAAAGCCCCATCCAGCCTGGCCTTGAACACTTCCAGGGATGGGGCAGCCACAGCTTCTCTGGGCAACCTGATCCAGTGCTTCACCACCCTCACAGTAAAGAGTTTCTTCCTCATATCTAATCCAAATCTCCCCTCTTTTAGTTTAAAATGATTATCCCTCATCCTATCACTACACCCCCTGATAAAGAGGAGTAGGTCCTTTCCTGTAGACCCCCTTTAGGTAGTGGAAGGCTGCTATAAATTCTCTCCGAAGCCTTCTCTTCTCCAGGCTGAACAACACGAACTCTCTCAGCCTGCCCTCATAGCAGAGGTGCTCCAACCCTCTGATCACCTTCATGGCCCTCCACTGGACCTGCTCCAACAGGTCCATGTCCTTCTTATGTTGGGTGCTCCAGAGCTGGATGCAGTACTCCAGGTGGGGTCTCACGAGAACACAGCAGAGGGGCAGAATCACCTCCCTTGACCTGCTGGCCACACTTCTTCTGATACAGCCCAGGATGCGGTTGGCTTTCTGGGCTGCAAGTGCACATTGCCGGCTCATGTTGAGCTTCTCGTCAACCAACACCCCCAAGTCCTTTCCTCAGAGCTGCTCTCAAGCCATTCTCTGCCCAGCCTGTATTTGTACTTGGGATTGCCCCAACCCTTGTGCAGTACCTTTCACATGGCCTTGTTGAACTTCATGAGGTTTGCACAGGCCCACCTCTCAAGCCTGTCCAGGTGCCTCTGGATGGCATCGCTTCCCTCCAGTGTGTCAACCGCACCACGCAGCTTGGTGTTGTTGGCAAACTTGCTGAGGGTGCACTCAATCCCACTGTCCATGTCTCTGACAAAGATGTTAAACAGCACTGGTCCCAATACCAGCCCCTGAGGAATCCCACTCATCCCTGGTCACCGCTTGGACATAGAGTCATTGACTGCAACCCTTAGAGTGAGACCATCCAGCCATTTCCTTAGCCACCTAGTGGTCCATCCATCAAATCCATGTCTCTCCAATTTAGAGACAAGGATTTTGTGCAGGACAGTGTCAAATGTTTTGCACAAGTCCAGGTAAAGAATGAAAAACCACAATTTTTTAAAAATCTGTGCCTCTCTTCTGCCTGAATGCACTGGAGATAATAAAGCCACCTTAGGAGCAATGTGATGTATAGCAAAAGTGCTGTTGATTTCTAGATCTCTAAATAAGAGAGTTAGAACTATGTAAATAATCAATTGTGTAGGCTGCAGAAAATTGCCCTTAAAAATAAAAATTGTGAATTGAAAAGTGGGAAATTATCCATTTGTACTGAATAGAATGCTTGATTAATATATTTTTTAATAAATAAAGTTCAAATTTGTTTCTGGGTGAAACATTGCTTCAAACTGAAATAGGAACAGTTTCATATGGAACATGTAGAAAGCACTGAAATGAAATTATGTGTTTTGAAACATCTGTTGTCAATCCAAAGAATATTGAAATGGACTATTTTGTCTATAAATTTTAAAGAGGGCTTTTTCATTTGTCTTTAGTATTTGGCAGTAGCAACTGTCCAAAATTGGTACAAATTGACAAAATGTTTTTGGCAACAAGATGCTATGTCTTCCAGTACAGAAAAATGTTATGACTGTTGCTCTGCTCTTCCTGAGATTCCCTGGACCATGGAAACGCTGTAGGAGAGAGAGAGAGTACATTCGCATAAGCAACCTGAATAGTTCTTCTTGTTCTACAGAAGGATATGTATGACTCAAGCACTATAGTGGAACTTGAACCCGTAGTAAATGCGATACTGCAAAGAAGCGCTCAGGAAAAAAACACTATTATAAGTACTGCGCAGTGACCCAGTAAGTTAAGCTCTCTCTCCTACTCACCCCAGGTGGCTGGTCAGCAGTAAGTTAATGGTCTCCTTATACTTCTGAAAACCATATTCAAATAAGTCATTTACAGTTCATTAAATACCTGGTCTTGGTACTTGAAATGCACAGCTTTATAAGAATGGTTTGAGATATATAATCTAAAACCCGACCTGTACAAAACTTTGTTCCACTTTCCTGTTCTGACGAAAGGGACTTCTGTCACTTTGTCAGTTTTCTGAAAGGATTTGGCAGGAACATCTCTGTGCTTTTCCATTTTGGTTAGCGGAGCCATGGTGCTTAGCTAATGACCTTGATCAGTTTGGTGCTGTCCTCTTCTCTCTGATTCCTATGCCGGAAGGCCTAGCAATATTTGCAAAATTGAAATGTTCAGATTTGCAAAATATGCGAAAAAAAGAATATTTATGCCACAGACATAAATGTTTGTGTGTTTATTCACATCTAGATTTATTGGCAATAATCAACTCACACATCAAGCATAAACTAATACCAGCTGATTAGCATCAATGCAACTAGGCATGAACTAATACGCCATAATGCCTCATTGCAATTACAAAGTTTTCTTATAAAATGTTTTAAAATTACTTATGTTAATTTAGTTACAAGGCTAGCATGTACCGAGCAGGAAATTATGTTGTATTAATTTCAGCACTCACCACTCCTATTAACCAATCATATCACTCTTCTTCTTTCCATTTTATAATTATCATTAATTACCAGTTTATAATAAGTTTATTCAGTTAATTCAGTGCTGTTCATGCCCTGAAGCATAAACCAATACTGATATCATTTGAACCTGCGACTAATTAGAAAATTGTAGTACCATTAGGTAACTTGTTCTGTAAATGATTTCCTCCTTTCAGGTAACCCATGACTTTTTTTTTTCTTTTTTTTTTTTTTAAATTATGAACAGAAAAGACAGACTTTCCTGATAAGTTCCTTTGTAGTTTGCCACATTGAGTTTTTTTATGTCTTTGTTTTGTAACAAAAATTTTATCAGCAATAAGAAATTAAAATAGACTAAGCTAGAGCAATCTAAAATAACTGCAAGTAGACAGTAACAATCAAATATGTTACTTACAAAATTATTTTGTCTGCTTCCATAGCAGAAAAAACCCAAAGACACAGACACCTGCAGGTAAAATCTGGGAGTAATGCTTCCAGGCAACTAAGCAGAGTGTTTTATTGAATAACCTTTTCTTGTCCATTTTAAATGGAACTAGACAATGTCATTGGTCAAGTACTGTAAAGGTTGGTCTTGTATTGGGCAGAAAAGATAGACTCTCTTCTGCCTATAATTTCTTTATAGAATTTTTTAAGACATTCTTTAAGAATTATTTCTTACAGTAATGCTGCAAGCTGAGCTGCAATTTTGATTACAATTTAACAGATCAACATTGTAAAGGAATATTAACACAGTAATGTTACTAAATACTACCTCCTTCTGCAGGAATGGTGGTTTAATTCCAGTGCGCTTATGTTATAGCTGCATGTTTTTCATATGGATTAATTATACAGTACGTAACTAGAGAAGTAAGAGCTACAGTAGCAGTACTCACACATTTTCAGGTGATGGAGTGAAATACGCCTTTTATAAGAGGTATGTGAGATCTATTACTCTCAGCTTCAGTGATTCCTCAACAAGTCCACCTAGACATTGCATTTCTTCTAACACTCCAGAATGCAAATAATCCTTCTTCCAGTACTTTATTCAGAGGCAGTAGGTTTGTCCTGCATCAACTATCCCTAGTCTCAAAGCATCATTGTAGCAACCAAGTCTTAGCCAGGATGCAGCTGGTCATTCAATCACTTTCACTGCACACTACAAAGAAGTGCACAGGAACTCAGATATTCCAGGCAAATATTCTAGGCCATATTAACAGCTGACTGACTCTGTCAAAATTCCCCCCAAATTGGCAAAATTATGACAGCTAACTATCAGAACTGAGTGTGGATCAGCTGATACTCATTGTCACTGGTATCCTAGACCTGCAATCCATTTCAGGTCTCCTCGCTACCGCTGATGGACTCACTATCTACATAACTAACAACTGTAAGAATATTCAAACAAGGCTGTCTATGATAAACACAATCCTGATGATTTTTCATTGAGTTGAGATATGACGTCTGTGTTGTGCATTATCTAATAATGGGCGAGTTAATTCATGGACAGGTGAGATACTAAAGGACAGTTCTTTCCTTTGGGTGCCACATAAGGTTAGAGACACACCAGAGACTGTCCAATGTACAAGATAGCCTCATATATCCCTTACACAGCTCATATGTTTCTCCTTTCACCCTCTCAGATTCCCAAAACATGGATAACTAAATGATAACACCATATCTTACTGGAGGAAGTGCCGTGTCAAAGGTGGTTTATTGGCCTGTTATTCCCTGTGTGGGCTTCTGATGTCGGGATTGTGGTTGAGCCCACAAAAATAGTCCCTTTTCTGCACTTTTTACTTCTTTAAAAGAAACAGAGGTCAAATGCAGGCCTGGCTTTTGGCTCCCATAACTTTATGTTGGGCACTCTGTGACCACTCGGAGTTACGTCAGTCTGTAGGCTTACTGATTGCTGCCCTACCAAATATGCAATGCACTTCTTGATACTACTGCCACAAATGTAGTGGTGCCTCCAAACCAACCATTGCTGCTTTGCGTGTAGACATGGCAAAGGTAGTGTAGGAGTACAGAGAAGAAAGGGGCAAAGTGTTTCTTCCTTCTCAGCTTGATCACGTGCCACTAGCTAGTATCTGTCAAAGACTACCCATGATGCAAACCCTGAAACATCTAAGCCAGTCTTGCAGGGCCTGGAAATAAGTAGCCTTCTGGGTTTAAAATCTGAATTGACTCATTTGCCACTTCTTATGAAGCCAGCTTGTGCCAGCTCTGCTGTTACTTAATCACTCTGCTGCTGAGAAATTTTCCTGGCAGCAAACCCACACATGAGAGCACAGGGAGTGACAGATATCATCAGCGGGCCTCATCATCTTTAGGTGGTATCCCACTACCTTCATGCCATGAATAGGATGCAATAGGCAGAAATACATTTCAATAGCAGCTTGGCTCTGCAGTACCGTATGGTGCTGGGCATAAAGGGAGGCGGAAGAACAAGAACCTTGCTGGGACGGCGACAGAGGAGGCGACTCGAGTACCCGCAAATGAATTTGCAGTGTGAATGACCACCAGACTCGTCATTCGTATGTTGAATCAGAGAGTGAAGAGTTCAAGAGTACACAGCATACCTGCAGTCTCTGAAATCTGGTCTCTTCCTCTCAACCTTTCTGTTGTCTCTGATTCCTCCTTTCATAGGTCCAGTTGTGCGAGGATGATTACTGACTATCTGTTCTTAGCATCATAGAAACAGCCATACTGATAAGGAGTAGCAGTCATTTTAAGTCAAGCTTCTCTATCTCTAGTAATGTGCTTCAAATAGAGTAGCAAAAAAGCTTCAAGTGTGCAATTATGGAATAACTGATACTTCACAGTGGTGCTAGCTCTGAATGAGGTTTAGAGTTTATTTGCTAAATATTTCTTATAAAATAAATTTTTCAATCTTGTTCTTCATATTGCTACAGCCTGTGCAGGGTGATTAAAAATTCTGATCTCACATGGATGGTTACAAAGCATGGGTTTGATTAATCAGAAAATTGGTTTAATCATTTGTTGCTAGGAATAATAAATTAATGGAGATGAAGTCCACAGTGTTGCCTGTTGAACTATGAGTCTGATATCACAGACATTTCTGAGAATTCAGAGGAACTACCTATGTGAGCAAGAATATTCCTCTATATGTTTCGTCTGTAAGTTCTCACTGCTCTGTTTGAAGTATTTGAGATGGCTTGCTGTTGTATCTAACATTTAATTTCTTTCTGTATTCACAGAGGGTAAGCAAATATTAGGAACTAATGTGGCGAGGCATATTAATATTATTAGCTGGCATTTTGAATAATGGAGTCATGATAAAATGCTACAGTGGAGAGGGACTCTGGACAAAGATAATTAATCGTCTACAAACTTTATTCCAATACATTATGACATTTATACTTAGATAATAACTCTGAAATCCATGCTTTAAGAATTATTTGATAATTGTATACTGAATGTCATCGTGGCTAGGCTAGGCTGTGCCATTTCAAATACAAATATGAACAGAAACAGGATTTCACTGATGTAGCCACTTTTTTAGAAATATCATTCATGATTAAATCAGTCATATGCTTACAAGTTGACCACAAATTACAGAACCTTTATTTACTATATGTCTAATAAGGCAGAATACAGGCTGAAAAAATCATCAATCCTACAGAAAAGTACTCTATCATGAGGAAAGGCTTTCAGCGTGAGTAGTGTTTTGCAGACAATGGTAATGCTGGGGTTTGGTTAAGTTCTGAGCCCTTCACTGCATGATCTCAACAGAGTCCAACCAACAATGAGATTTTGTATGTTAAACATTTCTTTTCCACAAATACATGAGATAGGAAGTGAAGCCCTAGCTGTGAAAGAACACGAATCGCATTGAAAATTGTCTTTGGGTCACTTCACATTTCAGATCAAATTCATTATTGGTAGATCACACACACACAGGTTCACTTTCAAACAGAAACTAGATTTCTTGGTTACTCTCAGCACAGTTCTCTGTAGATGGACTTCAGCTCTTCGGAAAAGGGATATACTGAAAAAAAGGAAAACGTGACATAGAGAGCTTTTACCTAAATAAAAGTCAGCTGTCAATACGTGAGTACTGGTCTCAGAAAACTAATACCAACTGTAGTTATATGTCATGTACCTTTATTCAGAGTTGTGCATTTCCTGTGATGGGTCAGCTCTGTAGAAGAAATAGTCAGAAAATCAATAAGTAGAGTAAGAAATGAAATAAAAAGTAGACCTGTTTTAGGCAGGGTGTTTTTTCTCTTCATCACTGACATAAGTAAGCATTTTATGACTTGTACCTCTCTGCCTGCTGCTGAATAGGTTTTTTGTATGCAGTGTGAAGACTTCTGATCGAGGAAGAGCAAGCAGAGCACAGAATCCGCTGCGAAGTCATTCTAAACTGATAATCCTTATTGGTGTTTCATGCATGTACTTTTACGTACAAAACCTATCAGAATATGAGAATGACCTGAAGTAAAACTGTTGCATTTCCATATTATGTAGACTTGCAGGGTAAAGGAGCTCATGAATCTTCTACTATTAGTTTCTGACAGAAACACTATCTGATTTACCCATTTGAACTATTTTTCAACCATTCTCTGTGCATAAGCAATGCTCAGCTGAAATTCCCCTCTGCAGAGAGGGGAAATTCCCTGCTACACCAGTCTCTAAAACTGCTGAATGAATCCCTTCACTCTATTATTGTCCCTTTGATCTATTCTAGCTCAGATGTCCTAATTCAGGTGATGGCCACCAGGGTGCGAAGCAGCACTCACTTGACCTACTTGGAGTCACTGGTCCTGCGCATAGCTAACTGGTCCGGCATCCTGGTGAGCTTTGCTGAACTGAGGTCTCACCTCTACCCTACAAAGGTAGGGCTTCAACTCACACTTCAATTTAGGCTTATCTGCATCCCTTTGCCTTCAGTCTATGCCTTTCTGTGTGGCACCTGATTCCTAAGAGATGCGTGTGTGGAGGTACTTGTGTGGAATAATTTACTGACAATACAGGACTTAAACTTCCATCTATACACTGCGGCAAAGATAACCTTTGGGAAAATAACTTCTTCAACAGCATTAGTATCCATTTAAGTTCAAATGCAAGCATATTCACATTTGAAAAATGAGCATGTATAGAAGTGCTACTTTATAAGCATAATGTGGATGCAACTTATTACCCGATTTAATTATTTTGAATTAAGTGAGAAACACAATTTAGATTTCTATGGGGAATTCTATCACAAGTTCTCAAAGTCCTTTGCAAATTGCAGTGAGGTAGAAAAGTGTTATTTGTAAAGAAAACTAATATTGATAAAGGAGAATAGTCAAAGATAGGCTAAATGACTGAATTAAATAAAACTGAAATTCACAGCAGAATCAAGACTTGATGCTACATCACTGCACTTCAGTCATCCTTTACTCTTTCTGGATAATGATGTTGGTGCCTCTCATTTTCACTTGAACATTTATTCTATTCTGGCGAATTTCTAGCAATTTGACTTTCCTCCATTGTCGTGCAATGCTTCCTGGAACCTCAGCTTCTTTCTGCATCTGAAGGTTGGCAAGTGTGGCTGAGAAATTCAAGCATCTCGTGGAACTGAGCAGCAGTTCATGTCTCTCAGAAATCTTTCAGGGTTTCCGAATTGAGGAATAAGTGGTGCTGAAAGACTGTGTATTAACGCTTTATGCCAAAAGAAAGGGATTTCACTGTTCTAATACAATATTTATTTTTTTTTGTCTGACCACGATAATGTGATGAACCTTCATTTTGCAGATTATAATAAGAAATGTGGCTAAACTACAGATTTTGCTTCTGGGCCCAAGATTTTAAAAAGTATGCCAATTACAGTGTGTCAGCGAAGTCTCTTTCATCATATCCATTTGGAAACCAGTGCTATAAAATTTGACAGACCTGAATAAATTAATTTCAGATTCTGGAGAATGGCAAATCATTAAGTGTCTTAGAATAAGCAGCAGAACAGTGATTTCAATTTACTTTTCGTGGATCAAAAGAGAGAGGTGAGCTCAAATCCTAAGGAATGTGTCAAGAATTGAAACACTGGGGAGAATTTTTGAAAGTACGGTCAACCAAAAATAGCTAAATATTTTGATCTTCAATATCCTTCTATTAGAGGATGTTCATTTCCATGCATTACTTAGTTTACAAGTATTGATGCACTGAATGAGTTTTAAGAAACAGCAGGGGATTTATGGCCTTCTGATTTGTTATCTGGGTCATGAATATAAGAATTTCATTCTAATGTCCTGGAGACATATCATGCCATTGATTTTTTTTAAGCAGATTTTGCCATTGATTTAAATGGGGAGTTCTGCTTAAAAATCAATGGCACAATATGGCCCTGAGACATTAACGCATTCAGAATATTGATGGAAAAGGAAAATAAAGCCTTTTTTCAAACGCTCTTTCTCTCAAAATATTATCCTTTCCCCAGAAGGTCCAGACATTCTACTGGATGTTCTTAAATTAAGCATAAATGCTGTTGAATGCAAGTTAACAATTAGATTATTTTTTTTTCCAAAAAAACCATATGACTGGCATTCAACCTTTTAATCAAATAATTGACTAATCACTCACTGTGGTACCGCTTCACAATCAACTCTTCCAGCTAAACTCGTCTCCCCTGACCCCTTCCTTGCCACTTTCCCTCCGCACTTCACTTCAGACAATGTTCAGTACAGCCCATTAAGGAACACTTTAATTCAAGAGGGTCTGGCTGATCAAGAAAAATTAAGCTCCTAATAACAGCAAAATCAAAAGAAATTTGGACAAAATGACTCTCCGCATCACAGATTTTGTTTACTAGTGGGTAATTAATTCTCCACATATGTTGGGAACATCTGTCGCAGTGACCTGCCATCGTATCTGTGAAATGACTGCTGTGCAGCTCCTCTGCAGGTCATTAGCAACGCTCTGAAAGGAATCTTCCTCTTTCTGCCCCAAATGGGCGGCGCTCTCTGGGGTGTCCACATCCCACGAGTCGCCCAGGTCTCTGTGACCCTGCTTCTCACCTGCTTCCAGCACCCAGCTCTCCTTCTAGATCATGCAGAGCTCAGGGGAAGACCTGGTGCCTGATTGATAGAAAGTGATGTGCAAGGCAGACATTAATAGAAAAATCAGGTAGATTTCATCTTCTGCTGCATCAAGTTGAATTTTGTCACACCTTCATGGGTTAGCCGCCTTCTCAGCTAAGAAATCATGCTAATTCAGGGCCTTAGCAGCTAAACTGTTCATTCTGTTTCTACCTGGCCAAAGGGTTTTGATAAGTGGAGAAAAGGAAGGGAGCTTTTTTCTCTGTCTGTGCAAAGCTTCCTTTTCTGTCTGTACAGGGACAGGACAAAATAAGGATGTGCCAAAGGAAGCAAAATAGAGGCCAAGTTTCCAGGCTCCCTATTCTATGTCCATGTTAAATTATTCTGTAATATCCAAGGGATGAGCTGGTATAGGAAATCTTCCCTGATTACAGAAGTGAGATATTGGTGAATACATGTGCAAATACCTTTTTTACCATAAGCAAAGCAAAAAGCATAACAAATAAACACAAACATAAAAGGAAAAGCCCAGTGTCTGTACTTGAAAACCACATATAGGTCATATATTGGCCAAGTGCTGCTCACATGCCAAGGCATAATCACATGCTTCAGAGCTTTAGACATTATTTTCAAGGTCACACAGAAAATATTTTTCTGGTGAGGCAAGTTCCCCTCCCTCCTTCCCCCCATACCCATAGGGACTAGAATAAGCTGAGGAGGGTGAACACCTGCAGCTCTTCCAAGACACCTGTGTTTACAATGAATGCCACAGAGCCAACAAATCTTTCAGAGGAAACAAAAAAACATGCAGACATCAAAGAAAATTAATCTGAGACATCGTTATACACAAAACAAAGCATTTACTGTAAGAATCACGCATCTCTCTCCCTAATATTCTATTACATAAAAAATTCCAGCTCCTACCATTCTCAGATTTCCTTTAATTTTTAAATACCTTTCCTTACCTTCCCTAAATATGTATTATATTCTTAAGTTTAGGATTAATTGATGTCTTTAAGTAATCTTCTAATGTTTATTTTTTTTCGAGGGACACTGCCACATTGATATTCTGTAGGTAGGTCCGAGCCAATGTAATATGGTGTAACTTCATTGGTACCCGAGAAACAGTGCTGATTTACATCCACTGAGACTGCTGGAACTCTCTGTTTATTAAAAAACAACAACAAAAGTGTATCCTTACCACTGTTTCAGCTAATAACAGGGAGGAGAAATCATAGTTTTAATATTTCTTCTCAAATTAAGAAGTTACTCTTATTCTATGTGGTAAAGACTGCCCCATGTGTAGGCTGAAATAGACCATGAAGAAGTGACAGTCTGTGAATCATGACATATATTTTTTTATCAAATAAATGTCTTACCATTGAGCAGAATTGGCTGCATTCATTTTTCAAGATACACAGCTTGTTCATATGTGTACAAATCACTCCCATGAAATTGTAGCTAGAGCATAGGGCTGGGAATTGGGAGATGGGAACTATTCCTGACTCAGCTGAAAACTACCTGTGTGACCTTAGCAAACATCTTAGGACTCACAGGACTGATGGATGCTTAATGAGACGATCTGTTATGAAAAATGAGGGTGGGAGGCATGAATTAAGAACATATATGTATGTGCATGAAAAGAAGAAGGAGTTTCTGAGGCCAATAATTACTTAATTGGGTCAGAGTTTTAATATGTTTTGCTACATTGTACATATAAAGCCTGAAATTATCAAAACTGTAGAAACAAGAGCAAACGGAAGAACTGCATCACCAGAGCTGCCCTCTGGTAAGTGAAAGAGTCAGGAGGCCGTTCTGAATGAAACTGCATTCAAGGCAGGATTTGGTCTTGCAAGTAAGAAGAGAACAGGCTGCCTGGGCAGTTAGAAGTGGCTTTGACAGCAGGGGAGAAAATGAAGTTAAATCACTGATCCTTTACAGTAGCAGAAATACTGAAGAAATTTTCTGGTTGAAGATATGACAACTTGTTGCTTTGTTTTTATCATGGGGATTTGTTAGAAGGGAAACGTATTGCATTTCTAGCAGCCATAAGACGATGCGTCTGGGTTCCCCACATGGCTCTGGGTCTCAAGGAGAGGAACTGGAGAAACACTGAGAAACAGAAAATCTGTTACTGGTGCAGGGTCTCTGACAAGTGATCTCAGAAGCTGCATGGCCTGCAGGAGACACCGTTCAGGTGTACTTATGTATATTCATATCCATTCGATTGCTATCTCATATGGTACTAGTCATTTGAGTTATATCAAATATGTGATAGTTATTGCAACATCGCAAGATTCAGGATAACACAAAGGACTGAATCAGTGTATTCCCAGTTAGGACCATTTAGCAAATGCTTCAGTGCAGATCTTTTTCATTGTGGATCACAAAAACAACGATGAGAGGAAGCAACCTACTAAGATCAGCATAGAAGGGATACTCCAGCCAAGGGCAATATTTGACTATTAAGTAATATGGGTACATCCCCATTTCCATTTCTCAGTCCAGTTCCAGAAATTCAAGAGGATGAGGGCAGAGGGGAGAGAGTGAGCATAGTCTCAGCCTTTTCCTTGGAGATCACAGCAAATCTACACACAAGCACCGCACTGTGTACTGTCTCTGTTCCTCCTGTAATACCTGACAGTGTAGACTCTTCTGCATCCCTTCAACTAAGAGTCTGGAGAAAGTTGACTGTGAAAGAGTCAGACCAGCTTTGAAAAACAACAGTGCTGCAAAGACAGATGGACATCAAAATGGCTATGGTCACCCATAGACAATGTCTCCAGAGACACTTTCAAAGGTAGTCTGAAATACTGATCAATTTTATCAGAACCTCCTATATGTTAGGTTTTTGTGAAGAGACCATCTTTTCCCCCCTTCCCACTTCTCCCCACACATACCTCCCCCTTCCTTCAAGCTGGAAGCTGTTGGAGGAATCCTTCCAGGGAAGATTTTAAGGGGTTTACTTTCCCCAGATTCCTCCCGTGTGGTGCTCCCCCCACCCCCTCCACAGCAGGTCCTGGTCTGACCCAATATTATTTGCTGTTCCTTCTGCAGGCTGTAATCTCCAGCTGTCCCAAGGGAGCAAAACTAGCAGCCAAATATCTGCTGACGGCTTTGCACGTGTAAATCCATAGCAACTTTATTGAAATCAGCAGAATTAGTTTGGCTTGACACCAGTAAGAAGAAGAGCCGGATTTGACTTATTAGTACAATAATGGAGAAATTAGTTAGATTACACTAAGGATTTCTGTGATAAAAACATTTAGTTTTCATTTAACCAGTGCAAAGGTAACAGCATAATTCCCTCAAGGAACGTGCAGAAGTAGTAGCCTATATACAAAGGAGGAAAAACCTTAAAGAGGAGTATGCTGTCAGGGAGAGTGATACTAATGCCCAGGAGAGCTGTATATAATTAGCTGTCATCATTTACATGGTTAGTTTCTTCACCACATACAAAATATACATAATTACAGTTCACTTACAAAGGATTCATTTGCTGTGTTCCATATCTTATGAATTTTTATGGCAAGTAAGTCAGCTACCATTCAGTTAAAATCTAGGCCAAAATTTCTAGAAAACTTCTGAACAACACTCTCTTGCAGATTTCAGGGGAATTGGCCATGACTGCTTGATATTACAGTTGCTAATCCTTCTAAAACTCAGTGTTTATTTATTTCTAACTGCATCAAATATTACAATTGTTACTCATTAAATGGTAACATTTGACTTAGTTACAACAACTCTGTTTATAAAAAAAAAAAGAAAGGAAGAAATTCATGCATCAAAGGAAGGAGCTAAATTAATTTGTAGCTGTTACCTCCCTGAGGAAGGGGAAATTTTTTTAGAAATAATACTAATGAAGGTCCTTGACTGTAGTGAGAAAACATCTCCTTCTTGGCCTATGTATCTCTTCATTAATGAACATGAATTTCAAACCGAAGGTCTGTAGAATAAGACTGACTCTAGAGTGATTGACTAGAAATCAAAACCTCATTGTTAGTATGGCATATAGTGCTGATTTAGTGCAAGTATTCTTGGATGACTCAAGTTCATTTTAATGGTACTTTAAAGGGCTAATATTGTCTTATCAGAGGTTATACTGACTGTATATATTCTGCTATCTCACTATCAGCACAAGAATAATTGTGCTTTGTGTCTAATAGTGTTCTCTCTTACTGTCTTGTTCAAATACTTGAGCTACAAGACTATCTTTCCTTCCTCAAAACTTAGGCTACTGGAGAATTTGAGGTCAAATGAAGGTTTAGAAGGTGCCCAATACTGCAGTGGTCTTCTGAGGAGAGAGGAAGGTGAAACCTAGGAAAAAGGAATAAGAAAATAGAAGTAGGAGGGCACTTTTATCATGCCAAGAGTAAACTTACAGTGAATTTATGAAATCTATACCTATATATATATTTGTGGGAAAAATACTTCTCTGGAGCTTGGTCTGAAGTCCATTTAAAAAGGCAGCTCAGAAACAGCAGTCAGACAATGTAGGCATGAAAAAATCTCAGATGTGTTCATGGCAGTGGATCTTCCTGGAAGAATGTTTCCCAGTTATTTCCACACAAAGGGAGAGGAATTAGTCCAAAATACACCAACCACCTCCAGAAATAATTTTTAGGTTCAGCTTACAGTGGGTGGATGCCTCCAGGAACGGATTGGAGCTTCAAAACACAATGTAAAGGAAATGGTGTAGGATATGTACTTGGAGCTTCTTTTAAAGGAATTAACAAACATAAACCCCTCTATGTACTCATGCAGAAGAATAAGACTCCAGACTGCTTGTTTGGCCCAGAATTTGATGCTGGCTTGAGGGCAATATTCAAAATCCACCCACTGTCATTTCTGTGCTCAATGTCCTTCAAATTTCTCAGATGACTTTCAGCTTTGGCCTACACAGTCAATATCGGTGCAATTTCTGAGGTATTTGTATGTGAACTACAATACGACTGTTAGTAGTTGTGGTGTTACTCATTAATATAGTAGGATTATTTTTTAAATTCTGCTCTTATCTGCATTGGACCAATCTTTGGATGCTAGTAACTGTGGTCTATTGACAGCAGTTCAGCAACAGCGATTTAACTAAGCTGACTATCTGCACCTCGGTATGCTAAGCACTCTTGACACATCTGAAAGCAGGAGCCTGTCTTTGAAAAGATAGGAAAATAGAGGTAGTAAAATTGTGAGTTAATTATTTTAAATCCTAGTTAAGAGCTATGGATTCTCTCTGAGATTTGTAACATGTTTAAAAGGTTTGAACACAGGTGCTTAGGTTCTTACCATGTTTCCCTTTGTGGTCAAACACCGAAGCTTTAGCAGAACTCAAACTTCTTCAAAGAAATGTTGTTGGAAACTAGTAGCTGCTTAAAAAATGTTATTCACATGGCACTTTGATAATGTATTTAAAATGCTGAGGGACATGGCTGTGAAGACTTGCATGTACCACACCTTGCTACACATTGCGTGCATTTAAAAATTTGCGAAGTCTAAGCAGATGCTGTTACCATGACAAATGACTTTTTAATCAGTCATAATTTTGCACTAAGTGCTGTATAAGTGCCCTTTGTTTCACTACTTAAACTGTCAATGGCTAACAATGGAAGTCACAGACTAGTGCCTGTCATTAAAAGCAATGGAAAAAATCAATACAATTTTTAATTAAAGGTGCCCAATGACTCGAGCTTTTAAGAAAAGAATTCTCCTTGTCAGTACATCTTGCCTTCAAGCCCTTTGTGGCAGTTCAGAAGTTAACACACAGACAAATGGAGGTATTTGTAATGTGCTCCTGGTAATAAGAAGGGAAGGGGGTATGAGGAGAATTCAGTGAAAATATTTTCTCTTTGATTGGTATTGTTAGGGACGGGACAAAGTACATAAGTACTGATGTCTGTGGAAACCCTAGAGCATGTTTTTCATTAGATTTTTAAAAACACAGAAGAACATATAAAAAGATATCCCTCTCAGTAAAATTCATAATACAGATTTTTCTGTACACACTGGTGAAGAAGTAGCTGGAAAAAAACTTCCTATTGCTGCCATTATTATTGGAGTATTTGTGTTATTGACTGCCTCAAGCACCTTGTCTTTGTTTAGTCCCTTCTTACCCCTGGGTGTTCAGGTTTTTTACTTGTCATGTTTTTCTGATACCTTCTGTTTCTCTGTCATCTGCAAATGTGTTTGTTGAAGAAGCAGATGTATGTTTCACCCATGGTGATAAACTCGTCACTGGTGTACCTTTAATAGCAGTACTTCTACAACAGAAGCTGAACTCCAAATTCTCATTAGAAGAGAAATTTAACAGGAATTAATATAAGGTCTGGGCCAAATAGAAGATCTTTCTGGGTAGTCGCTGGATGTGCATACCTCTTCAGCAAGCATACTTCTGTTTAAATTAGGGTACATTTTCTGGATTAGACTAAATTGTATTGAAAGGCGTAGAATATGAGGCAAAAGGACGCTTGAATACCATAGTATATGTTCACATATGCTACTAAATTATCGAGTAGATAGAAGAAGACCTATGAAATCTTACACCATTTTTGTATTTTGGAGAAATTTACAATCTCGGTAAGCATAAGTGTTAGAGAGCATAATCTGTTCCTTCATGTAAACAGCACTTTTAGGTTTTTATAGATTTAGATTTTCATCTTTTTTGTTGCAAACTGAAGAATGTTAGACTATGAATCACAACTTGGAATATGAAAAAATTCTACATTTGTAGGACCAATCCCCCTGAATTTGCCATTTGATTAAATAATGAGCAATAATGATAGACTTCAGGACTCCTGTAATACTTTCACAAATTGTATGACAGTATCAGTAAGCTGATCCTGTGAGCATTACATGGTCGATAGTGCTTTTACTTCCTTATGAGTTGTTTTCTTAAGCAAAACCTAGTTTCTAATATAAGCCATATATTCCACCTCATATTTTTGATTTAGTTGCCTATGTCTTAACTTTTTTTTTCCCTTCTATTTTCCTTTCTGTGGTATGTAAAGAGTAACCTGTTTTTCACTGCAGTAGCAGTTAGCATGCGGCATTAATTTCCCTTGCTTAAATTACAGGACTTCCATAAGGAGTAATGAAGAAGAAAATGGCAGTGGCAGAAAAACCAGCACCAACTGTGCATCAGAAATACGCGTAATGCTAGCAAATGAAAAAATATCACAGTAGCAATGCTTGAGGATTTGACAATGTGTCCAGCACTCTCGAACACAACACTTACCCATCCTGGCTGAGCTCCAGGAACTTCTTACTCTGTTTCGGTCCGAGGCAGTCTTTCTCATTTGCTCCCTAATAAACAGTTAGATGTCTGGAACTTACTTCCTTAAAGGGAAGTTAGAGGCGTGGAGTAGAAGTCAGTGAAGATCGTTTCCCCTGTTCTCTGCTGACAACAGCAACAATCTGCAGTGACTGGTCCCTCAGTGCAACTCAGGAGCATGTTAAAGTGCATCACTGAAGACGTGGCTGTTCTTGTGCCTTCAAAAGGTCCTATCCAGCCCACTTTCCATGACTGCCAGGCAAGGTGTGATATGGGATGAGGTGGGATTCAGGGTTTTGCTATCAGGACTGAAGGAACTATGTCAGACCTTTACTGTCTGGACTGAAGTAACTTTGGGTAGCTGGTTAAGCTGCCTCTGTGGTCACTGTGCTGACTCAGAATTGGTACAGGACGGGTCTTGAACTGGTCTAGGCTGTTAATGTTTTGTACCACAAGTGGCATACACTCCCTTGGGTTCCTTTCTCAGGTTACCATTGCTGAAACAGAGCACTCTGCTAAGATGTTGTTCCCATATCCAAAACGGAAAGGTGCCCATAAAAAGGTGCCTGTGGAAGAGGTAATGGTGAATCAGGCAACAGAGCTCTGCAGGAAGGACATGTCTGGTACTCAGAGTGTCATCTCCCTCCTGGCTCTTTGGGTCCCCACTTGCATACGCTTGGATAAGTTGCAAAGTTTCCATGTCACTATGTAGCAGACTCTAGACTGGCCTTTCAAACACCATAAGCTCAACAGGCAAAAGTACCATGCAAGTTTAAAGAAAAAAATTACTGCTCTTCCCAAAAGTATCTGGTATCTACTGCGGGTCTGTGTCCTCCAACAGCGCACTTCTCCCACTCCTGTCTCAGACAATGAGCAGCAGTATTTTCTGGGGAGTTTTTGCCTTTTGATCTCCTCTCTGATCTAATGCAATTGTCCACTGGCAGAAGCGCTGCGAGGTGCAGAATAAAGTAATGAAGCTAATCTGATTTCCACCCCCAACCCCAGTATCTACATGCCCTTATTATATTAGATTCCTAATGAGATTCTCTGTCTGCGCTCCAGAAACAGGGCTGAAAATGTATGTATATGTGGGGAGGGGGGGGATGTTGTGGAAGGTTGCCTCCATTTACATCCCATCTTTAATGGATAAAATCTGCCCGTCCTTGAGTTGCAAGTTATCTACCTCCAAGATTTCTTGAGGGAGAAGCTTCTGAAACTGCCGAGAAAAAATATGTGCATTTAACACTGATGTGTCTTTGGTGTGGCAACAAATGTGAGCACAGGAGCAGTAAAGGGAAGAATCTTCTTGTGAAGGTCTTGTGCAGTCCTGTCTGATAAAGCTGGAAGATATCCTGAAGTGGGTGGAAGTGTGTTGGAGGAGTGTACCTGGGATGGAATTGCCAGGAAGAAGTCTAAATAAACTAGTTTTGTGTTGTTAAGCATCAAACATAGTTACTTACCTTGTGAGTAAAGAGCCTGTACGCTTCTAAAGGTCCCATGAAGTGGGATGCAGTGATGCATTGCTTGCAAATCATCTAATCTATACTTAATCCTCCCTAAAAAAACAACTCTTATCTTCCTCAGCTGTACAGAGATGCCAAACAGTTTTTAATGAAGAAGGTGAGAGCTACTGGATGCTGAAGAGCTGGCCAGTAGTGGCCATCCCAGGCTAAAATTCACACAACAGAACCATTTTTCACCAGTCTGGTCATAAATAAGTCCTCACCTGGTAAACTGGATTAGACACATCTTAGAAAACAAAGAGTATTGCCCAGAGGGAGTATGGTGATCGCAGAAGATTTATATTTTTTTCCTTGGAGGGAAAGTTGCAATTTCAACTAAGTCACTGAAATGTAGCCATTGCAATGCAGTAACCGGGTAGCCATCGCACTACAGAGAAAAACCTCTGGCCTCTACTCAGTTTGGTGAAAAGTCTTGTAAGCAAGACCTGAATCCATTTCATGCATGACAGGCCCAAACTTGGTCACTTCAAAACTGAGTTTGCCATTTAGTCCTGAGGCAGAATTTTTTTTGTTGCGAAGAACCCTCATGACTGATTGGTGTTTATGGGTAAAATGCCTTTAAAAGAAGTTTAACAGCCTCAGCTGGGTCCTTCATGGACAAAGGTCCATATCACAGAAGCACTATACATAATTCACCACAAGAGAGCCCCAGAACTAAGCAAGAAAGCTAAATTACCTGTCACTTCCAGAAGAAGTGTTCCCTTTGGGTCAAGGTTGAAATCATTGGTAAACCGATGTGAAGAAGATCACATTGGTCTCCGTATGGATTCCTTCCCGGTGTCAGGGCTGCAGAGAAATAAGGGAGGCAGAATGACTGCCTACTAAAATTCCCACATTATTCGCAATTCTTATTCACAAACCAGCGAACGTCTCTCTGATCGAAGTTTGAGAGATACATGCAGCTGTGACGGGGGCAGTATCACTGTTTCTAAAGCAGCATTGATTCTTTCGCTGAAGCAAAACAACACTCCTGGCAGAGCATGTATTCTGTTCACAGGGGCGTCCTGTCAGAGGTGCGAGGCATTACGGCTTTGTCTGAATACAAAAAACACCTCATTATTACCCTGGATAGGAAATGCTGCTAGTTACAGAGAGCGAGTATGACTTCAGGAGTACAGTTCATGAGAAGTAGATGCCATCTGGCTGTCATTAAGTGGCTGATTGTGGTTTTCTGTGATTGACTGGTGATTGATTGACAGGTGGTAGAGAGGAAAGGGATATAGTGTGTCAGCCAGACACGCCAACCTTTTGTTTCAGTCCTGTAATTTTTGTGGTGTGTGTAGCTATCAGGGGGGCAATTTTTCTTTCAGTCCCACTCGAGCTGCAGCCTCCATGTCAAGTAGACCTGAAGTCTGCAGAGAAGAACGGGAGAGTGTGGGAAGTATTTTACCAAACACTTGGACTCTTGCAAACCTTCGCAGTTTAATTCTATGACAAAGAAAAGCTGCAGTTTAAAGAATATATTTCGTCCTGTCCTCCCTTTCTCATGGGCTTACGTTTCCTAAGGCTGTAAGGAATGAATTTTTGTTCTACTGCATTCAGTTTATGACATCTTTAAACACTGTAACAGTTTAATAACATATTTTCTAAATGGTTTTAATTAAAAAAGCAGAAGCTGAACTGTTAAGAATTACAAAAATATACTCAAATTAAGCTTGCATTGGTCCAGATTGCTGCACATAACAACATATTGGGGACTGAAGTGTTTGTTCCACCCTGAACAGGTGGACTTAGGCTTAAGTTGTTCTGAGCAAGGTTTGCTTTCTCTAAATATGCATGGAGCGAACTGGTTTCTGGAAGTGCAAGCCCATGGCAAAGGCTTTATGAAGCGCTGAATCATGAATACTCAGTGTGTAGTCTCTAGGAGGACTGCATGCCACGGGAGTGGGTGGGAGCTGGTTTGCCTTGACATAGCACTTGCATGTATTTTAATGACAATGCTTCAAGTTGCTCATGTTTACAAGAGCTCACCGAACTTACAGTTTCAGCAGTGCCATCCTAAGGCTGGCAAGCCTCCAAAGGGAGGTGGTGGTTGCAGGTAGGGGCTTTTCTGAGCTGGGAGGATGAAGCAGTTTCTGAGGAAGGCTCCAAGGTCAGTAAGTGTGTGAGCAGAGGTGTGAGTAGGGTAAGAAATCCCCTTGCTGCAGCTCAAGATGGTCAGTAGTATTTAGTGCCTCAAAGCACAGAGATTAGAAATGTGTCTTTTCCACTGCAGGGGGCTAAATTTAGCCTCAGTGAAGGCTTTGGGAATGGGGCAGTCCATGCTCGTGAAGTGACTTGCCTATGTTCAAGTTAGGCCCTACCAGTTCGGCTTAGGTATGGTTTGCACATTAAGCTGATGTCTCCTTGGGAAAAATTTCAAATCAAATTCTTTGATTTCAGCACTAGGACTATTATTTCCAAATAAAGAATTAAAATAACTTTTACATTCACAACAATGATATTAGGTCAGAAGAGCTGATAAGGACTCACTGTTGATATTGATGGGGATTTCTGCTTAAGACTTGGTGCTGCGTTTCCTCATATTTACGTAAAAAGCCTTTACTGAAATCCAGGTTTCTTACATAGTTGAAAGAGCTTTCACACTAGATATCATTTTCTTAAGAGAGTTTTTAGATATGTTCAGTAATTTTGAGAGAAAATGAATAAAAGAAATAACTTCCTCTGTTTTGACTATCTGGAGTAGAAAAATAATCAATGTAATATCACTTAGGATGGAATAATTATTTGTAGAATTATTTGTAGAATTATTTGTAGAAGTATTTGTAGAAGTATGTGAAACTCAAAATAATAATTAAAATGTAGTGTTTTTCAGGTGCAAAACCATCTGTAATGCAATATATAATATCTTTATGCATTTAGTAAGCAGATGACTATATACACGGAACATAACCAAATCCACACAAACAAGTTTTAACAGTTCCCATGGTAACTATATAATGTACAAGAATCATCTAAGTAGATAAAAAAATGAATTCATATTGGGGAGCCTTGATTCCTAAATGCCTATTACTTTACAGATACTACTAAATGGGATGAAATGTTTCACAGGGAAGAAAAAGGTAGGATCCTAATTTGATTACGACTGAGTAAACACGTTACACTTTTTTTTCTTTTTTTTTTGCATTTATTATGTTTGTGTGCTGATAGAGAAAGTTGCTCTAGCACACAATGTAATCCTGTCTGTCCGAAACAAAGCTTGCATTCCAGTGCATTCCAGCAAAGAGTGTGTTCTTACAAGAAGAAAAAAATGACCTACCTGGGATTTTACAAGTTATCACATGCAACTCAGTATTTTACTCTGGGAGTCAACAAGACTACTGCTGCTTTAAGGAAAGATGGTCTCCAAACGGTTTATGAAGCGATAGATCATATATAAATAGGTTGTTTGCTCTCAGTACAGATGCCATCATTACTAACTACTTTCAGGCTCTTTGAGAGCTAAATAATTTCGTAATGCATCATTGAACATTTAGTTGCTTCGATAGCAGATGGTTTCAGGGGTCCATCTGCTCACAGCAATGTTTTCAACAAGCCCCCTTCACCTTCACCAAAAGGTTCAGAAACATTAGAATATTAATTCCTCACCACAGGTGCCTTTCCTGGAGCCTCCCCATACACAGGCATAGTGGGTCGCACACTCGGAAAGACAGAGGTGGTTTCTGAAATATGTGACTTAATCTATTGTGTGTAGATTACTTCTGTCAGCACATGAAGGCAGCAGCAATAGCAGGAAATACGAAGCATCAGGTTACCTGGAACACAGCTTTCGTTTGTCTGGGGTAGATTTTCAATAGGCTTGCATCTAAACATAAAGAGTTGAATAAATTTTAATAGTATTAATAATTTTAACTGTGTACCTACAGTTAACTGCAAGTGTAACTATGTGTGCAACGTTAAAATTATTAATACTATTAAAATTTATTCAACTCTTTATATTCAGATGCGCACACAGTTAAAAGATCAGTGCGCAGCATAAATATCCAGGTACCAGCTGCTGAAGAGAGAGATCTGATGTAGTGGAATACAAATACGTCAAGTATGTATTGCCTTGTAGTGCTAACAAGCATAATAGCAAGGGAATAAGTTATAGTAATCTTTTTGTAAATTGTCTGTCCTGTATTAACTCTTATATGAGAAATGCAGTGAAGAAACTCAAGAACGAACTGTTAACTCTTTGTTGTGCTTTTTTTCCTTGAGGTGAGTTAATTGCAGACAAAAAAATTACAGGGGTCACAGACTTCATTTGGCAGAGGAAATAAACATATTTGACGTATCAACTAATAGGAGATGTGTTATTCTATCATCCATTTGTACTGCAGTTTTCTCAAACTATACAAGAGGGCTCCCTGAGAAGGAGAACACCTCTTCAGAGAGGCTGGGCTGTTGAACACCATTGGGACATATGAATTAAAAGAGCCTTTGTATCTGAGTTACTGCTTCTGTTATTCCCAAGAGAGTTACCTAGAGTTGCTTGATTTTATCCTCCCTGAATGCATATATTTCTACATAGATTTTCAATTTTGTAAAGTGTTTGGAAATAGAAATTAATCCGGAATTAACTGAAAATATCTTTGAGCGTTGATTAAGTTGTCCTGTCCAAGAGGAGCTGAGGGGTGGGCTTTATGCAAGTAATAGAGATTATTAATGATTTGTAAGTAAGAAATAACTCTTCACAGCCATGTAGTGTACACTGTAATAGGGGATGCTTCAACTTCTGCCCTGATATGAGTTTGCTAATTTTTCTTGCTTTTAAATTGGGGTATAAATATACTTTATCTACTTAGATATTCCCTGCCTCAAAAGCATACTTGATATATACTTTATGTATATATGAATGTATATATATATACACACACACACTTTATATACTTTATGTATATAAAGGACCTAGCAGAGCAGCATGCTCCACTTCATCAGGGATCCTGAACATATTTTGGTAGCTACTCAGGAGTTCCTTTACCTGTCTAAATCTAGAGAAATTGTCATCTTAAAGCAACATAATAGGTTTGACATTGCCTTCAGAAAATCAGATAGTAAGGGTTAAATTACCCTTGGCGTGTCTGAGCACTGCAGTTCAAAAGCTTCTGAAAATGTACATTGCAACGTATCTCTGGCCACTGAAGGGTGGTTTCATGATTTTATTTTGGCACATGACATCATAGCCTCCTAGTCCTGACTATGTAGCTTTGTGGAAGTGGCTAGAAGCAAAGTATTTGGGCTGAAAGCTTCAATTTCTTGTCATTTAGTCTGACTAACTTCGTTCTACGAAGGAGGGTTGTAGAGATACTCCCATCAGTAGTTAAGCCAGCCCCTGCCTTCTGAGCATTAGCAGCAGACTCATGGAATGAGCCAACTAAAGACACGTCAGCTTTCTCTCTTTTGTAAAGTACAGCTCCAAAGTTCATTCTCATGAAAGATTAACCCTGAATTTTGCAAGTAGTGGGATAATTTTGCTGTCTATGTGCAGGTCAGGCCACACTCAGGTCTTTCTTTCCTCCAATTCTGAGTCAGTGAAGCAGGATAACAGGCATTTTTAAAGTTTGTAGTCAGTGGGTCCTGGACAAATTTAGGATGGCTGCTTCTTTCCCACCAGAACTTGGTTATTTAATGTAGTGTACTTGAGTATTTACTGGACAAGAAACAGAAGGGCTAAGCCTGGAGGTCAGGGTGTTCGGTGAAGGGGATGGGCTTCTAAAGCAATCTGGGGAAGAGATGTGAATTGTTGTCTCCTTCCAATTACGTAAGTATCTTAACCAGCAGGTAATGCTAAAGGCCATCACCACCTTTCCAGTTTTGTCAGTGGCCCATGAGGCTCCTTTATGTATTGCAACTCCTTCCATCCTTGCAGCCAAAACTCTGCTGAGTGAATTGTTTCAACTTCAGGAATCTTTATTTTGCGTATCCTGAATTAGGATGCAGAGCATGGAAAAATAAGATTTGAAGGGGATTGCCTGTTTTGTTTACCTGGGAAATAAAGTAGTTGGATCCATACTACCAGCTTCCTGTCAAAAAGACCCATATTACGTGCATGCAGATACATCAATCACTGTTGTAACAGTTGAATCTCAACTGTAGTTTGGGATATAAATGTTTTTTTCTGCATAAATATACAGTTGCTTTTTTATTATTTTACCATGTACAATAAATCACAGCTGTAAACAGCAATTTTAATAAAAATCTGTCATGTAAAATCATTTTATGAAAGGAGAGGTTTTATTTGCACTGTACTTGGGACTTAACATGTCAATAAAAAAATGTCTTTTCCTTAACTGTAGCAAATAGGACTGCACCTGCCAGAGCAGGTGTAATAAACCAAAAACTACAATCTGTGGATGGCTAAAATAAGAGTCCCCGAAACTGAAAAATCACTAAAATGGAAAAATTAATATTTTAAAAATATAAAAGATCTTTCTGTAGTGCTTACCAGTGAAAATACTTTGTACATTACAAGCGTATACATCCTCAAAATAATAAAAACAAGCTTTCATGTGTGTTCAAAAATAGGATCAATGAGAAAGTCAGTTTTACGCTTGGAAGTAAGGGATTGCATTTATATTGGGGCTGTCATTCCCATCTATACTGTCTACTTTGTTTTGTTATAGCATCACATTATTGCTTTAGATGGCTGTGTAAGCTTGTGATGCTGCAATCTTTCTCCAGTGAGTAGCACCACTGACATTTTATGGGACTGCTCACTTTATGACACTGCTCTTTTTTGCAGCTGCAGAACCTCAGTCTTGATAGCAGATGATTATTTTTGGTCAGTTATCACATGCTTAGCACAACAGAATTTCATGCTACAGCGGACAAATGTCTGACAATTACCAAATAATTAGTTCTCACTACTCTATACATATTAAAAGTCAAATATGTCAAAAATCTGTTACGAAAACGCTCATAGTGTTTTCTCTAAAGGATGGAGAGTTGTCAGCTCCCTCAGATTCTCAGGTGTTTGGTTTGGTGCATCGTCCAAGTAAAGTCAAAGCTCCCTGAGAAAAGCAAAGCCTGCAGATAGGCTGTTACAGCTTCTTCTCTTATCTGTGACTGCATTTTACTCAGCAACTACCCTAAATGAAAATGTCATTCTTTGTTTTGGAGTCCTCGGGTGGCTTACATACATGTGGCTTGGATCTTATTTTAAAAAAATGAAGATAATTTCCCTGTATACGCTTTTCTGAAGATTTTCAAGTAACTATACTTGTGGATACAAGAATGGAACGAAAATACGCAAACAAAGAAAACTGAGACCATGTGCTAAAAAATATCAAAAATGAAGAGGATCATATCTGATTCAGAAACCAATCCTGGATATATTTTGAAAACAATCTGGTAGCCTTTCCTTTCTCCTAGCAGTTGGTGAATCAGTATTTCTTTTGCATTCATATCATCCCATGACAAGTTCCTCTTCATTACCTTTCCCAGTTCAAACTGTGAGCAATTGTTCACAGAAAGAGATGATATATCACATCCAAGCTACAGGACAGCCCAGAGCAACCAGAACTATAATTGTGGCTGACTATGACAGGATGGGATCCTAACAAAAATACAGTGTAACTGGTGCTGACTTTTGACATTGTAAGCCCAAAGTAGCCCCTCTCTTCCCTTCACTTGCAGTCCCTCCCAGGATTACACCTCATCAGACCTCGACTAGTCAAAGTCAAACATCACTAGTCTCATCCTCTTGATTCGCTTCAAGCAGAGGCCATGAACAACAACCACAGTGGAAGAAAGAAAAAAGGATAAAAGAATGACAGTGTAATAAAGACGGTGTAAATATTACAGGGAACAATTAAGAGAAAGTTTAGTCTAAGTACATAAAAGTGAAGTGGTGGAAGTCATGTAATAGGGCTTTTAAAACCATCCTGGAGAAAACATTTGGAAGCTTGTTATTGTGATGTAAGAAGGATGGATTAGACAGTTTTGTAGGTCTTGAATATCTCTTAACTTCTGTATATTCAATTTACTGATTTATAACTAGAATCACACTTGATTGAGTGTCTGCTGGGTAGTTCATCGATGCAACTTATTTTTGGAAGGAGCTTGGAAACTTGCAGCAGGAGCATGGAAGGACCCTAAAAGAATCAATAGTTGAATCTAGCATTTCACTAAAATTAACAGCCATTTAGATGGAAAATCAAGTCAGAACGAATTGGTTAGCATTTGCTTTATGAAAACCTTTTTTGCATGTAGGAAGAAATGGTACCAAATGTACCCACACTACCGTATTCTCTGACATTTACCACTAATTTACCACTAATTTTCATCTGGACTGAAATTCTATGACAAGAGTCACCACTGGAACAATCCGGCTGCTTCCAGATCAGGAAAGAACAAATTGCTTTTGTTTTTTTCTCTCCAGAGGAGGAATAAAGGCCAAAGCATTGATGTGATTCCAGATCCTATTCTCCAAGTCTTACTATACTAAGTATTCCTGAATCTATTTTATCTTGCTGTGTAGAACACTGAAGTAAGAGGGACAGGGAAACCACAGGTAAAAAATAACTTCACCTAAGATTTTTCAGTTTTGACCCAGAACTGACATGACCTATAGTTGTGATATGTTAATGTACCTCTGAATCACCCTGATGTTAATATGGTGTCATTTTTATATGGCTATATGGCCATAGTTAGTGAACCTTAGTAGCAATTCAAAACATGGGACTGCTAGTGCTATTTTTATTTGCTTTTAATTGCATTTCTCATTTCAAAATTGGAACAAAACAATTGCAAATTAAAATGCAATCATTCAAGAAAACTATTTCTGGCATTTATAAAGATACTGCAGCTACTGAATAGCTGACCCATGATTCTAAACTGTATAAATTACAGTGATTAAATCTAAATCAATTTAAGCATTTAATTAAACATGAAAGGCCTTACTGGAATTTGTGTATGTTTTTGATCCACTCCTATTACCATCCATAGTAGTCATTATTCCCCCATTTTAGACTTTCATAAAAATTTTTTTTTCGTGAACGCTAAAATATCTGACATTACTAAACTACATTGATAAGAGTATTTTCTCATAGGAGATCTTTTAGAGGAGGTTAAAATTTAAGCTAGAAGTATTATCAGGTAAGAATATGATCTGAAAAGTAGTATGAAGTACCTTAAACCATCAAATCTGAGCACGTAAAGACAAAGCGTGCTGGAGAATGGAAGGGAAATGCAGATATTTGTATAAACAGTAATTTATATACACATGCACACATGATCTACCTCCATATATTCATACATATCAATAATTTTTTGATTAATTAGGCACTGAGTTCATACATTTTAATTACAGAAACTTTACCCATAGGCTCTCCCCTGTGCTTTAAATACAGAGCAAGATCGACCTAATGGGTTCTCCAACTTTACACCTGCTGTACTTCCTTTACTTTTTGCAAAGCCTTGACTGATAGCTTTTCCTTTCTGTTGCCTTCGTAACATTTCTGATCCTCCAACATTATTTCACGAGGAATTTGAGTAATTTTCTTTCCTGGCTGCTATTCCTCTCCTGCTAGTCCTGCTTACACGTCTAACAGAGCGCAGGATTATTCCTCTCTTTCTGGCCCCTGGGCTTTTCTTTAAAAGAAAAAGCTAACAAACATGCCAAGTTGTATAAAAAAGTGGGATGTCAGTGCTCTGGTGAAATACTGACATTCCATGTCTGCAACCCCAATTTTTGAGGCAGTCTACATGTTGGAAAACCACCAGTGGCAAGAGCAGTTGCCATTTTGAATTTCATTCTGACTCTCACAAAAACACTGTGGAAGAGACTATCAAGCTTTTAATTTCTATTTACAAATGCAGATAGACAGTGGTCTATGTTGGAACGATGCAAAGTATGCCAAATCAACTACTGCGCTAAGTTTGGGGCTGCACATTTTTTATCTATATGCTGATGGCTGGAAGTTCACCAGATATCTTCCTTAAAAAATGTAATAAATAAAACTGGAAAATACAATAGATGAGTAGAGGAAAATTTTAGCCTTTTATTAATTTTTAAAGTTATGAATTATAAATATGGAGACAATCAAGCATGTGTTTTACAAAATATTTTCCTGACATTGCAGTGTTTAAATTCAGACTTCAGTTTATCACTACACAGTTGCCTTTTTGCTGAGAAATACCGTTCACTAAATTATAGAAAATTAAGCTTCTCCACTACTTGAAGTGCAAAGAATTTCCTATGGTTTTGTGTGGATGAACACTTCCCACAACTTCAGATTGATAGGAATTTAAATTGTTTCACACTATTATAAGATTGAAAATCTTAATAACCTATTTTTAACTAATTTATCTTTATGTTTTTGTTCATGTGTGTTGCAAACTGATTGTGCATATTTATCTAGTTAAAATGCAAGTCCAGTGTGGCGCATTAATCTGCTCTGGCACATTAATATCCTCAATCTTTTTTTCCTGAATTTCTAAATGTAAATTAAAATACTAAAATTGAGGTGACTTTTAAGTGCAGTTGCAAATCTGTATACAGATCCAAAAATGGAATATTAAAATGAAGCTGAAAATATGCTCTGGTGCAATTATGGGTCCGTAGATACAGAAGTAGAGAGTAATCTCATTATTTCATTAGTGAGTTGCTTATGATTAAAAGATACCAAAACAGTCCATAAAAATAATTAATACAAGTAAGGGTAACTTTTATTATTCTTACAGGGAATTTGTGGTGGCAATAGTTTCCAATTATGTTACTTTTGGTTTGTTAAGATGATGAAATTCTGTTCTTGTCGACCATGGAGTTTTATTCATGAGGTGAACATATATCAACGTTTAAAACAAAGCAAGAAAACAAGCAAAAAACAAAAAAGCTTGATAATTATTTTAACTTGATTTATTTATAATTTTAATTAACTTACTGCAGTCTTACCTGCAATAAATGAATCTGTATCATTGTTTTCATCTGAAGATTTGGCCATGTTACATAAAATTTAGTTTCTGGATAAAACGGATGAGATTCTTTACATAGAAGTGTGCACAATGGTTTATTTTTTGTAGTAGTACCAGAAGGCTCCTATGAGTAACCACCAAGAAAATCTTCAATTTCTAAAATGCAAGATTACAGTGCAGTATATGTGGATATTCACTCTTCTGTTGTTATGAAAGCTGATATTCTGGGAAATAGTTTCCCTCTGATATTTTTAATACTTTTGTGCGCATATAATTGCACTGGAGAGGAAAATATTATCATGTGCAAAAAAAAATCTTACAGAACAGTATAGTGTACTTAAGTACCAGATGAAACTTTTTGGACTGAGCAGTAATCCAGTCCATATCAAGTTAATTATTTATAAGAGGTACTATTTATGAAATCTGAAACATGTCTTCCAGAGGTGTACACATTAATTTGATGTTTCTTTTCAATATAAAATTGCCTGGAGACTTTTCAGTTTACAGACAGCATTTTTTACCCAATTCAGAACAAAAACTGTAAAGTTTAAATTTTCTTCAGAAGAAACTGGGAGTTTTGCTTGCTTCCTTCTGGCTTATCTGGGAAAGTCATCTCACCTTTGAGAAGCACCACAGTATGCTTGAAGTTTTGCAGGAATCCTGTAAGCTCCATTTTTAATTGATGCAGTGTTCCTTCCTTGTTTGCATGCCTGATTATTTTCATCCTTTGGAGTTAAGAAGGTTCCTAGTGTTGGGCAGCTTGATTCTGTATTTTAAGAGAGGGTGTTCAATTCCAGCTAAAAAAAAATAACATCATCGAGTTGTTCGGGGGGGAGGAGGATGGAAGGTGGCTATTCAACCATTTAAACAAGTGCCCTGTGCTCTTTTTGGAAAAAGACAGGGGCTCCCTGCACCCATTTCTGCTCCAATTTAATGAAGTTGTTAAAGTAGTGAGACTGACAGGTTAATTATCCTTTATAAAAGGGGGACAAATTGAACTGTGTCTTTCCATCATTTTTTGATAAATCAAGAAGCTCCTGAGGTGCTCAGATGCCACTCTGGTGAATAGAACAACTAATCCACTCTGCTATTCTTTGCTGACCCTGGTCCCCCCATCGGGGCCTTGCAGTATATTGCAGTTGGGTTTTGTTTCACATTCAACAGATTCCACTTTATTATAAATTCAGAAGGATTTTTTTCCTCCATATGTTGGCTGACAGCTCCCCTGAAATAACTGATGGCTAAATTTAAACTCTGATGAAAATTAACCCGAGTGTTAAATGCAAACAGGAGCTGCTTGGAAAGAAAAGAGTTATCATGGTAAATGCCAAACAGTGGAAAATGTGTGTAAATTAATGGAGTCTCACTGGTGACAAGCTGTCAGGCAGTTTGATGGCTCTCGCTAGTGCTTCAATCCCACTGAAGTTGGCCAGAGGGCAACATGGACAAGTCCTGCTTTTCAAAAAGACCGCGGGATGCTTGACAGTAACGCTAACTAGATCATCTAAAGTTCATGGTCAAATAAGGTTTTTTTTTTTTCTTTTTGCAAAGCTTTGCACTAAACCGAGTACATGCACAGCTGGGCTATGAATGAGATATCAAATTGCAGTTTCCGTACAGCGGTCAAAACAGAATACAGATTTTAGAGACCAGAGAGTCCTGGTGAACAGAATTCAGAGAAAGTTAATTTTAGATAGATGCTAATATTCTTGTATAGCTGTATTCGTTCAGCACAGAGCAATGCTGGAGGGTTTTCCAGATGAAAATCTCCTTTTCTAGATTGTATTTTAAACAGGTTTAAAAACTGATATTAATTTTAGGCTATTATTGAGCCTGTCAACTGAGGCATCCTTCAGCTCTAAAGAAAGCTTTGATATATATATGGTAAGATACACTTTATCCCCTATTTTTTATTGTTTTCTACTATGTTATTTTTCAGCATTTGTATGCTGTACATTTCAGAAATTAATTAGTGCTCTGCTGCTTTCAGGAGCAGAGCAGTCTTGCTATTTACTTCTAGGGAAGTAGTGCCTCATTCTGACAGTGCTTAAATACTCTTATAGTCTGTTCCAGCACCGCTTTAACATGAAATAAGCTAATTTAGTGGGAATTAAGTTGAATCCACTGCAACAGATCTGTGTGTGGACTAAACTCCACAGACCTAAAGGAATCTGTTTCTGGCTGTGTTTTGGTTTTTTTTTTTTCAAAAATGGGAAAGCTCAATCTGGCTTAAAGCAGCAGCTCAAATAATTTAATTTTTTTCTTTTTTAACTTACAATCCTAGTCAAATTAGCAAATCTTTTACCTAAAGCGTCTAGATTGGGCACAGAATGTAAGATACAATAAAAACATACTCTAGAGGATGATTCACAATTGCTAATATTTACATGAGATTAAACAACAATATGCCTTATGGAAAAGACTGTCCGTACTGGTCAAGATCATTTCTCTTAGGCTAATGCTCAAAGGGACTGGTCTTAAAATCTTAGTAACTGGCACACAATGTACAGAGAAATTATATTTGAGTAATACGTTGGAGAAGACAAAGGATGAAGTACAGAGCTACACTCCATGATCCATCTAACTCATGTGACCCCACCACATGTCACCTCCTGTGACTGATGGCACCCACCCACTATTCTCTTTGTCTGTGGGCTTTCTTCATCACTTTAAATGCCTTTATCAGTCCAAACAGCACCAGCTTCTTGAAGTTCTTCTTTCCCCTCTGCAGAACTTTGGCTTCTCCATGAAAAATACCTCTGCCAGGGCAGACAAAATTATGTCCAGAGTTAGCAACCACTTTCCTCTGTATAAAAGCATCTCAGTCTTGGCTCCTGATACAGTATGAAACTGGAGAGCTAGGTGAAGGAAGTCTATACGTCTTGATACAAAATGTTTGCATCTTACACTGGGAATTCTCGATCGTTTTAGGTGAAAATCAGCTAATTTAACTCTGATAGTTTACTCTAACTCGTAAATGAAGGTGCTTGTCTTTCATTGCATTTTTCTTTCCTTAAGCCCTGTGAATGAGGAAGGGTGATAACTGATATCTCATTACAACCAGGTATTTAAGCATGGCTTAATGATAAGCATACAAGCAGTTCCATCATCTTCAGTGTGATTTCCTATATGACTAAATTTTGTTCTCTCATTGCTAAATTGTATCTGTATCATGTGGTGTACAGTTAGAGAGAAGAAAGAAATAGTTCAAATAGTCTGAGTTCTCTGATCCGTTTACTGGTTACTCGTACTGGTAGATGTGGAGTACACAGGGGTGGTAAGTAGGTAAGTCGATACCACACTGAGGAAGCTTCGCACCCTCCTTATAAATTAGCTTTAAAGAAATAAACTAGAAACTAGTTTAGAATAGAAATAATATAGAATATTATTCTATATTATAGAAACTAATAGATAGAATTAGAAATTCTATCTATAGATAGAATAGAAACTAATCTGCAATCCCTGCCTTAAATGAAAATCTGAATGTCGCAGAAACTCAGAACAAATATAGCATTCATAGCTTTCTAGATTTCTCTCGTGTGCCTGCAAAATATACACACTGTTTCTTAAACGAGGAAGGTTTGCTTACCTGTATAGTTAGAAGCAATCTCAGAACTTATTCTTCTAACTACTTTTTCGTGCCTAAGTATTTAAAGACTTTTTTTCTGTATTTTCATAAACCTGTGACAGATAGCACTGTTTGGTGCTGCTTTACCCTTTCATCGTTTGGTTTTGAAATTTAAATTATATAGAAGGAAATCCAATTTATATACAACAGATTATACAACTGTTTGCCAAGAGAGATCGTTCTGTATTGTGTTTCCAAGAATGTAACACTCAGGCCAGGTTCATAACTGTGAACATAATCTTTTTTCTGTGACCCATACAAGTTAAGCTGTTGGTTTCATCAATTTCAATAACCCTTCTGATTGCACACTACTAACTATATCAAGGCTTGGAGAAAGAGGTGTGTGCTGGTTTTGTCTGGGATAATTTTCTTCATAGCAGTTAGTATGGGGCTATGTTTTGGATTTGTGCTGAAAGCAGTGTTGATAATACAGAGATGTTTTCATTACTGCTGAGCAGTACTTACACAGAGTCAAGGCCTTTTCTGGTCCTCACACCACCCCATCAGTGAGTAGGCTGGGGGTGCACAAGAAGCTGGGAGGGGACAGAGCCGGGACAGCTGACCCCAACTGATCAAAGGGGATATTCCATACCACATGACATCACCCCCAACATATAAAGCTGGGGGAAGAAGAAGGAAGGGGGGGATGTTCAGAGTTAAGGCATTTTGTCTTCCCAAGTAACCGTTATGCATGATGGAGCCCTGCTTTCCTGGAGATGGCTGAACACCTGCCTGCCGATGGGAAGTAGTGAATTAATTTCTTGTTTTGCTTTGCTTGCGTGCATGGCTTTTGCCCTATCTATTAAGCTGTCTTTATCTCAACTCACAAATTTTCTTACTTTTACTCTTCTGATTCTCTTCCCCAACGCACCAGGAGGGGGGAATGAGCGAGCAGCTCTGTGGTGCTCAGTTACTGGCTGGGGTTAAGCCACGACAAGGTAGTTTACAAAATAGCCTGGAGTAACCCTGATTTCATGTAAGAGAATGGGATTTTTGTTGCTACTTCACTGGACTATGTGATTTCATCTGTAGTTTGAAGAAAATAAAATTTGCTCGTGTAAAAAGACCAGAACTTTGAACTAGACGTCACACTGTCTGAGGCTACAATGACATACTCTTTACTCTCCTGGTGTGCTTTCATCACTTTTCACATACCGCTGGAAAGGATGAGAACACCCTTACCCACCTCTGAGTACACAACAGTCTAACAAATAGGGGAATCACATGAAATGCACTAAATCCATATCTTCCAGTTTCTGCCCAAATGTTGTGACCATGGATGTATCGTGTAGATACTTCTTTCTTGTGCATCCCAAAGTGCTCTCATGAATAAAGACTGTCATTTATGTATTCCTACTGCACATAGGGTTAGAGGACTCTTCTCTGTAAGTAGGACTTATTGATAAAATAAATTATGTTTAGAAATTATTATGTTAACCAGATCTTTGAAGGTTCATGGGATATTCAGGCCTGTGAATTTGCTGACAAGAAATCACACTGACTGGAATGGAGCCCAGGCTCAGAGCAGGAGTGACTGCTGCTGCTGCTGCTACACAGCACTTGAAGATACACGATCAACGTATTTCCTTTTCTAGTTTTATGGCATGTGCTCCTGCTCAAAGACCACAGGGTTGCTGGACTTCTACTTTTGGGCCATTGGCTATATATAGTGTCAAAAATCTGAACCTTGGGTACAACTGAAGGAAGAGGACCTCCTTTCTAGAGCCTGGGGTTTCTACTGGAGCTGCAAAGAGACAGAACAAGAGCTGATGAGTGTATTAGGTCGTCTTTTCCTCCCTATCCTCAAAACAGAAAGCTTTTTTCAGGATAAACACAGCATGTTTAGCACTGCCTTTGTCATATGTTTTAGGTTACACAGACCCCATTGGGAGGGGAGGGGCTGCAAGAAACATCTGCTGCAAGATTCAATCAAATATCCACAGCTCTGTGATTCAAGAGAAGGCCTGTTTTCTATTTCACAGACAGCATCCTTTATTTCAGACACATGAGATAGTTTGCTTCCTGACATAAACACAGGTATGTGAAATCAGAAGATAAAATGTTGTGCAGTGTTGGCGAAATGTGAAGAGCCAGCTCAGGCTTGAGTACAAATTGCAGAGGGCCAAATGAGCTGGCTGTGTAGCCAATGTGGGTTTCAAGAAAGTTAGAAAGAAAGAGCTCTACAGCAGAGATAACCTTAAAAGGGACTAAAATAGGTAGTGCAGCAGCAGTTAATGTGAAGCTGCTGCCACTGCAGGTGTGCCTCTTCAGGGTGTTAAATTGGCAGCAGATGAATATAAATAAGGTGCACAGAGAAGGGGAGGAGGAGAAGGGGAAATTAATGAATGGTCTAACTGCTGAGCTTGGTAACACAGAATGAAAACATGTTGAACTTGACATGTCTGTGCTGCTGCTTTTGTAAATGCTGATGGCTAAACAGAGTGTCTCTGATAAAAAAAAAGCAAGCTACTATGTATGTTAGGGATGTTATGGTAAACAGATCATTTGTTTGCTTCATCAATAAAAACCTGATTGGTTATTAAGCATGACTTTGGCCTTATTCCTGAACAAGGGCATTTAAAAAGGAAATGTTTTCTAACTCTGGAGTCTTTTTTTGAAAAAAAAAAAAAATATTCACAACTCCTTAGGGAGCCGTAATCTTCAGCGCCGAAATTATGCTGCATCTTACAACACAGGGCTATGCAGAGATACAGAGATTCTGTTAATCTATCTCCAAAACAGGAAGCAGTGAAAATCTGTCAGCATGGTCCTGTGTGAGTGCTATTTGCACAGCTGGACATGTAGAGCAGATCAGATTAAAAAACTTTTGGTCCCCAGCTAGTGTCTCTCACACAGGGTTTTGCTGTGCTATGCCTCAGCCTCACTGGGAGCTGGCAGAGGGATTGCTAATACAGCTCATTTCTGCTGGGAGCTGACATGCCGCTGTGTCTACCAGTGGAGTTCCCACAGCATTTATGACTCTGTTGATGCTCCTGCCCAAAACTGCTTCCAGTTTGGCAAGATTTAAGTATATCAGTAACTATATAATGACTAAGTCCTGACAGATGTATTCCTCTAACTCTTCCTTGGTCAGCCTTCCCCTCTTTTTAGTGACTGTATAACAGAAATTCATAGTTGATCCTTGAAAGCTGTCTCAAGGATTACCCTTATTTTAATGAAGATCCTAATGCCTAATCTGGAAAATCACACTCCTTTCCTCAGGGAGACTTGCAATTTTTTCATGTAAAGGAGGAATCTGTAGGATAGGTGGAGAGTAACCTACCTAGAAGACTAGACTGCTTCTGACATTTCCCACACCTTTCTTCTATCAACAAGCAGATGCCTGAGCACAATTGCATATTTCTCTGCACTCACTTTTAGGTGTTATTGTTTTTTTTTTACATTAGCATAGCTCATAGAAGCTGGTTTTCCTTAAGAGTTGTTCTATTGCATAAGAACGCATTAATTAAAAGAGAGTCTGCTCCCAACTTTTGCACAATCTCAACATAGGAAGTAGTGACAAACTGTGGATACAGACAAAGCAAAAGGGAAATACAGCCTAAGAAAAGAAGTGTCCTTATCCTGCATGAGAGTTTACGGTGTACATACATCCGAAATCTCTTCACCGTGTTTTTGTTGTTGCTACTGTTGAAGACACAGCAAATGAGAAATATAAAGACAGTGAAATATGAGTGTGTAATGAAAGATAGCAGTCTAAACTCATCAGATGTGGGAATCAGCTTTCTGCTTATCAGGAGATGATGGATAATTTGTGGAGAGATTCTGGAATTGAGCATAAATGATGAATCTGACTCAACGGAGAAAATGATGTTGCAATAATCAGGATGTGAAGTGAGCAGATACCATCCAAGAGTTATCTTTATATAGATTGACATGAAAATCTATATCATGGAGATGTTAGACAATAAATATCTCCAAGGCTTAGACACAGGCTTCTATCTAGGCTGTGCTGAAGATAATGCCCAAGATATGCACCAGAGCAACTGATAATGGCAAATGCAGGGAAGCAAGGAAGTCTGGGTAGAAAATCACATGTCAGAAGGCATAATGAAGTTTGGGTTTTTCTTCATAGTAAATTTCACCTATCATTAAACATGTGTGAAGGGAAATCACAGAGTTCAAGATTTTATTTTGGACAATATGTGACAGATTTTTGTTTCAACATAGAGGCTGGCAGAGTATTTACAGGAAAAGTGTAGAGAAAAAATGCTATGGTGACAAAGAACCAAAGCTCAAGCTCTGCAAAAGTTAGGCAAAGATAAAGATAACTCCTAGGCAGTCTGCATAGGGAGGTGAGAGGAGAATAAGTCAAAGCTGATGAGCTGAAAGTCACGGCAAGATGGCAGGCTGAGGTATCATGCTGAAAGGGATCAAGTCAGAGAGATGTGATTTAGCAGCAGAGATCAGAGAGGAACAATAGTTAGCATAGAACAAGTGAAATGTTTTGGTTTTTTTTTTTGTTGGAGAGAGGGTAGAACAGTTGAAACATGGTTGAAGGACACATGCAAATGGCAGATGTTAAGAGAGGAAAATGCAGCTGATGTCCAGCTGACTCTTCATCATGGATGCTGAAGTGTGAGAGGAAGAAAGATGACAAGGAGAAGAGCAAAGAAGCCATCAGTCAAATCAGGGAGGAATAGTAAGGGGAGAAACTGAATGAAGCAACTGGTGGCAGCAGTTAGATTGGGGCTGAGAAGGAGAGGAAGGTTTACTGCAGTGTTGTTTGAAAAAAAAGACATGGTGGAAATGTCGGAGGGGAATGGGAGCAGCCTTTCGTACACAAGGAACATGTAGCATCTGAGGCACAGCACAGCACAGCACAGGCAGCATCCCAATGAGGAGCCCTTGTGCTCTTCAGCATCCGTAAACATGAGGAAGGAGGGATCAAAAGGTTTTGGTTAACATTCTTTGGAAAGAGACAGAAGAAGAAACTCAGAGGAGTAGAAGAGTCACATAGACCACAATATTGAGAATAGTCACATGGGAGAGATGGACAAGTAATACAAATTTGGTGGATGGAAAGCTGGCCGGCTTTGCACGGATGTCAGTGAGGGGTGGGGAAGAGGGAGGGAAGAAGTGGGAGAGTTCCCCAGCAGCAGCTCTTGGCAGCCCTTGGCGCCCTGTACCAAATGGGATCTAAAACCTGCATTTGCCAGCATATTTCTAAACTGATGACCACAAGATTTACAGTGGCAGTTTAACTTCAGATCTGTATCTGAAAAGTATTGGGAACCAAGTCTCTTGAATCCTGTGTTATTAGTTGCATTGCCAGACACCAGTTATTAGGTCTGTTAGCAGACCATCAGTCATCTCCTTTAAAGTCTATGAAACTGCTTCGGTGATAAACTGACCTTCTGCTTACTCACCTAATGGATCAGAGAGTAGCTAATCAATGTATTACTGCAATTTCTAGCCAGATCTGAATAATTATTAAACAGAAGGATGTAAGAGAATAGAATCTAATATCTGTTGTAGATACAGAGGGGTTTGTAGTTGCTGGGATTTTTTAACATGGGATAGTTGTGAAGTCATGGTAATTAATTTGTTAAAAGGTTTCAGAGGACAGGGTTATATATGTGCAAGATATTAGTTTCCTTGCCTTTTCTACCTGCTGCTTAATGCTTGAAAACAGTTATTCACCTTAACAGCTTCAAATCTATTTTTCTTTCATTCTTTTGTTAAAAAGATCTACTTATACCACCCAGAGAGAGAAAGAGATTGAGAGAGACCTGCTCCCTTGAAAGTACCTCTCCAATTAATGCATTAAAAAATTCTACATTTGCTACTTGCCTGCAGGTATGTCAAATGAAAGAAGATTTCAGACTTCTACAGAAAAAAAGTCAATAGTAGTAATAATAATAATAATAATAATAGTAATAGTAATAATAATAATAGAGGAGGAGGAGGAGTAATATAAAAACTCCTACTAAATAAGATGCCCCTGGTCTTTAGACGTCAGAAAACATTTCCAGGAAATGTGTTCTTACAAGCTGGTCTGAACCGCTGTGAAATGCTGGATGGTTTGTGCTGAATGGCGTTACTCTTGCAGACTTATTGTAAAGGTGCTTTATCAGACAATGTTTTGACACATTTTTTACAGGCACAATTTTGTTTTCCCTTCTGTCTTCCATGAATGATTGGAGAAATTTATTTAATGTATTAATGTGTATTGAGGGGGAAATACTTTTTTCTTTTTAAGTCTTTACCTACTCTTGAAAGAGAATTTTAAAAAAAACACCACCTCCAAACCTGCTGGAGTTGGGGTTACACTGTTATGAGGAGAAGTTAGCAGTCAATCGACCAGCGATAGCAGCGAACCGAGATCCTTGGGGGTTTAAAGCAGCTTTAGCAGAGTGTAAACCACCCGGAATGTACAGATGCTGTGCAACACCTCACCAGCAACCGCCTTTCGCATCTCTGGCGAATGAAGAAATGGCTGCAAAGCAGGGGAGGCTGAGCGATGCGGAAGCGTCCTGTACGGCTGCATCAGCCCACAGGTAACTAACGCTACCTCTTCCTCCCGACGACTCCGGCCCCTCTTGCTTCTCCATCTTCCTACCTTCCCTGCCATCTGTTCCCGCTGCTCCCGCAGCCTCCCTGCTCTCCTCCCGCCAGGGCCTGTCTGAGCAGACGGGTATGAGAGCCTCTGATGAGGTAGGCCTCGGGCCCCTCCATCACTCCTCGCCACGAGGAAAGCACCAGCTGTCTGGCTTCATTTGCATTTTCTCTCCAAAATAATGAAATTAGCCATGAGTATCCTGAGGTGATGCGAGACGCAAATTTAAGCTGGATGTGTCAGCGTGCACCGGGAAGGGAGAGGGGAAGGTCACGGAGGATGCTCGCAGCATTGAAATGGAGGGCGAGACATCTCCCGCCTGCTGCAAGGGCCCCGCGACCCGGGGAGGAACCTGGCGTGCGGCACAGCCACCTCCCCGCCACCCTCTGCCCACGCCCTTACCTCCTTACCTGTGGCAGGTGTGCCTGCTCTCCACCCCTAAAAAAACGCAGGATTAAAACACAAACGTGCTTTAGCTTCTTGCCAGCCCTACCCAGATGTCAGCTGTTAGCTCAAAAGTGCAGCTGGGCGGTATTTTAATTTGTAGGTAGCTGTGTTACGGCAATTTCTGAAGAGGCTGGTGTGGCCTCCCATCACGCGTTTTCCACATTTTTAATTATCTATCTCGATGTTTGTTCAATCAGGACTTGCCACAGCTGTTGTATAGCAATCCTCATCTCTGCTTCGTATTTCTGATCGCCTAAAGTAGAGGGGAAGATATTTGCTGAAGTGTTGCTAAAACTCCTGCTAGCACAGCTGAACAAGGAGAACAAGCTGAGATTCAAGCCCTGCGAGCTCTCATTGCGGTGCAGACAACCACTGTTTCTTCTGGTTTTACTGTTATTCTGTGCACATATACGATTCCTGTATTGTGTATATATTTATATACCGTACTAGTATTTATAAAATGTACAAGGAAGTTGGCTTTTCACATTCTGCAGTTTCTTTGTCTTGGTCGTTCTCCAGTGACAAACATAAAGAATCTTTGGACAGCTTTAAGATACATGTAGAAGAGTTACAACAGTGGAATCGCACTGCACCTAGATGAAGACTTAAAATATTTAGAAAGAAGGCATTGGGGAAAAAAACCCAGAGATTTAACTTAATTTTTGTGCATATTTGCTCAAATAAGCTTATGAATTAGTTTATGTATGCAAGCAACTTATTTTGAGTGAATGTTGTGAAACATTATTGGAAAGCAGAATTTTTTCTCTAAAAATTTGTGTTCTCACAACTGGGTTCTATAACAGACATATCAAAAACTAATCAATGCACTTTGATTTTATTATCCAATGCTCACATTAAACTCTTCATGAAAACAAAGGATTAGCTATGCATCATGAACTAATCTCAGAGGGACTAGTTTCAGCAATTAATACATTCAAGAATATGGTAGATTACAGACAATTCAAATTATCTACTCTTCCCATGCAAATTATTCTCTCTGCTGCAGCAAATGTGCTATGTACATTTAAATATGTGTCTCTATGTTTGTGTGTGTGTGTATAAGGAAAAAAGTTCCAACTGCCAGAACAGATTTGGCCACTCACGAGACCTCCAGGCCAGGTGGCTGGTGACGGATTCAAAAGCAGCCTATGAGACTCCACTTCTTCTTGCCCATGTGAAAAGATCAAGTGTTTCCCTCATTTTTCTGTCTTTCCTTCCATATACTTAGTAACAGTCTCAGTTTTACATCCAAGAGGTTGGCTTACAGGTCACGGGGTCTTGTGCTGTGAGCCCCCAAGACAAGACGGAGTATTCTACATGAGGTCTAATGGGTGCTGAGACACACCCACGAGATAATCATTTCACGAGCCACTGGCTATGCTCTGTTAACATACAGGTTGTGGCCTGTAAGGACCTTTATTGTTTGGACTACAGATTTTGTCAGCAGCCATGTGTTATGTGCAATCACGTTGCATGCTCATATTGTCCAAAAGACGGTGGGAAGGTTCACCTGGTCATATACTGACCTGTTTTGAAAAAGAGGGTACATTTGAGGAACTGGTAGATTTGTGAGATTTTTCTAGATTCTTGAGGATGAACGTGGTTTTTTTTTTACTCTGTACAGACTTAATTTCTTAACTGTACCCTGTAGACAATGGGAATATATATTAGAGTGGAGAGAAGATACATGACTACAGTAGATCAGATTAAGACTTTCCCTTGTGTGTTTAGAATTTATTCATAAAAAAAATTATCAAATGGTTTGAGTATAATTTGGCTTGATTTGAACCAGTTGCAAAGTTTTGGTAGTTTATTCAGCTCTAATTCTTCACTTTCGTTTTCAAATGTATTGTACTTCATTGTCTGTTCTGTCCTAACACTTTTCTCCAGCTGTGCTTAAAGAGTAAACAAATGTAGAATAAGCCACGATGGTCTTGCCTAGTTTTTGAAGTCTGAAATGAAATGAAAACAGATACCATAAGACTGGGGCAGGATATTTTCAAGGTCATGAGAGTTTCCAGTGGTTAGAGCAAAGCTGGTTTTGATGTACAACAGAACTCTTGCAAGTTCAAGACATGAACAAAGACAGAAGCTGTCTTCCGTGATATTCCTGCATCTGTCTAAGGAGGACATGGGTATCTTTTCTTGCAGCCATGAAGAGCAGCAGATTCACTTTTCTTACGGTTCCATATCATATAACATTTCCAGCAGTGAAATAACTTTTTCTACATCCAGACATGGATATGTTTGATAAGTAGGAAGTGTAATACATGGTGAAATATGTGTTGAAAAATAATCCCAAGAGCCCAGTCTTACCTATTTTGGGGGAAAGTTTAAGCTTGATGAGTATGGGGAACGAGGACGGTGCAAAGCATGCAGGTTCTCTGAGATGAGACAAGATACAAAGTACCTTGGCATCTGCAGGGGTTCTCAGATGCACTCAAGATACCCCTTGTTGATTTGTTCACAAGACAGGATGACTTAAGGTGATGGCAATCAGACAATGGGAAGTCTTTATTACATCAGTCTTTAATTGTCCAAATCTGAGTAAAATTACATTCCTTGCATTCTTACTTTCTTGCAGTCTGGTTCTCACTTCTTCTTTCTATCACAAGTTATTTTACCAAACATAGCAATGACTCAGACCTCTTCAGTGCCTACTCACCACTTATAATGATGCACCTTGCCTGACAGCTCTTCATGTCAGTCAAAAGTTTAGGTCAGGCACTTATCAATTGACCCTGTGTTAAAGGTAGACCCTCATTTCAGCACCTGTCAATAGCAGCTTTTGATATGTTTAGAGTGGAGGCTGTATCAGTAGAGTTTTTTGTAAGTGAGCATGCATGGACTTCAAAGAAAGGGAAACATTTCTAAAACTCTGTAAACAGTTTGGTGTCTGGTTTATTGGTATTTAATAACAAGATCTTTTTTCTTCTTCATCTGGAGGACAATTTTCATTACACTGGGAGATGTGCTGATAGTAAGAAACGCAGTAAGTCCTACCAATGTACACAGCTCAAGCCCTTGCTAACCTCACATCCCTTTCCTAATACAAATGAACACAGCTAAAATGCTGGTCTCTTGTACTGTGCTAATGTGGAAGGAGAACCTTTTGATTATTAGCTGCAGTTACCATGAGCTCCCAACCTGGGATGGTGTCTACACTTCTCCTTCTGAGGTGTTAATCACAAATCTGCCAATCCTGTCCCACTTACAAGACAAGGAAAGAAATGTGAACATGTAAAAATTCACAGAGGGGCCCCGGAAAATTTCCCTGACACACTCCTGCTGTGACACCACAGCAATTGAAGAAGGCCTGTCATTTGGTTGTCAACCTTTGACCTCAACCAGACATATTTTGAAATGATGTGAAAAGAATTGCTGTGCTGTACGGCTGGCTCCTTACAGCTTTGCATGTCTGTCCTTGATGTCAGTCAAAAGTAGTTAACTGGCACCCATGGAGTATAAAAAAAACCTCCTTTAAAATATCAGTAATGACTTCTGTTAGCAAGACTAGCTCTTGTCAAGTAATGACTTTATGACATAAGGTATTGTTTATCTAGGCATCGTTCTCTTACTTGCATTTTAATGAGCCTAATTAATAATAAGTTAGAAGTCCTCAGCTATTTCTTCACAGCTGGACCATATGCACTAATTACACTGAGTGTGCAAACTTAGACTAATCCCTTCGTCAAAAGAAATATTTTAATTTAAAAAACCTCAATGTACTTTTTTTTCACCTGATTACTTTAAAGATGTAATCTTTTCATTCTGGTAAATTTGCACAGAATCAAAGTAAACCTGGGAGTGGGAGAATTCTATAATTTATAATTTTTCTAGTGGTAGACTTCATTCTTGAAATAATTGAGGAAGATCATTCAAGAGCAGAGTGGTGTCAGGTTCATTTCTGATGTGCGTTAGGTTCCATAAAGGTAAGGGATAATAATTTTTAAGTTGAAGGATAATCACCAGTCTCTGTGAAAAGATCCTTCCTGAACAGAAGTGTAAAGGATAACTATACTTAGGTGCAAACAAGTTGGGGATGTTTCTGTTCTCAAAATACAACGGAATGCATAACACCAGTCAGACAATTCCCTACAAGTGACGGGATACTATTAGTTCCAGTCTAATAATAATATAGTCAATATTACATCAAGTATTACTGTTTGAAGAGTGATTTTGCCATAAATGTGTATATCAGCAAGGTAATGAAATATAATTTGTTTTTATAATAATTCCTAGTTTTCTTCTTGTGAGGTAAGTCATTTGACTGATATATTGGAGTTTGATTCTTTTGCAGCAAGAAAAGGCTGTACAATAGTTTTACAATCCTTTGATGACAAATGTAACTATACAATTGTCCATAGATTGCAATAGGGCACATGAGGAGCTAGAATCAAGAATTATGGTTAACTTCAGACTGATTCTATCACTATATTAGATGGTTAAGTGCCCTGATATCAGAATAGTAGTGGTATTAGGGATTCAAGAACTAAGAAGGGGATGTTCAAAAAAAGTTTAAGTATCAAACTCCTGTTGGCAGATATGAAAATAGCCAGTCATCAGACTTCCTTATGTTTTCTAACTTCATATCAGCTCCAGCTCACATCTATCTTCACAGGAAAAGCAGAAATTAAATCAGCTACATGAAATATGAACTCCCCTAAGCAGGATCACTGTTATCCAGCTACGTGGTTTTCAAACAGTAAAATCTTGACAGAATTGGACAGTCCACTTAATGGCTTTTCAGGTTAGCCAATAAAACATGGTAGAATCATACCCAAATGTGCTGAAAAGAGTTGGACTCTCAACTCTGTAAGTGGAAGTAAATTTTGGGACACTACATACTGCCAGGTGTCCATACAACTCCCACTTCTTGTTTACTGATTTGAACCACTGTGAAGGACTAACTTTGATAGCAGCACTGTTATTCCCATGTCTTTTTTTTTTTTTTAAATTTCAGGCTATTTTTTGAATTGGATTAGTCTTCTGGCTGAAGGGTGGCACTGGTGACTCTTCTGCTTCTTCTGCATTTTGCCTGTAAGGGTCTGTCTTGAAATGAGCAGTGACAAGCTTTTCTCAACAGTTTCCACACCCGTGTATGCGGATGCAGGTGCATGTACCTTAGGAATGTATCTTTACTATTAGCTTCTGCTGATAGACCCAACAACTCTTTACCCAAAGAAAACTCTTCCGCATTTGCCAAAGGAATAAATTGATCCCGCACATGATCACATGTGAAGCCACTAGAGCGCTTAATAGTCATCCACTGCTATATCATCCCTCCTCCTTCATCTCTTCAGTTATTACCCTTGTGCCACTCTTCCAGTTCTTTCAATCAGCTCCCCAATATCTGCAGCCTCAACATACAGCTGGGTTCTTCCTTATCAGATATGCTGTGTACCTGAGCCCAAGTTTTCTATACTTAATAACCATACACTGTTGTGTGTGGTTAGCAACACTATTAGCTGAAGTATCCTATATATTAGCATACTGTTTTCAGTGGCAGGGCTGGAATGAGTAAATTGGAAAGAGCAAATGTTGCTAGCCGTAAGGAAAAACTTCAGTTATAAAGTAATCCTTCTATATGTACGCATTGAAAAGATCTTTTCCAGAAGTTTGATTATAAAGTAAACCTTCTACAGAGAAAAAAACTTTTCCCCAACAAAATATGACATTAGGCAGTTACCTCAGCCTGGATGCACATAAAGAATGTGAGGCCTTTCAGCAAAGGAAAAATTGACCTGATGTCATGAAATTTGGTTTGCCAGACAGAGACCCAGTTTCAGCCTGGAAACTCACTGATGTGGAACTGAAAGCAGTTTTTTGTGGAATTTCTACCTCCACAGGCTGGTCAAGGGCCACATTAGTATAATTCACATATAGCTCTGGGGACTATGAAGGCCTTTCAATTATTTATTTTTTTTTATAAAGACACAAAAGATATATAAATGTGGATTTTTTTTTTTCTTTCACCAGCTACTTCTGTTCCTCCCACTTATATTGTGGTGCTTCCACTGCAGTCTCAGGATGGTGCAATGAAGAGATGAAACCAGGTGACTGTAGATTGAGGCCTTTTCTTTCTCACCCATCCTGACATTGCTCTTGCCACTATGGTCTATTCTATTGTATGTAGATTTTTTTTAACTATTTCAGAGAATTTCAGCAATCTCAGCATATCTTTGGGGAGGCTGTTCGGCCATCTAATAATTTTTTCCAATAAGAAATTTTTCCTAATGTGCTCAGCCTAAATTTTCCATTTCTTATTTTCATTCCATTACACTCTGCTGCTCTTTACTGTACCTTTCTATAATTCTTCATTCCTTCTGGCTCGTCCACCCTACAGATCATTGCAAACCATTAGCTCATCCTCCCCTATTTGTTGTTTAGCCAAGCTTTCACTGTGTGTCTTCAGACCTTTCAACCTTTGTTTCAGTGAAGTGCTATTAACCTTTCGAGTATTGACTCTGGAAATATAATAGTTCTTTCATAATGAGTTACTCCATGCATAATAGTTTGCATGAAAATTTAATAACAATGCTTTATCTTCTCTTTAGAAAAACAGTTGCAGTCAAATTAAGAATATATTCTACAAAACTATAACAAGCATTTTTGTAATTCAGAACAGAGGGAAACTTTCCAGCGATACAATTAAATGAGTTTGAAGTTTCTATTCTATGTTGTTCTCTTGGAAATCTGAATGCTATTGATTACTTGTCTAATTTGTAGTATTTCCCTGGGTCTTGCCAGACAAACAGTTAGTACACCAGAAAATCTCCCTTCGGTTAAATACTTATGGCCTAATCCACAGAGTCCCTCTCCATGCATGGAAAGTCTCTGCCAGCTTTATACAGCAGCTTTCTCTATGAACAGACCTCACTGCTCTAAAGGGCGACATGCTGCTCGTATAGGCGTATTTCAGAAAAGAAAGTTCTCCCGCCTATTAGGCATTGCCCTGTGTTCACCTTTTTTCTTATGGAGATGCACATTTTTGAAGTAGCTAGAGGTGTCCTTGGTGTCAGGGTGAGCTCCGGAGCCACAGGCTGTCAGCATCACTGCACTTGAGGAAATCGAGTAGCAAGCAGCGAGAAGGCAGCAGGAAAGACCCTGAGCTGAAGCTGAAGCTCAGGTGAAGTTCCCTCCTAAGGACCAGCCACCAGCTGCAACAATTCAGGGCCTGACCCAAAGCTACTGGAAATCAGCCCGCTTTCATTTTTGGTGCTGTTATCGGCTGCGGCAGCACTACCCCTGCACACTCAGGAACTCCAGTTGTGAAAGAAGGCACAGATGGAGAAAGAGGCTAACTGTACCTAAATTACCTTCTCTGTACTTAATTTATGCTGATGCTAAAGTTTGTTCTCTCAGGACCTTCCAAATATAGACACAAAATCCTGGTTCTGTTGGAAAGCTGAGAATCTCTCCCCTCCAGAAGGTTAATGCTCCAGTTTATAACCTTGATATATTGTCTGATCCTAACCTTGTTATTTAATTAAGTCTGGGCTCCAGAGCAGTGCAATTCTGAGGTGCTAATACCATGTTCAGTGAAGATGAGGATATTGCTTTGCTTTCTTCAAGGGAAAGCAGCCATGTAAGAATGAATGTTTAAATACAATGCTAATTACCAGCCACAGGAATTACGTTTAGTGTAATAAAATCTTTTATTCTTCTTTGCTTCCCATAGAAAGATCCATCTAATTTAGGTACATACACAATTATTCTTAGCAATGATTAATGGATTAATCTAACCATATGGAATTAGCATATTAGTCTCAATATAGCATCAGATGTCAGATTATTTTCCCTTTTTAGGACTTTGAGAGTTCATAGAACTGTTCTGGATGGATTTAGGGAGTGGGAAGGGGGTAAATTTCCTCTCTTTTGGGGTTTTGTTTTGTTTTGTTTTGTACGAACAGAATACTGACCTCACCCCTCAGTTCCATCATACAGATTTCTTCAGGGGCAGTAAGATCTCCATTAAGAGCTGTGGTAAGGCCTTTCCATATATTGTTCCACTCTTTTTTGCCATTTATGTCCCCTTAAAATGACATGAAATGGGTTAGCTGAAGGTTGCTGACATATCCAGCGTTTACTATGGTTAGATAAACCTACTTTATGTATAGAGGCAGGTTGTTTTGTGTTTTTTTTAAGGGAGCTATTTGATGTTGATCAGATCTTTTAAATGATAGAAGTGGTCCCAGTGGAGATGGATTAGTAAGCAGAGGGTAGATGAGGCAGTCAAAAGCGCAAACTGCAATTTACCACATGGTCTGTGTAATTCATCACACAAAGGTCTCTGACATATATGTGGTACAAGTGTATCCTGCAAGTCTGCTTGTGCTGTGCTTATCTACTCACTTAAGATGTTACCCAGCCTTCTCCTAGTACTGAAAAAGGGCTAAGTTGCACGGCGAGTTTGCTACTATTTGGTCTACAAAGCATGGTGTAATAATGAAACCATTCAAAGCAGGAATTCTTTGTGCTGAGGATCACCACAAAATTTTTATTAAGACAGATGCTGAATATAAGGCTCACCCTCAGGTTAGATATGAATGCACAAGAAAGAAAAACATAACCTGAAGCACCTGACAGAGGTTAATTTAATCTGAAAATACTCTGTGCATGTCTATACGACCTAAATGCAGTACTGCAGAGAGGTATCTGTGCTAGCTAATATGTATAAATGTATTTTTGGGGGTCTGCAGATAGCTGCATGGATATTAATGAGATTCAGTCCTTTGTGCTAGAGGCAACATTTCTCCTAGATCATTGTATTTATTCCATATTTTTGTCTAGTGCTGCATCGGAAGGGTTTAGTTTGCTGGAGTTTCTTTAAAAATTACATTGTGAAAACAGTGCAGGCATCATGCTGTGTGCACCTGATAATGTTCTGCACCATCAGTAATTTCTACAATGCTTTGTGCTATTATGAAAACGCTGAAACAGAACCAATGCTTTTATAGAAAGAGCCTATTGATTAAAAATAACACATATATACTATAATTTTTTTTCAGATGGGACTATAGATCCTTTGTAGGTACTTCAACAAATGAGACTGTTACCAGTAAAGAGTGAATAGTCATGATTTCTTGGTTTACATTTTAAATTCAAAATGAATTCTGTGCTTGTTAAGACAACAACGTTAACATGAAGAAAAACAAGAGAGTAAAATACAAGTTTAAGGGTAGATTTTTAGTGATCATATAACTTAGAAAATGATTCATAATATCTTGCTATTGGTTAATATTGCCTAATTATTGGTTGTAAAAGATTTGTATGTGCAGCAAGGAGGAGATCTAAGTTCTAGGATGAAGAATATATAACATTTTTCTTGTCTAAGGTTTGACCAAAGGGATACCCAAGACAGATCAAAATGAAATAGCTTGAAAAATGCATGCATTATTACAATTCTTTAAATACTTAAGAAGTAGAGTAGCCAAACAGAAGATGACTCTTAAAACCTCAATGGAGACAGATGAAAGGATTTGTCACTCCTAGCTGTGTGTACATGAATAATAAGTTATTTATCACCCCAGCTAAATAACTGGTGAAAAATGAATGAAGCACTCTGCTTTGTTCTACTTTGAGGTAAGCACACTTCGTGTACTCCCTTCTTTCATGTTGCAAACATGGGAAAACTGGATTTTAAGGCAAATTTCAGAATTCAGAGGAGTTTTGATTTGTTCAAGTGTAGAAAGGTTTAAGCAGCACTGATGGTTACTGATGAACTGTTACTTAAGAAACCTGCTAGAGTTGCCAGAGGAAGCTTGTGACATGCTGTAAGTTTAATTATGTTCAATTCATTAACACAATTAGAGCTGTGAACAAATTTATCGACACAGCCAGAATCACTTAGAAACAGCTAGTAAGTCATAGATTATGGGGACTTGTTCTCCATCCCTACACGTCGAGAATGATTCCCTGGCAAAATACATCAGCTGGTCATTTGGGAACATGTCTTTAATACCAGGGTTTTGCTCTTTTCCTGGATTAGATTAGTTGTATTTCAGCAGAAAGGTCTAATCACACCCTATAATGAAAAACAGCCTGAAAGCAAAGACGTTAAATGCATTAATATCAAACAGTTGTGAATGAATCCTTTGCTGGATTTACCTACCAATCTATTTGTTGATAGAGGAGAGATATGTTTCAGGTCAAGAACCTGATCAAAATCAGAATTCCCTCACAATTTGGGGGGAACCCCTCTAAGACATCTAGTTTGTTAGTATAATAAGTCAGTCAATGAAGGGAGGGATTCAAGGAGGAATGTATAAAAGACTATATAAGGGAAAAAAAAAAAAAAACAACTTTGTGAAATTTCTGTGCTGTGCTTTCGCCACAGGACTTCCCTTTTTGTGATCCACACTCCAAACCTGTGGTTCACAAGAAATTTTTGCAAAGTCAGAATAGTTTTTATGAAAGCCTTTTGATGCCATTGTAACTTCAGCTACTTCCCAGCAACCTGACTACACTGGGGCAGGATTGCTAACAGATCCCCATGGTCGTTTTCATGGGCCAACTGCGATAAGCGAAACAAGCAGATGGAAGGAAATTATATGAAGCATTTTGGGCTGTCTTCCCCAGTCTGTAGCCTGATTTCTCTGCTTTTCCTCCAGCTTGGGGGTTAGGATATTTAAGGAAGAGAGCTAAGGTGGAAAGTGAATCTTTACTGCCTTGACTGTGGGACGAGCTTGTGCGAAGGGTCCCTTCTAATCACAGATGTTTGGGAAATTAGCTCAGTTCAAGTGTGTAGTGCCAAATTCCTCCCTAGTTTTGTAACTGTTAGATGATGAAAGTCTAAAGGCTGTGTGCTTATTGGTCTTTTTTTTTTTCATTTCCTTTAATACAGTTTTAAAGCACAGCTTTCTTCCTTTTGACCTTCAGGACATGGAGTAGTCCCAGATAAAACAGTAAGTTTCACAGAAGTTTGCTTTTCATATCAGCCAGGTAGGAACAGCCTAAAATCCATAGCCATTAGGAAATCTCCTTGCAGAGATGCGTAGTGAAGCTCAGAAACAGCTTGATCTCTTTTCCCAAGTGAGATTTTGTAGCTCTGGGGGCAATAGAACAAATCAAAGCAAATGTGGGAAGAGGGCATACTGTTTGTCACCGATTTGTGACGGTGAGGCAATAGACAGGATCATCACTGTTCCTTTGTTAGTCTTTGTGAACAATTTGAATGGTCTTGATTCTACCTAATAGAGGGCAGCAGTTTACAGCTCCACACTGTCTGATTCACAGATTTATTTCCTTGAAAATAAATTTGACCAAAATGGTCAGTTTCCAGTAGATCCTGGCATGGAGGATGTCTACAAAATCGCATGTGGTTCTCTGCCTCTGTTGCGTCCTGTGTAGGATGTATAAATTCTACATGTGACTTCTCACCACAACTGAGTAATAGTCTCTGGCACTAACCCATGTTAGCATTACTTTCTAGAGTCACTAACTCTTATTTTCATATTGCAGAACTACAAAAGGACAGGATAGCCCCATGTTGGGTCAGGACTGGTGATGCCAGTAACCAAACACCTGTCTTTCTTTACCTAGGCTGGGATGAACTTATGAATTTGCAGATACCTGCACTGTGAGTGACAGGCATCTTGAGAAATTCTATTTTTTCCTACTTTCTGCTGAAAGCTTTAAAAATAATAAAATAAAATATATGTTCTGATACATGCACCGCAGAAGTAAAATTCTGCTGCTCCTTTTGCAGCATTTAAAATCTATTAATTGCAGACATGTATCTAATAATGTAGTAGAGCTGTTAGATCTACCTTAACTGTACTATTGAAAACCATATATACAGTACATACACTATTACGCAAGCAACCCATAGGGCATCTGAAGGCCTTTAAAAGCCATCACAAAGATTAATAATAAATTATATGAAGGATAAGCTACCATGAAAATAGTGAAGTAAAATGATGACCTGTGTATTTAGATGAAGTGGCTTACATGTATGTTACGGTGTTACTTACATCCACTTAACGATTTATTGAAAAGATGCATTTAAGGGTTAGATACCCTCATGGGTTAAAGCACTAGTTTTCACATCAGGAATTAGAAGTCAAATTTGATTTTGGCTGTGAGTTGTGTTTTGGTAGGTTCCACTTATTAATGAATCTTTCAAGCAGAAAAACTATGATAGAGTTTGGTATAATTCATCAGAATTAACCTTTCCCGCACAGAGGAATCCAGGAAAAGTGTATCTGAGGCCACAAAAGAGGTTGCAATGGAAAAGCTAAACTGCAAAGCTTCTATCTGACCAATTATGCCTTTAATGTTATTAAGCAAATAAAAAGTAATTCACTGAGTTGCTGCTATGAGCATTATTCTGGAGCCAGGACTGGACTGGCGATAACAGAAGGTCCTTTTTATCATTAACTAAAAGACCAGGGAATGTGATTATATATAATTGCATACACATCTCGCTGCGCAGCACCATGAAGAGATCTCAAGTCACCCTCAAGCTAGCTAGGTCCAGTGCTTTTAGACATGTGTACTCTTGTGTAGATTCATGTGCCCATTCTGGGAAGTAAAGCTACACTCCGTCCCCACCATCTCTGTTTGCACTGTACTGTGTTAGACACACCTGCCTGATTAGCACCTCTGCAGGAATGTCTTCTACAGGGCTGAAAGGCACCACTGTAAGCCAGTGGTGGCTTAAGAAGCTAATTTAACTGATTTCTTTAAAAAACAGAAAGCTAAAAAAGGTTTACATTTGAAAACAAACAACAGCTTTCAATCTGTAACTATGCTTTTCACTGTCTTAACACTAACCTTTTTTTTCACATTATGTTTTGGAACAGTGTTTCAATGCATGATAGCAGAAAGTCATTGTGGATCTACCATTGCCATAGCTGTAGTATGAAACTTCCCTTTAATGATCGGGGATACAGTTCTGCCCCTGGCTCCCCAAAGTCAAGCTAACCGGCCTCTTGCCTACAGCACAAGAACTGTATCTGCTTGGAGTTTGCATCAGCAGAGTGGCTGAGACCAACTCACACGCACAGAAGCTGATTGATGAAGCATGATGCATCCCTTAATTAAGCAGAAGCTACTAATAAAAATGAACTTACTGGATGATTTGTGTGATTCTTGCAAGGCAGCCATATGTGCTGCACACTGGTAGTGGGAAAGGGTGATATGCAGCTGAAACTGGGAAACTACAAAAGAGGAAACTTGTTAAGAGAGGCAGTTAGGGTGCTGTCACTGTTTCAGGGCAGTCCATAATTAATGCCCTCCTCACTTATCCTTGGTTCTGTGATAAGTCGTCCTCTCCTCCCTCTCTGCACCCTTTCAGCATTAGTCCTTGCCATCACTGCTGCTCCCACAACTGCATCTATTTTTACTTCTTTAGCTGTGACTGCAGCATTTGGGGGATAAAATTCCTTGAATCTGCACATCTGTTCCCTTTTCTGCTGTAAACATGTGTTTGTCTCAGCAAACCTTCACAGCAGTTGGGGTCCAGATGCCTCTTCCTGTGCTTGTCTACGGCACTTCACTGCAGAATTTTACTAGGGCGCTGGAGTAGGAGCACACTTGGTGGGTGGGATCAGGAGGAAGCTCCTGGAAGTCATTCTCTGTGCCATTGGCCAGCTTCGGTTGCTTTATCTAAGTATGCCCTTCATCTCTCGAAGATCCAAACTAGTTTTAGTAAGATGGTACAACCCTGTGGGGTTGCACTGCCAACTAATCAACTAAGTAACAGCCTAGACGTCAGGACGTTTTGAAAATGTGGCAACACTTTCCTGGTTATTGTCCATGGTCTGCAAGAATTCCTGCTGCGAGCCAGAGATACAAGCACAGAATTTAACGGGAGAAGTGATGTGTGACGCTTGTATCCTCAAGCTCCCCGCTCCACATGTCTGAGAATTAAAACATTACTTCCAGATGTACGTTCCTTTAACAGGCTGAAGAAAACCGACTCTTTCACCTCATTGGCTTGGGGGACATGATAATGTCTTAGTGCAAATAAATATTCTTTTTCTGCAACTGTCCGCAGTGGAAAACAGCAAAGAAATACCTTCTTCAATATATTCAGTCAACTTTTATTAAAACCAGTGTGGAAATGAGTGACTAGGCAAGAGTTCTGCGGGAAAGGAACATGAATTTAGCACAAATTAACAAAGCCAAACCTTAGAAAAGAAGCAAGCCTACTACCAGGATACATAACAGGAACGTCATCCATAACATGTGCAATACAGTCCTTCTGTTCTGCTTAGCACGGGTTAGAGTGCAGCTCCAATGCTCAGTTTCTGAAGCCACCTTTGAGTAAGATGTAATCCTAATAAAGGGAAAGGATCAGAAGTCTAAATGGGAGGAAAATAAAGAACAGGGATTGCTTGGTCCAAAGAAAAAAAATAAAAAGCAGCGAAACATAGCAGTCATCTTCATATTTGTAAAAGGCACCTTGTAAAAAAGAAAAAAAAAAAAGGAATAAACTTTTCTCTATGCCCTTGATCAATAGAACAGAAACCAGCAAGTTTAAATTAAAGCAATGGTGATTCAGACTTAAACATTAGGAAAAACTTTCAAACAACAAGGATAGTTAAACACCAGAATAGATTGCCTAGGGATGTTTTGGAATCTCCGTGATTGGAGCTTTATGAGAACAGGTTAGACAAACATCTGTCAGGAATGATTTAGGTATAGCTGATCTTGCCTTGGGGTAGGGGGTTGAACTAAATGACCTCTAAAGGTTCCTTTCAGCCCTCTTTCCTATGATTCTACAAAAAATACATGAAATGATTGCATGTAGAATTGAGTTTGGCACCTTTTAGTAAATCTCATTGTTTCTGCTTTTCTCTTGTTCGCTTTGCGGTTCAGCCATGCTGAATACTCCAGGTTTCAACAAGAATCTTAAAAAGCTGTTTGATGCCAAATAGTGCTCTGGGTTTTTTACACTGTTACATTTAATTAGGGTTTCTAATTAATCTTCTCTGTGTATTACACTATATCCAGCCATCAATGTTAATAAAATCTTTGCTTAGTTTAAAGACTCTCTGAAAGTTTTCATTTGGAAAGTGAGACCATCTGGCCTCTCTACCTCACTAGGATTAGATTTTGGGTAAAGTGTACTCCATCTGTTTCTGAGATTCTGTACATGATACACAGGAAAGTGTGTTGTGGCAAGGCTAAGGAGGGATTTCATTGCCAAGATAGCTGAAATACAGTCAGATGTGTCTAGAGAATCTCTTTGATATTCTTGAGACAAAAAATAAACAAATTTCCTTTTCAAAATGTTCTCAACATCTCTTCAGAGAAGGGTTGTTTATTGCTTCCCATTGTGTGAGGTGAAGTCTTCCATTGAGGATATACCTCAATTCTGAATATATTTAGTCTAAAATATTGAAACGGTAATCCCTGTTTTACACTGGGGCTCCCGAGAAAGATTCTTCAGCCTACCTTGGGTATTGCTGAAGAATCCCTGACAAAGGTGCAATCTGGGAGTTATGAAACTCTGCTGCTGAGAGACAGTATGGCAGTGCATAACAAGCCCACGCATTTAAACACAGTTTGTGAGCTAGGATGAGCTTGGTCCCACCTGCTTGTTCATGCATTCATATCTCCTTAGCACCCCACATATGGTGTCTGGCACCTCCTTGGCTTTATTAAATGGCCAAATCAAACACCTTGATTTACTGAACAAAGTACAGTATGTTTTGCGAGTGGGAGTTTTGGCAGTTGCAATGCTTCCCCGGCTGCGGTTATAAGGTGACTTTTTAAAATGACTGTACATCCAGAGGACTAGATTTTCCAGTCTTCTCCCTTTGCTCTATACGCAGTGAGTTATTTGGAGCGACCTTGTGGTTGAAGCCCCTGTGATCTGGTTTCTGTTCCAGCCATGGCACACGCTTCCTTTCAGTCTCTGCCCTCATCCTATTACTTAAAGAAGACATAAAGCAGTTATGGGGAGGTGGCAGTCACACCCAACCATCTAACTGGCAACAGATGCTTATTTTACCATTTTAGGCTCTTTCCCATCTTTCTGTTCTGGTTTGGATTGGATGATCCCGGGAATTACTGTCCATATGAAATTTTGGGTAAGCCACAGATTTGTGTCCATCACTGGATGAAGATCCAGGGTGAACAGAACATTTCCCATAGCATTTTGAACAGAACAACTTGCAAGCTTTCATTGCTATTGCATTTAAATCCTGTTTCTGATTTGACCTTGAACCACAAACTGTACATTGACATTTAACAGGAATATCATGTTTCCAAACTTTTTTTATTCAAAGTTGTTCGCCATAGTCAATACACTGTATGCACAGAAAAATGCCACATCCTTTCGGGTTCTCATCCTTCTTTACCAAAACCCACAGAGATGAAAGATGTTGAAAAAAGCTTTGAACATTAAAACCATTTCGTTAAAATTTACCATGGGTATGTGGGATTTATTTCTCTTTTTAATGTGTCCTGGTTTAGTTCATGTGTTCTTTTTTCTTTTTTTTTTTTAAAAAAAAAGCAGAAGGAGAGTTTTGAATGAGATAAGTATGACAATTCATCTCCTGGATGCAAAGAACCATTAGCTGTGACTTAGTTTCCTTAGCGTAGCCATTTAGAATCTCAAGCAGATAACAGTGATTTTCATTGATACTGGCAGATTTATGGGGCCATCATTAAAAAAGAGCGAAGTGGCCTTGATCAATGCTTTCAGTGGATGAGGTACATACTTGCTTTCCATCAATATCAGATATGAATCACTACTTCTCCTGCCTGTTCTTTTTTTGAGAAAAAATAGAAACTGTGACCAAGGGAAGACTAGTCCTTTTCTTGAGGCTCCCTGCTATAGCTTTCGATGGAACAGACAGAGATCCGCCTCAAAATTTGTTCTGCTCCACACCTTTCTCTTTTCGAATAGGTTCCACTTCAGGTCCCTAAACAAAGATTTGGATTATTTTGGCACCAATAGTGCCACTTTGGTATTTTGGAAAAAATCAACACAATCATTTTCTTTGACACATGAAAATACAGATTGTGTCTGTCTTAGAATCCATCACTGAGTAACAAATACAAGCAGGCTTCATTAACAGAAGGGGCATCTCTAGGATCACAAGGATGAATAGATTATTTTCAGCTTCTAGTTCCAGTTGATGACATAGAAATAACTTTTCACTTTCTATAACATTGTTGTTTAGGTGTACTTTTTTAAGTCAGCTCTGTCAAAAATAAAAAAGTGTAAGAATATCCAATATTGCAAACACTTTGAGCAACCCATCAAAGGCTTTATGACAGACGGCTTTAAAACATATACCTACTACCTCCGATTTTCCAGAAGTGGTTCAATGCACGTGGTAGCAAACAGCTTCTGAATAGCCCCAGTAAACCAAGGTGGTTAGGCCCACAGCTGGCATCCTGACTGACGGTAACCCTCATCGCTCTTCTGGCTTACTTCCATCCTCAACCGACAATCTATTTCCCTCTTCAGCCTGGTGCCCCATCACAGTCCCACTACCAAAGAGGAAAACATACCTTCTGCGTTAAGTTGTTTGGGAGCCACATATAATGCCAGGCTCTTATCTTGGTCTCTTCTGAACTAAACTATTGCACTGCCTGTCGTGTAAGGCTGTGTTCTGGCAGCTAAATTCCTAATGCTTGTTGAAATATGGGTCTATGCTACCTACACTGTTCTTCTATGTATTTTAGAGTACAGAATTGGCTTCTATCTGTATTTTAGAGTACAAAATCATCTGTACAGAAGTTGAGAAGAACTGAAGAGATATGCACATGAAGAAACTAAGCAGTGAATGGTCACCATAGTCCTATTTTGTCAGTGCACTGATGTCCTCTGAATACCATTGCAAACTATACCTTTTCATTTTGCTTTTCAGTTACTTGTAAGTGCTCTTACACCCCAAGCACGTTCAGATTTGGAGCACGACAAATATTCTAAAACCACTGCTGTTGTCTATTCAGGAACCTGTTGGAAATGACCAGAGAGCATTTCTGTGAAATTTAAATCTCTATAGTAAAGCCATATTTTCTAGTTATAAAACTTTGAGTACTTTTAAAGTCCTTTAGTCTTTTCACCCTCTTTAATTATTTTCTCTTGTCAGAGAAGATGATTCAGTTGTTTCTAAGTTATTTCTCTATTCACTTATAAATTCTGCACAGAAAGTGCCAAGACCTATCCCCCTTAGTCCTTGCTTCTAACTTCTAGATAGCAATAAAATACTTAATATTTTAATTGATTTGCTAATTCTATGTGACAATCTGAGTAACAGATGTATCAGCTAAATGTGTTCTTGCTGTGAAAAGCCAGTTTATCAACATATTTTGAGAAAACAGCAAGATTCCTTTCATCAGTGTAGAAACTGGGGCAGCCTATTAGTTTTCAAGCTCATCACAAGGTTAGCAGTGATTTGTTCAAGGTGAATCTTCTCTCACCTATGTTATATACTCACCTTTATTCTAAAGTGTGAGTAATCTGTAATTTATTACTAATTTAGATTGAACTAAAATTATTCAACTCAATCTATCTTTCTCTACATATAACAAGGACCAAATCTCAGTCTTTCAAATTTCAGCTGTTTATATGAGCTTTTAATATTTAGAATAGAATCTGAGATTCCTCAGAAAGAAGAATTCTCAAGAATCATTGGCACAGACATTGTTATTTTTTTCCCAAATGGACATAAACCCACAGTTTTAAAAAAAAATAACTCTGGGTAGCTGCTGGACTTTGAGAAAAATATACGATTAACAAAATTGTAACACTTAGTAAACATTCACAAGACTGAAACATCCGTTTCAATTTTTGTGATTTCTTAAATTGTCAGAACATTTTTTTTTTACCCATGGTAAGACAATCAGCTTTGTAAAAGCTACCCTTATTTTCTTTGCCAAGTCTTTATCTGTTCTTAAAAAAAGCTATGATGAAAGAACACTTTTTCCAGCTTGAATGCCTTCAGCTGGAGTGGCTTTGAAAATCTTTTGCATCTAAACACCTTTACAAGTTTGTCCCTATCAGTCAGATGTGTGAAGAGTGGAAGCAAAGAGCAGAGAGACGTGAGTGTGTCCTATTGAAATCTGCTGATCCTGGGAGCAATCATTACCAAAGAAGAGCCAGGCAAGGGGAAGAATATGATACAAGACAGAAATAGAGATATCCGAAACAGTCAGATTTTGCACACTTCACTGTTGGGGATCCCAGAGGATAATACTGTAGGAGAGAGATGCAAAACATTGTAATACTTCATGAACTCAAATAAATTGTTAGTGTACAAACCCTCACACATGCCTGCCTGTACTCATAGCTTCTAAAAACCTCCCACAAAAGGGCTATGTTTGCACAATGTGCCTCGTTGCCTTCTTCAGGACAAATGAGTAAGCCTGCCAGAAATCTTTCCAGCCAGTGGAGATCCTCTCCCAGTCCAGGTGCCGTGATCTACCAGGTTGCTACTGAGCAGCAAATCACTCACATGCTATCCCTAACAAAGCTATGAATTTCTAATTGTACGCATGCGGAACTATTGCGGCATTACGAAGTTCCCAGCTGATCATTGATTTGCAATTTTTTTCTTTATTATGGTGAGAGACATGCAAGCAGTTTAAATATTGATGCATCAAAAGCACCTTGTCCTTTTAGCTGCAATTATACTGGAGGAAGAATCACGCAGCCTTCACTGTAAAAATACAATATTAAAAAAGGAGACATGCACTTGGGAATCTTTCAAGCATCTTAAAGATTTTTATTACACTTGGTATAACACAGGTGATTTCATCTCAATGCATAGTAGCTGTGAAGAATTAAATAAACAGATGGATATATTTTATGAGAAATTATATACACCATCACTGTTTACACATTTCTAGAATATGCTGGTGCTTAAATGGAAATAAAAAAATCTTCAGATCAACGGGAGCAATATTCTTACTTTTTCACAAGAAACATATCTTGTTATTGGAAATGGTCAGATCTCACCATTCGATTGTGCATTTGTCAAGTATGAAGTTATCAAAAACCTTTCGTGACTCTTGGTGTTCAGCAACAGCTGTGAGATATATGACCATGAATAGAAATGAATGAGAGCTAAATCATGTGTTAATCATTTCCAGAACTAGGTCACATATAAGCTCTCTGTTGATGCTTACAGACACAGCTGTCTGTCACAGTCATCCTCTTCAACTGTCATTAGACTACAAGTGACGAACTAACAAGTTGCAGGAGCTGTGGTACCAAGTATCTACATGAAAAATGGTCTCAGTCAGAACTCCTGCCTCCTCAGAGGCAACAGTGAATTTCCAGTTCATTCCTTACTGCAGAGCTGTGGCTTTGAGTCACCACGCTGTAGATTAAAAGCAATTGGCTATTACTGGCTTGCATAAAGCAGAGAGTGACTCGCACCCTTGCTCAGAGTAGTTCTTTCTCTTTTTCCTGTTTGAAGTCTGGATAAAATGTTCCCACTATTTGCAGTATATGCCACTAGCTAGATTTCATAGGGAAGATTGTTTCTATGGTTCTTCCAGTCACTAATTTGTTTGTTTGCCCTGGTTCTTAAACTTCTTGTACTGTATTTTCCCCGTCTAATTAAGTTCTTTTTTCCTTTAGATTTGTGCAGCAGTAGCAGCACAGAAGGGTCTCTGTTCTGAATAGGGTACACAAACTGTCTTGTGAAACCATAACAATGTCTATCCTCACAACAGACAGCCCCAAAAACTGTGATGGGCAGAGAGCTGGACAAGTTTTTAGATATATGGAGTCTAGTGCTCTTCTGTATCTAGTTTAGCACTGGAACAACTACATACTTCCGTGCAGTTGTAGCTGATCATATTGGTTGTAAATGACTTTGGAAACAGAGCCTAGCAATATGGATAGTTTAAGTAATCATCTGGACTAAGGAGAAATTAAGGACGAAATTTAAGTTTTAGAAAATATAGCTATCGTTAAATACATTGATATATTCTGAATGAGATTAGGATATAAGCTGTCAGACCAGCGGTTGCAAAATGTTCATGCTTATGGCACTGTCATACATGTGTTCAGGGACTTGGGAAGAAATCAGAAAGACCTTACTGTTCTGAAGAAATGTTTAGGTGTTGTTTAAAAGCCACACTGACTGCTTCAGAATAATCCATTTGCTTTGTTGTCTAGAGCAAAAGATTGATGGCAAACCAATTCTTGCCTCATCTGCGGATGGCAACACATTGTGGTGGGGGAGATACAGGAGCTTAAGAGGGAAAGAAACCTTACACACACAAATTTCTTAAAATTTGAGCTTTTTACTCCCAATTCATTTTCAACTACTTTCTGCCAAGGTTTTTTTTTATGCCATTATTATCATAAACTAGAGGTATCCTATGTTTCAGGGAAAATGGAACAAGTGGGAGGAAAAAAGCAAAGACCAAGCACAGAAACGAAACAAGAGGGTGGATGATTCCTAGCAGGTACATGGGAATCTCATGTATCTGGCATGCAGCTTTGGAAAATATGAAAAATGAAGCCAGCAAATGTCTTCTGAAGTAACAAGGGACCCATGTCAGAGGCTGTTTGGTCAGTGCCTGAAACACAGCTGACTACGCACTCTTATTCCAAACTACTAGGCATGCGTGAGGTTATTATTGCTACAGAAACATGAAGTGTGGGCAGTTTGTTTCATGTTTTTACATGCTTCTCTTAGCAGTGACTCATTGGCCCAGATTTTGGTCAAAATACTAGTGAGAAAAAACAAGAATATTCCTACTGAAGGGAGAGGAGTTAAGGGCACAGCAAAAGAAAGTTTAGCACCTATTTTGCTTATGCATGAGTGACCACAAACTTACAGTTCTACTCCTTTTTTTTTCCCTACATATCTCTTACGACTAAGTAGCTCAGACTTTTATAAATCTGAAGAAGAGATGATAAACTGGCAGAACAGTTGTCAGTAGAAAATGATACAGTGGGATTAAATGCAGCATGTGGACCACAATACTACAAACTTAAAAAGAAGTGAAAAGGAAATTACACCTAGCCTCACCTTCTTCTCACAATAGTACTCAAGAAGCATGTCTTTCTAATTTATAAGCACTGTCCCTCTTTAAAAAGATTGTGAGGTGAGCATGCACAGACTGCAATTGCAAGTGCCCCTTATTTGTACCATAAGGAAAGAGACAGAATGTAGAAGGTTGGGGTTTTGACATTGTTGAATATCTTAACCCCAAACAAAAACAATCTTAACATTCATTGGGCAGCATACAGTAATAAAGAGTAAGAAAGAGAGTTAAGTTTGGGGCAATTCTAATCTAGTTTATACATCTTACTAGCTGTTGTAATACTAAACGTGCATTTGAGGATATGATCATGCCATACGTACAATAGCACCAGTGAATGAATATTTTTTTTAACTAAATGTTATATACGCAGAGTCTCAATGTTTTTTTCTTGAAGTGCCTGAGTGACTTATCTCAACACATTTCTGCACTTAGGAATTTCTTAACCAAAAGATTCTCAAAGGAAGCAGTTTAGTGCAAACTCTTAATATGTCACATTTTGGCAGTGATTGCTTAATGCAGCAGTGCACTAATGAATTGCTCCACTGCATCCTCTGATCATGAATATGAATCGGAGTACTATAAACTGAACTCAATGTACTGATAAGTGACTGTATCTGATTGTGCCAACAGCCAGATGATTTTCTCATTAATGAGCTGAACTATTAAAAGATGGAGGAATATGAAGCCAAGCCAGCTTTGCGTTCTCTGATCTTCTTTGCTGACATTTTTCCAGGACTACCAGAAACCTTTGTCAATTAGTAAAGGACAATTCACAAAAAAAAAAAAAAAGTTTTATGAATGCAGTTAAGACAAATAAAATCTTCAAGGCTCAAATTCTGTTTCTGATTACATGAATGTGACTCCTTTGTGGTTGTAGTGTTTCTGTTTCAATATGGGGTAATCCAGATTTTAAAATTAAGGAATTACACACATCCTTTGCTTTTCAGTCTCTGCTATTCTGAGTATAGGAGCCAGTAAAAAGCAGAGCTCCTCATCCTTCTAACAAACTCTACTATGCATAACTTCTTAATTAATTAAACTGAGGACCACGGACTTATGAAAGGCATGCTGCAAACACATCCTTTGGAATAACAGTAAACTGTTAGAAATATTTTTTCATTTTGATGCTTTCAGAGTCTTATTCAGTGACAAACATTGGTATGTCAAACTCCATTATTGTTTACAAGCATCACCATTTTGCTTTGCAGTTTGAGTAAGGCTACATCTCAGCTGGAGACCACTTCCATCCAGTCAAGAATGAGGCATCTAGATCAGTTGTAGAGCTCCTACTGGTTCCAGGCTTCTCCTCCTATAGAAATGTGAAGAGTGGCTTATTAAAAAAAAAAATTAAAAAAAAAATTGCTGTTGCTTGAAATCTCCAGTATCACAGTTGGACCGAAGCGTGGAGTAAATCTGTGGTCAACGCTATTATAGCAATTCTGCCTCTAGAGGGCATTACAAGCTAAATGTTTTCTTTGACAAGTGTTGAGAACATTTTGGATCAACCCGCAAGAGGGTTCTTAGATTACCTAAATCAAGAGATTTTCTGTGTTTACAACATCAGCTATGTAGGAGTCAAACAAAATTATTGGATAGGAACGCTGAAAGATCCTTAATCCACTGAGTAACAGCAGATAGTTTGAGTAAGAAAAGATGTTACCAGACATTTTCTGATATCCCTGAAACTCCTCATGATGTGATAAACCGTGTGCAACATTTAGCACATTGCTGTTCCATTTTAATGACTTCGCCTGCATCCTTTTTATGAGTGCTGCGATCCCCAGTGATGTTTAAACCCAAAGATCATTGATCATTATCACAGATGCTTTGAATCCTTAGCACCTGGGATGTAGGCCACTCTGTGATCTATACAAATTGTTCAGATATCAGTGGACATCAAAGTATTACGTTCCATGCTTTTTATCGTTAGACAAAGATACTTAAGTGACATATCAGAGCTATTCTGTTAGTGACGTGGTATGACAGGTTCTTCCCAGTAAGTGCTGCTTCCTAAAGGTATGATAGGCCTCTTCAGCCGTGCAGTATGAAAAAGCCCAACAGTAGGTTTTTTCCTCTGTACACGTGGACCAAATCAGTCCAAATCACAAAAAATATTTGTGTTTCTGTGGATGAAAAGCAAGGATCGTGCATGTCTTGCTGTATGCTGAAGGGCATATTTTAGTATTGAAAACAGAACCAGAACAGAAAACAGCAACCAGGTCGCTTTGGTGTAGTTTGGCTATCTGTTTTACTATTCACATTTCTTCAACTACAACTGACTGCAATACATTTAATGGGGCAATTAGAGTAATTACGTTTCTGTTTCTGAAGACTGATATAGAGCTTCTTATATTTTTCCATTTCTCTGGCATCACAGTGATTCTTTTTGATTTTTAGGTACAGCTTTGAGTAGCTTGCTAAATGTCATAGCCAGCTACAGTTCTAAGAGGCTACATATCTTACAGACTTAACAAGACTTAACAGGATCCATTTCAAATTTCCAGAGTGCTCCTTTCCCGATGCCTCTATCTATACCCATTCTGTGTTGTTCTTGGGAATCTTATGAAACAACAATCTTATTAATAAGGAAAACCTACAGTAAAAAAATATTAAAAATACATTACTCAAATATATTACGAAAATTGATACGGTAAACTATATCGATAGGACATATAAAGGGGAGTAAAGTAAAATCACTTACACAATCACTTACTGTTAATATTGATAGACTGATTACATAATGACATCATCAAAATGCTTACTGTCTTGGTCACTGTATTATTGCAGTGAAGAAAAATATCAAAATTTTAGCTTTCACTGGCTTTTCACTGGCTACATGCACACATTTTGACTTAAACAAGAGAGCAAAACAAAACTGCCTTTGCCAGACAGACACATTCACTTGCTTGCCACAGAGGGCTACCAAATGGAAGTGGTGGTCTAACCGGAGTCACAGAAATTAGCCCCACCCCAGGGCTAAAATTTGTCTTTTATCTCCTTCCCTATATACTGCAGAGTTGCTAGCATTCACTTCCAAGTTATTTTTTGAATCGTTCACGATGTCTAATTCCTATACATAATAAAAACCTACTGGCGTCTCTTGTGCTATATTAGGTATTCTGAGTTTCTTTTGTAAACCAGGGAGTCTGACATGCTGAAGATATCTCAAGTGTGAGTTCTTAAATTATTACTAGTTTTTCCTTTTATTGGGATTTTTCCCTGTCAGCCTCATCCATATGTAAAAAAAATGTATGGGCAGGCTCTCTAGCGCACGCTCACAAAGGTTCCTGGACTGTGCAGCGTCTGGACAGGAGTTAAAACCAAAAAAAAGATCCATCTAAAGTTTCATAGATTGATATGCTTTTGTATTTAAAAACATCTTCAAGCTAATCTTCTGTTAATGCTCTGCATGTGTTTATACGCAGTTTAAGAGAGTAATAGAAATAATAAAAAGCCTCTAAATAATGGAAGAATTGGTAGAGGTCCCACTAGAATCATTATCAAACAGTTTGTATAAAAGTACTGAATAAGTGCTGAATGTATGGAAAGAGAAATTAAAGGATTCTGGGATTATAGTGTGGCCACACAGAATAGTTTGGATGTTATATGACCACAAATGACATAAACTCTATGTGAACTCCAGTTAGAGAAAAGTATTGGATTCCCTATGAAATATAGTTGGCAAAAGAACCCGAAAACCCAAACCTGTCAGGTAATACGGTTGCTATTTTATTAATTTTGTGGATATTTATTTAGCTAATGAAATGAACAGACTTGGTTTTGTGTAAGAAGGTTTCTGGGAAATAGCTAGCTGTTTAGAAACAAAAAAGTGTGGGGGTTTTTTCTTAAGAGGAGGAAAAGTGCGCATGTAGCAAACAATTAAAGTTATAAGTGTTGGCTTTAACCTCCATACGTGCTCCAGACCCTTAGCTATGAGCACTGCTGCCAGGGCAGTAGTGGTCTGCACGGTGGGCTTTGTCTTGTCCTGGGGTCAGAGATACTGAAAGGAAGAAAGAGAAAGAAAGATTAATCTGATAAAGGCATTGCCATTTCTAATCGGACTGATGGGAAACCGTGGTATGAAGTTAAAAAGGCAACACGGGGTGAATTACTGTGATGAACTACCTTAAAGCTGAAGCAATCAAAGAGATAGCTCTCACATATAAAAATTACTGTGGCATCTTTATTCATCAACAGTTTTGCACAAGTGTCTCATATTCAGTCCCTTCCATGAACAACTAAAGCACTCTGACACATTTGATCAGATTAAATCTTATGTGGGGGACTGAGCCATTGCGGTGCCTGCTGCTTACTTCCCAGAGTGAATTTCTCACTGCCACGCGGAAGAATTCACTTTTCAAAGCCTGAAAATGACGAACTCCAAAAAGTGACACCACCACAGTCGGGTGCCTGCACTTGTAACTTATGCAGTGGAATTGCAAGTGCTTTTACTCCTGTGTACGATAGCAGTAAAATTTTTCGCATATACCGACAGCTGAAAACCTGAGGAAGTGAAATGTATGATTCCTAGTTCAGAAAGCATTCATTCAAACAGACATCTCATGGAAGTTTTCTGCACATTTGTAGGAGACAAAAGAATCACATAACAGAATTCAGTAATAAAAAGCCTACCATTGAGTAACGGATAAACAGATATGTTTGATTCAAATATAGTCAAATGATATGAAAAGCAAACATGGTATTCTACAGAATTCAGGATAAAACTCCTGTAAAAATTCATTCACATGATTTTAAGAATTAGCTTATGATTTGCTCTTAAGAAATGCTGAAGTCTTCCCATGATGCTGAATTCTGTGAGTCTTTTGAAGTTAACGGGCTCTGAAGATAATATTTTGCAGGATTGCATGCTAGTGAACACAGCAAACAAATATCAGTTTTGTGTGATCAAACATGTTCTTCCTTGCTAAGCACCACATAATTACGTTCCCATGTATCAGTCTGCTTAACGCGGGACTAGGAGTAAATATGCAGCTATTGATAAAGAAAATTAAGGGGATATAGAAAAACTGATCTAATAATAAGGTCTATATGTTGTTAGAACTTTATTTTTTCAACGCTGATGTTGTTATCACCTACAGAAGAGCTAAAAGGATTTAAAATAGTAAAGCCCATGAAAATAGCCTATCCTGTCCTTCTGGAGAGGTGGATCAGTATCCAAAAAGGATGTATACTAACACTAAAAATGGTGAACAATGATGAACCAGATACATGTAGAGTTGTGAGAAAAAAACAACAGATGTAACTTTTAAACTTTTTTTTTTTAGTGTTAACCTCACAAATCTGTAATAAATACAATGTGATTCCAAGTCTTTTACTTGATTACTCTGGTTTTCTATCCTAAAGGATTCACATTAAATAAAATACAGCATTTTTGAAATAAACTTCCTAAGGTATTACTTGGGGTTTTCTGGCAAAACAGCAAAAATAATTTTTTATAAATCTTGGAAGCTGTATAGTTTAAAGATCAAGCAAAATCAAGTAACACTACTTCAGACATAGCATACATCACTTTATAGAAAGAGTACTTTATGGGACATTCAGTCAACATACTGCTGTGCATTTGGTGAAATACATTTATTGATTACGTCTCAGGTGTCTTATATTGTGCTGTTTACAGGACAATTACACTATTTGCCCAGCTCTGGAATAAGTTTTTCCAAACTTTTCGAAGAGAACAATCGATGGTAACACTGTCTGGAAGTCCTAAAGAAATAAGAGAGACAAAAAAAGAGTTAAGTTTGTCTTTCATGGTTTAATCTTTTTTTTTAAGGTATTTTAGAGTTCTAAATATTGTCTTCCAGTTACATTCCATTATATGAGTTAGAATGCAATTATGCAAAATAATGTGTACAAAACACAAATTTTTGCATTATATGTACATTACTTTGAAGAAGAGCATGAGAATTGATTGATTTAATTGCAAGCAAATACGTATTTCAAAGTCTAAGTAATTATAGGCACTGCAAAAATTCCCTGCTCCAAAACCTAGATTTACAGTCTTTTGCAAATCATGGTATACAAAATTATATTCTCCACCCTGGCAACCAGGTAAGTTAAAGACAGCACGATATCCTTGCAATATTTTAACTTTTCTACCTGGGTTAACATTAAAACATGGATATTAAACCAGCTCCATGAGAAATGGCAAAAAAAAGGAATATATATTCAATAAGTATCGGTGGCAATGAATTGATTAGGAGTTCTGCTAGAAAAAATATGAGCAGGGTGGTTCCTGAACACGTTTTTTCCAGGAAAAGTTCTCGGTTATTACATTCATTTTTTTTTTTTAAAACGAAAATGCTTACAAATCTAAATTGAATAACAGAAATGCAAGTGAACCTGTGCCTTAGAATACAATGTAAATACAGCCAACAAACAAGAAAGTAAAATAAGCTAAGTATTCTACTCAGTATTTTGATTTAGCTTCTTACTAATAAATGCTCACGGCAAATGATTAGCAAGTATACGGTGTTTAAGATCAAGGTTTTAAACCATTCTTAATAAATCTATTTTCTTTGACCCTGAAATACTGGGAATAGTATCATCAATACAAAATATTTGTTTTGCATTAAAATTGTTTTCCGTTTCCAAAAGTAACATACCACAGATGAATTATCAGCTTTCCAGGATCTGACAATTCATTTTTAAGAAAGAAGTTGGTCTGAACACTTTCTACTGTTTTCTATTGTCAACATGATGCTCTGTGAAAGGGCATGGAAATGCAACGTCTCCATAGAATGTCTGAGGCCATGAGTGAGTGAAAACTAAATTTTTTACATTTTCAACACATTTCACAATTTGAAAGATTTGTTTTTCTCTTAAAAGCAGAATGAAAACTATTTCTTTTTTTCTGAAAAATAATGTGAAGGAGAACCATCGTTCCCTGGATGATTTAGACTTAGCTGCTTCACAGACCACAGTTTGGCTGAATCTCCACGGACAGACAGAGCAACTATGACTTCTGGTAAGCTTGATGCAAACACCGACATGGCCAACCTGAGTTTCATACGCACGGCGTATTACCAAGCTGTCACCATATAATTTCTTTCAACTCATACTCGAAGTTATTTGTTATGATTCCTCCACCATTCTGGGGCCTAAGTCTCAAAATAGCAAGGTAGACATATACATTCAAAATGAAATAATCTGTACGTGGTGTGAAAGTGAGTACTGTCGCATTCTGAACTGTTCACAAGATTTAATTTTTAATGTTTCTCTACGCCCTCTACCACCCGATTTCTTACCCAACAGAAACAGCCTATTTGCATATTTTCATATTATACTCTAAGAATGCCACAGTATTTTAATTTTCGTTGTGTGTTTGGCGTCGCAAGCACCTTCTTACTGCAGGAAGAGTTGTCCATACAATTATTATAATATATGTTATTGTAACTCCAGCATAACTGCAAATAATTTCTTTCTAAAGTGAAGCTAGTTATATTTAATTCAGTAAATTCAACCATGTTCACGGGAATGGAAAAAAACACACCGGCTCTAGTTGCTGAGAAATCAAATAGGTAATACAGCTATAATTTAGGATTAAGTAGTAATTCAGAGTAGAATACAGTATCCTTTATTTTGAAAACAGGAAGTATATTTTCAATTTACACGCAGGACAGTTAAGTACAGTTTAACAAAAAAGCAGTGAACTTGGGGTGAGATGGAGAAATCAGTAAAAGGTGTACACCCTCCACATCAGGACAAAATCAGGAATGGTAAGTCTGAGCATTGAAGAAGTCTTCATTTGCTGGAGCAGACGGCTTTTGCTATTAGGATGCCTGGCCAAACAAAAACAATTGGCTGCCAAAATTAGCTCCTTGGGACGCTTTAGGAGCCTTTGAAGTGAACAGTTTTTTGAGCTGGAACTAAGCCCAGGTCCAGCTTCAAACTCAAATCAAAATGACAAAGAGGAAATTTTCTGTGCCACACGCCCCCTCAGTGTAAGATTACTTTGGGTTGGCAGCTGTACTGTTTATCTTGTTATTTAAAGCTATTTCGCTAGATACTCACAACTGAGCATTTAAACAACTGGCTCCGATTATGATGACAGCAGTTATGCTTGACCACATTTAGGAAACATCACACAGTCTGATGGATAAATGAAAGAAGTTTAGAATGTATACTAGGCAAACGTTGCACTTCATGTATATAAAATATAAATATCTTTTTAGGAAAAGAACCCCATCCATTTCTGGATTTGAAGATACGGATTTTAATCAGGTTTCAAAGGTCTGAGAAAGTAAGGCCTGAAAATACCACTTGGCCTTGCAAGATGTACCTCGCAGCACTGAAGAGAGTCTATCCCACTCTATCATTGTAGCAGCATAAAGGGAAAGGCATTGGGAGCCAGGTTCTCTCGTCTATCTAATTTGATGGTGAAATGTAGGTTCAAAGTATGCAGTGAAGAACTGCAATGCACTGCTGGCTGATTCTAGTAGACTGACAGGATCATCTTGAGTTTAAGCCGATTGCTACGTAGCGTAGAAGATATGAAGTTATGTAGATAATCCTCTGAAGCCTCCTTTTAAGGCTTCTTCAAAATTATTTTCACCATCGGTCCTTCATTGTTGATAGCTGGAATGAATTAGCTTACACATATGAATTCCCACATATTGGCGAGATTGACCCTACCGTGTTGCAGTCTCAGGATCATAGGAGCATGGAGCTGAGCTTTATGGAATGTTTCCACAATGAATTCTTAAATCATGCCGTATAATTCTCAGCATCAGAGCCCTGTAATTCTCAGGACCGAGACCTATTTTTAAGTTCCCAAAGTTAATATAACACTTCCTTTTTAAACTTGCCAAGCTTTGACTCCTTTCACTCTAGTGTAATTGTAAGTAACTCAAATTCAACTGACAGAGCTTAACAAGACCTATGAACCCTTTCATATGGGGTGTGACAGTCAATGTGACTACTTGACTGTCTTGTGTGCTCATCAGTTCTAAACAATGGAGTCAAAAAAGGTGACATAAAGCCACCAAAGATTTGTCTCAGTCAGCACACTCTGAGGTCATAGATTGGACTTGCCAAATGCACACATAGTTTATTGTTGGAATGGTATTATTAAAGCAATTTCTAAAGACATTTTACATCTGAGTATGCGGACGTACCTAAATACTGACCATGTACAAATAACATTGGCAAACCAATGAGGCCTTGTAGACCTACATATCAGTTTGAAGGCCTTTGAAAATGCATTCCCTCATATTCTAGTGATAAATTTATCCTAACAGTGTTTCTTTCCAAACAATTTAGAGAGTACTGTACAATTTCCTGCAATATAAAAATGCATTTTGGAATGAGATAGGTATTACAATTAAGTATCTTCTTCGAAATTTCATGACCATTTATTCTCAGCTCCTGCATACACACTTCAGGTAATTTCCGATAGCAAATCTATCCGGTCCATAATAATTATGAAGCTGTTAAGTATGTGATAAACTTGGAGCAATAAGCGTACAACAAACTTCTGATACCTGATTTACAGCTTTGTATAGTCTTTCTCTGTAATGACAAAAATTTCATTTTGTTGCATAAAGAGAGATTGGGTTGCATAAATGGAGATAAAAGTTGCATTCGGTTGTATGAATGCAGATTTCCTTCCTAGGTTAGGAGAAGTAGCACGTTAAGATGTTTCAAAGATAAATTCTATAACCTCTCTAACGAAAAGTATTCCACCTATAGTGGCAATTCAGAGCACCGAGTCCTCTTCTCAGCCAATCTAACAATACTGGAGCCGCTGTACAATTGCAGGATGTCAACCATGACACCACGTGCTATGCAAAAGGTAAACCAATCCATGAAAGGTTTGAATCTCAGAAAAACTTTTTTTCTAGTGCTGGAATTATATCTGTAGGTAACTTCTGCTAAGAATCAATGGCAGAAGGAATGACTGAAAAATGGGCACAGCTGCTAGAATCCTAATTCTATCTTCATGCTACCGAATAGGAAAGGCAGGGAACAAACTTCTCTTTAGCTTGAAAACAACATCCACAGGTACACATCAAGACTTTAGAGGATGCAATGGGAAATTCTGCATAAATGTCCATGTAATAGTTATGTGCTTAGTGGAAGGTAAGCCCACCGAGCAATCTTGCTTTCCCACAAGGCTGGGACACAGCTCATGTGCATGCCTCATCTGAAAACCAGGCAGTACTGCCAGGTGCCACCGTACAGCCACAGTCCACAACCCCCTCTGTTTAATACTAAGTGGTCACATTTAAGTAATCCCTATGATCTTAATGCTTGTAACAGTAAAATTAGGGTTTTAAATTGAGCTGTCATAGTAAGACTCCCGGCCTATTAATAGCTATGGAGGCCTCTAACAAGGAAGCAAAGCAGAAATGGCAAGCCGTTATACAAGTAAAATGTTGATCCATCTAACTTTTATTCTTAGCAAATTTATCAATACTGGTTAACAATACTTCCAACTAGTACAGGGCCTTCTGACATGACAAAATGAGTGTAACAACCCATTCTGTCAATACAACACAAATGTCATTTCAAGTGCTCAAAACCCACTAAGCTACCCTAAAAAAGATTGATTTATCTGCTCCAGCGTTTCTTTGGGGCAAACTTTTCTCACAACTGAAACCAATTAGTGGGCCTGGCACTTGTAGTGCAGAATGTAGGTCAGCATCAAGTAATAAAAAAGTATTGACTTTTCTCTGTCTGTAAGCAGCATGAAAGGGGTGCCATGGCCTTGTCGTATATGAAAAGAGCTCCATTAATTTCACTTATTTCAACCAGTGCTGTCAAATACTAATGCTTCTATTGCACTTTTCACACAAAGTACATTGACACCAATCCTGGCCCCAGTGAAACAAGTTTACAATATTTCAGTCAGTGAAAGGGGCACTATAATTTTTAATTCCCTGTTGTACATTTAGTCTCTTTAAGCAGCACTGCTCAGAAGACCTACTGAGAGATATGAGCTGGGACATTAATAATGGCTACACACTTCTTCCCATGGGCAACAGAACCTATTTCTTGGGCATAGCTTCAACAGCTAATTAGCCATAAAGTTCAGGACACAGTTGTTTGGCGTAACTCTGTTTTTGTGGCTGGTGGGCACAGACTGCCAATTTTGCTTTCCGCTGTGGAGAAATATCCAAAAATGAGGAATAGGTCTTCTGTGACTTAAGGCTATAAAATTGAAAAGCTAATGTGTTAACCAATTGGGTCAACTAGCCCCTTCAAATAAGAGATAATAACAAAAGCCTGGATCATGCCTTAGGGACTGGCTCTCATTGTGCCAGTGCAGAAGGATTGACTTCCAGGGAAAGGCGTGCCTAATCGGAGTTCCCTGCGCTACAGTGGACAAGTGACCACTGCTGTGATGAAGAGGGTAGAATTACACCTTCCACTATTCAGCTTACCAGCGCAATGCAGGGGAGGAGTTTAAGGAGACACCATCTATACCATCCTTCAGCTGCCTGCTACTGCTACCCATTCTAAACCATCTAAATTTTGTTCTTTTGGGTAAGTGCAATGAAAAAAATCTGTGCTTCCATGGAGACTTTATGAGCTTCTCTATACTGTGGATTGACACAGCGATGGTAGCGATGGTCAAACTGACCTAAAATTTTATGATCCTGTTTCCCTCTATTCTATGCCATTTCCCTCCTAAACTGCCTCCTTTTTTTTTTTTTTTCTTTTTTTTTTTTTTGCAAGTTAAGTTTATGGTTCTTCTTGACAAGCTTGAGGGCTGAGTATGATGTCTAACTCATTCCCTAATTACCTCCTGCAAGTACAAACATTGTCAACAACAATAAACCTCTTTGATTTAAAAAGACTGAGTGACTATGGTAGAAGGCAATTTTCTATTTCCTTTAATGACTTCGTAAGTGCAAGTCTTACCCTTTGAATCAACTTGCTATTAGATCTTAAAATAAAATTATATTGTACAGCCATTAAAAGGCAACTTTATAACCTTCTGTGTTACACTTACATCAGGCAAGTTTTTTCTACTTGTTAGTTTTAGTCTTTTATTGACATTATGATAATGTGTTGTAAAAAAAAATAAGGAAATTATGTTCACAGTAGGAAATCTAACAACACTATTTTAATATCCTATCTTCCAAACAGAAAGAGAAAACATTAATTGCTATTTAATTTATGTAACAAACATTTCATTATTATTACACTTAAACTTTCATGGAGATTTATAACTATCACCGACTCTTACACATTTCATCTTTTGGAATTATAAATGAGGAAACCAAACTCAAGCAGTGCTTTCTAGAAATTATGAAAGATTTCTAATTATGGCTTATGAATCTGAAAAACCACTTATCTGATAATCACATAGGTTTAGATACTTCCTGCGTGATGCGTCCAGTACAAGCAGTACAGCAGCGTGTGCTCCTTTGTGAGAGCCTAACATGGAAATTATAACACTATTCCTCCCTTTCTCTAGTATTCTGAGAAAGAAGTATTCTGCTACTAATCCGTGGTCACTGAAGTTTGCTTTCTTAGCTCAGCAGCTAAGCTGTAGCAATTTGTGCTCTGGAGATAATTGGAGATAACTGGCTAACACAAGTCAAACTCTAAAACTTCTTGTCCTCATCTGCGCAAGGTAGGAGAGAACGTGTTCTCGCCTGGAAAAGAGCCTATTTCTGCTCCTGCATGGTTAGAAGCAGTTTAGGCAAAGGAACAAACGCATATCCCACTGTACTCTTCTGTAGCTGCACAACTTAAGGTACGATATGACAGAAAATAATGATGCTTTTGAGAATGCAATAGTTTGAGCCATTGTACAAGGAAAGCAAAAGCGCTTCTAAACAGATAGGATATTTTGCAGTGGCTGTGTTCATTAAGGATTACAAATGCATCAACACTTACAGTGCTCTCTTACAAGCAAAGGCAAATTATCTCTTGGCTTTGATGGAAGTTTTGTGCAAGGAAGGACAAAGGAAAAAAGGGGAAGAATTTGGTCCAGTGAATTACTTTTTCTTGTAAGTATTGCCCCTCTAAAATTAACCTGGCATCTGAACCTAGCCTGTCCTTTTTGTCATGTGTAATACAACCAGCAATGAAGATTTGTGGTCCAAATTTGCATTTGTTACATTTACTTAGTACCCTGCAGTTACTGTGGTTGCCCAAGGGGAAGGAAGGGTGGAATTCCCAGCTGTACCCTCTATGTTCATTTACTCCATTTACTGATGATCTGCAAGCCAGACGCTGTCTGGTCCTTCCTCCCAAACATGTACTAGCTTTGCCATGCTTTAAAAAGAAATACAGTCTCCTTTATAAATAATAATTTATTTTATAATAAATGATAATAAGATCATGAATTTATTTATGTGTATAAAACTAATCTACTGAAAAGGAATAAATCACCTTTATGTAGATACTTTTAAGGTACTTTTAGACATATTCAGAGCCAGTATCAATATTAAAAGTACAGTTTACCACACAGAAAGTTCCAGTGCATGCTGTACCATATGTTAGTCAACATTACGAAACATCACCCAAATTCTGTTCTGAATGCCTGTATTTGAACCAAAATTGCCAAAGATTATATTCTACTTTTTCAACTAATGTAGCCTTTTTTTACAAGTAAATTGAATTAAGAAACCAATGTGAATTTGTCTGCAAGCTATTTCATACTTGGATACCCTTGAACTTTACTGAATCTGGGCTAAAAAACAAATGTGCAGTTGAAATAGTTGAGTAGGTATTCAGAATCCCAAGAGGTGTTTATTTGCTATTGTCATGCAAGTGTCTACTGCTTGCAGGGTATTTTAACAAAATATTTTTTAGGACATGTTCGTCTTAATTTGTTTGAGATGTATAAATAACATTGTCAAGTATGAAAACACACTGATGAGTAATCCATAACCCTTTTATGAAGTTATTAAATCTGAGGTGGAACTATGCCTAATACTACATTCCTGTGTACAGAAAAATATAGAGAGTCTTAAAAGCATCTGATGAAAAAGTAGAGGAAGTATTTATAGTGCTTGTATTTTTAAACCAACTTGTCCTACCCATCACATACACTCCACTACCAACAGGACTTTTATTAGAAAATAATGCACTTAGGGATAAGTATGTTGACTTATGCCATTCATAAGCTGCCCCTTTCATTGTCTAATCTGTTCAACCACAACATTCTCTATCCAGCTGAAAATCAGCCAGTGCCAAGTGTTAACTGCCAAGACAAACTCAGAACCATTTTAACCTGCTGGACTAAAGCCAGAAAACGTTTAACCTGCCAAGATCAAGTTGCAGCTATCTCTAACTTGCCAAAATCATGTCACTAGGAGTTAAGGAGGAAAAATTCTGGAGTTGAAATCCTCGAGTGAAAAATATTTTTTATCTTATCGGGTTAAGTTGTATCTGTTTGAAAAAAAAAAAGTTGTAATCATTTACAGTCAATTTAAAAAAAGTACATTGATTGCACTGTGTTTGGCATATGCAGCAAAACCAGTACTCCAGTTAGATTTCATCTGGTTTGTCATTGTTCTGGATGATGCTTTCAAATCTGACTGCTTTCTGTGGTGAAATGACTAGATATGCAGATCAAAGGAGAACAGTGGATGCTGTCTAGCTGAGCTTTAGCAAGGCTTTCAACACAGTCTCCCAGAGAGTCCTTTTAATCAAGCTGGTAAATTATAGTATCAGGTTCAAAGGGTAGCAATGAATGGTTTGTACTGTAACTGGAAGCCAGGTACAAATGTATTTCCTCAGGTGCTATCTTGGGACCTGTCTTGTTTAGTATCTTCATCAGTGACCCGGAGGTGGAGATGGAATGCGCTCTCGTCAAGATCATGGACAACACCAAACTAATGGGTGCCATCGATTCATTGAGGGCTATCATTCAGAGTGATGTAGACAAGCTAGAGGAATGGCCTGACAGAACCTCGCAAAATTCAGCACAGCCAAATGCACCTGGCACAGACTAACACCAGAAACAAAGCAGGCTGGAGGCTGACAGGCTGGGTAGCAGCTCTGCAGAAGAGGACCTGAGCATCCTGGTGGGCAACTAGCTAAACACGAGTCAGCAATGTGCCCTAGCAGTGATGAAAGCTGAAGAGAAAACCAGCTTTCCCATTTTGTAAATATAAGCTACCTTCAGAAGAGATTGAAGTGACCAAACAGGAAAAGACCCTTCTCATTTTGCAGTCATCTTACTTTGGAGACCAGCTAACGCTAGAAAAACTACTCATCTCCTAGACTGTGTTCACAAATGTTCTCACTAATCAATGAAAGCAGAACAATAGCTCTTAGGCTAATACCCATTGCTACTTTTTCTGCCTGCATTTATTCATATATGATAACATATCTTCTTTGTGCATCATGGGTTTTTTTCATTTTTCAATGGCACTTTTTTTCTTGCATAAAACCATCGGTTCTTTGATACAGTTCAGGAATAGCATCAGCAACACTGATTATTCACTCAGGTGCCACAGATTTGTTTTGGCATTGACATGAAGCTAGTTCTGTCAAACTGCTGCTGATTAAGAAACTTCAGGGAGAGGAACAGTTGATATTTATAGCCAAACATTATTTCATATTCCACAGTGTTGAGAAAAGTGAAAAGGATTCCACATATTAGCACAAAATTAAGAAATAGATTGTTGAATGCAAGCTAAAATCATGCTGTCTTGGTTCTGATAATAATACATGTTATATATACACTAAACGTAACAACTTGCGCAAACATATTCTACGGTAGTACCTAAGCAAAAGTTTATTTCATTTTTCAGCTAGATAACTTCCAAACTAAATTCTATGCTCCCTTGCCCATGTTGAGGGAAGAATTTTGCCTTAGACTTTCTTTAACATCTATGCCTTTAATGTCTATGCAGAACTTTCAATGTGTAGCTGAGTACTATTATATCTTATAAATGAACAGGAACTAGGAATTTTTACAATGTTTTATATGCTAATTTATTCATTGACAGTGTAGTAGCAATATAAGTTATACTGTAAAGTTTCCCATACTTCTCTGAGGACTTTGGATTTGACCTGAAGTGTGGAAATTCTTTAAATAGCAACACATTTTGGTCTTCCTCCTGCCAAAGGCTTGGGCATCTGCAAAAACTACAAATCATGCCAAACTCTTTGAGTGATATATGGAGGACCACAATCCACTAGGAAATAAGCTAAGACCAACTCATTCATTTCATTTAGGTCCTTCTGTGGGATTTGAACCATCCAGCCCACAAACCGTGTCTCATGAGATTGCAGTATACATCCAGCCCACAGTAATAATGATTCATATACATATATGTGTATATGCTTTATTGCTACCTTTAGCTGGATTAAAAGCAATATATCAAATTTTATATTTCTGCTTCTTTTATTAGCTTTCTAGCACTTGATCAGCTGATAGAGGCGATAATGAAATGTTTTTTTATAAACTGGAGTTTGTAAGTCCTGTCCTGAGAATGTAATATTTCAAAAAATAGCCTAAGCTTTGGGGAAAAAACCAATTACAGAAACAGCATTAAAAATGCCAAGCACTGGGCAGAAGCAATTCTGGATCAGTTTAAAAAAGTGATTGATGAAACTCTAATCTGAGCTGAAGGAACAGTTTCACGACAAGCTGTGACCATTCCACACACTTCATTAGCTGCCATAATTAGCCTGGTGTTTCAATTTGTTAGAACTGGTGGGGACAATTTTACTCAGAATGCAAACATCAAAAAACAGGGTGCCTCAGACTTCAGAAGAGGCTGATGAGAAGCTTTTCTAGTCTCTGTTAACTAAAAGATTAATTACAGCTGATGGGAGGCTGTACTCTGATTGTCACTCTGTCTATGTGCATTACTTTTAGCATTAGAAGAAAGACATGGTTGACACTACACTGCTCAATCAAGCAGCTTCACATTAGTGTACAAAGTCTGTTAATATGCAATGTTTTTATTGTTTCTCTTTTTTTTCCCCCTCTAAGTTTGAGACATTCATACCTGATAAGTTATACTTTAAACGAGCAGGGTATTCAGTTGCTAAAGATAAGCACTTACCACTCACTCACGCTGTTATTCCTTCATGCAACTACAAGTGAGAGATCCTAACACATCTTAAAGCTACTGTCTGGGAATATTATTATTTCCTGTTATCACAGTCAAAGTGTAAATTCCTACTCAAACAGTCTCATTACCAAAAAGAAAACCAATACAGTTGTGAAACAGATACTGTGTGCATCACAGCCTTTATATCTTGTCCCCTTTAGTTTAGGTGCCAATACCTCCGTACATTAACTCATCAAGGCTTGTAAGGTTATTTAAATAGAAATGAAGTCTGAATGTGAAGTGCAAAGGTTATTCCTAAATAATTCCATAACTCTCATTCTAGAATATTAAAACATGGTAATACACCTACTCATAAATAACTCCTTATGTGCATATGCTTTTCACTTTCCCTACACATTTTATGTTGAGATTAACAAAAACTATAAGAGAAGAAAGAATATAGTTTCTTATCTCTATCATGGTGGAACATCCTTTTAACCTGAGTTTATAAAGGGCACGTTGAAACCAGTCCTTCATTGCATTAAATGAATAAACACTGAAGTGTATTCCAAAGGGAATATCATATTACTATTTAAATGAGTTCAGAGCTGATTCATGAAATAAATTTTAAAGAAAGAAGCAGTAGCTACTTACGTCAAGCCATTAAGACAATGAGCAGTCTGTATTACTTACAGTCTCTCATTCACTCCAATGAAAGTGCACAAAGCTATCTTTTACTGTGATTTTTCCTATTCAGGGAATGTAGGTTACTCTAAAATCCATTTTACTGCACTGAAGTCCTACTGCTCTAAGAATAATCTACTCTTGCTCTCTGGAGAGATCATCAAAACAACAAAACCTTGCAGCCTTTCACTCAGCTGGAGCACACACCTGGCATAATCTCCCAGAACAGTTATATGTATTAATAACACTGCAAATTATACAACTATTCAATCATAATGGGTCATTGTGACCAAATATGTCATTCAGGCAACATTTTAAGATGCAACATTCTGTAGTGCTAAGTGTATCCATTGCAAGAAATCACCAGAATATGTATTTCTGACCTCAGATTTCAATTTGCCAACTCACCAGCAATGTGTATTTAAAGGTGAGATTAAAAAACAGTGTCTATTTTTCTGTGAAAATGGGTAACGCCATTTTTCCTAGACCATTCTTTCTAAATAGCATTTATCTACATACTGATTATATTCATTGTGGGCCAGATCCTTACCTGATGCAAATTAGCCTAGCTCCGTGGATATACCTCAGTTATGCTAGGTGCTGAGGATCAGTTCTCATACCTGGATTTTTTAAATTATATGGACCATGTCATTCTTACAGGATTGTGAAAAGCTTTATGTTACTTTCACTTCAACTCTATTTAACCAGCACAATCATGGTCTAGGTAAGTATTATCAAATAATAAGTAGTTTGCTTTTGTAGATACATTTCATAAAGAATTTTAAGTCACTTCAAAATACAGCCTTTTTAATTCAATATTGTGGCAAATGGAACTGAGTTTAAATACATTATGTTCAGCAGATATATAAACAAATCTACTTAATTCCAAGAATGCTGAACAGGCCATCCAAAACTGTCATCAAAAGGCAAGGCCAAGCACTTCCCAGTTGAGTGTGAGGATTTTCAATTCCACCAAACAAAATAATATTCAAATAGGGAACACCTAAAACCAATATAAACAAAACAAATTAGGTGTAACTTCAAACTCTACCATTTCCAGCTCAACAGATTATTTTTTTGCATTAAAAGCTCTGCCACAAGTTACTGTAATGTACCCTAAGAATGCACTGAAGGAATTGGTGCAATAGGATACTCTATTTCTAAAGTGTTTCTGAATAAACAAGAGGCTTTAAAATGTTTAAGCAATGCATACCTTAGGAATTATTTAGAAAGTTAAGACATACGTATATCTCCCTCAAAGAAATATTGGTTAAAGTTAGCTCTTACTAAAAAGCAAGATTTTCTTTTATACTACAAGCTCCATTATTAAACGAGGAAGGTAGGCAAAGCAAGACATTTATCATCCAACAGACAAATGACACAGGATTGCTAGTTAGACAGTATAATAAGTACCATCTAATTTTCTCTTTCGAATCAATTTATTCTTCAAAGCCTTGGATCATCATCAAGGGACTGCATTTTCCCGTTGAGAAATTAGGGAACTGAAAATCAGGTTTTATAAAATATTCAACTAGTTGCTGACAAACCCTTACAAATAACCACTAGAATGGTTTTGATTAGAACAGTGGTGACAGTATCTTTTCTTATGCAAATAACTGACTGGTTTGACTCTTCTCAGTCACTACTTTGTAGCATTCCCTCAAAATCAGACCCTGTAACTCATCAGTAACCTTCACCAGAAAGTTTTTCCAGCCTTTTTTTTCAGCCTTCCAGTTATCCACAGATTATTTTCTGCATTCAGTTAAAATAGTAGCCAGGGATACATTTTGTATATTTTAATTTGCTTCACAGTGTTTACCTTCCTTCTATACCTAAGAAAATAATTTGAAAGATCACAGATAATTAATAATCATTTGTATTACATATATCAAGAGTAGCATTTTTCAAAGGCAGTGGTGACCTTAAGGATTTTCTCAAAGGAAACAATCAAGAACTTTTCCAATGGGAGTTCTGAAAGTGATCTTCCTGACAAAGTATATTTCTGTACATATGACACAGTCATTCAGTAAAGAATCTGGAAAAATCACTATATCAACAGTCAAAAGTTGAAATTGTCATTTGCTTTCCTGTAAGACTGAATGGGTGCATCTTACAATGAGAGATATTTCATTCTAGTCCTGTGAATGAGAGGTAATGTCTGCTGTTCCCACTGTTGGATATGACACACTCCTCTCTTTTTTAATATATTTGCTTCTGAACAGTACATTATGACATGTACTAAAAATAAAAGGAAAAAAAAAATCGGTACAAGTTGCAAAAGTGACTAAGCCATTTTTTGTTACCCAGTTTCAGAGACCGCCTAATATTAAGCTCACCTGTGATATTAAATTGGGCAACACTGCTCTTTCTTGTACTACCTAACCAGGTAGCTGAACGCCTGAGCTCCAAGGAGCTCACAGCTCTGAAGAATAATGCTGCTGTGGGAATCGCCCTATGTGCCAACAAGGAATTACTCAAGTTGATTTTCACATGAAGGTACAGCAGCCTTCTGACTCACAGTGATTGTTCTGAGAGCAGAAAATATATGCTACAGGTATAAAATGCATAGGATTGCATGAATGCATAGGATTGCATGAATGCATAGGATGTACTGTTGTAGGACCAAATCCTTGGGTTTAAATTATTTGGTTTGGCACAGGACTCAAGGTAGGAAGAAAAGTGACAGAAAGCAGCTTTATCTTGGAAAGAGATAGTTGATAACTCAAACTAAGGGTCCATTTGGGGCATCTGAATAGATACATCATGTCATGCCAACAGTAATAATCATACAGGACAATAATCATTGGTTGGGAATTGCTGGAGTGCAACACACTTTGGCAACAACCTTTATTATCCCTGATATGGCTCATGAGGAAACCGGTGGTGTAACAAGCAAACTCTTACAGATCATCTAATAATTCCCCTACAACAGAGTCACTTCTGGCTGCCACATTATGTCAGCTCTGCATTGCCTAGGAAAACACATTGCAGTTGTATTGGTGAACTAAGAATCTGATATTCAAAATACATTCTAGCTCTTCTCATTGTATATTAATAACTTCTGTCACAAAGCTCACTAGTAAACATGGCCTTAAAAGTAACCTGTAATAAGGCTGATAATACAGATGCATATTAGCCAATATCACACTGTATTAGAAAATATTCTGTGTAATCTTTTTTCCTAATTAAAGTGAAAAGAAAACAAGCAAATTTCTTTAAAAAATTGTCACAAAGTCACAATCTAAGAGGTATAATGTATGTGTAAACTTTTTCTATCTCAAGTCCAGTCACTGCAAGGTCAGGAAAAATAGAGTTAAGGTGAAATTTAAATAAATTTCAGTATAGTCAGGGATGGAAAATTGTCAATAGTGTATCAAACAATTCTGCCACATAATGACATCATCCACTAGACACGTGATTGTTGTGAGTATGTTGTTGGTCCTACAAGAGATGAAACTAATTTTCAAACAGAACAAATCACTTCCCTGCTCCTGCTCTATTTTTCCCCTCAGAGAAATACTATACAAAGATAAATTTACTGTGGAACCACAGGACGTAGTGGTCTCAGAATAATGTGGAAGAAAATGGATTGGCCATGGCCATGTAGAAGAGTCACACTCACTTCCTAAGGCACTGAGATTTTCAGGCCATATTACGTTCTCTTTGTGGACCTCTTCCCACACATCTGGAAGTTAGGGCCCTATCTGATAATGTGATTCCACTTGGGCCGTAAGGTGAGCAACAATGAAAACCACAGACGATATTGAACTTCTAGAGGCAGCAGACTATATAAAATAGGATTAATTCCTTGGACACACAGCAGGTTCTCTTTTTCATCATAAAAAGCCCAAACTTAGTGAAGTCACGTGAGAGGAATTATGCAGTTGAGACATTCATAGATATTTGATCCTTACAATCTTCTTTCAATAGAAAGGAAGTAAAAGATCATAGAATGAATCATAGAATATGATGGGTTGGAAGGGACCTTTAAAGAGACCTCCCTGCAGTAAGCAGGGACATCTTCAACTAGATGAAGTTGCTCAGAGCCTCATCAAGCCTGGCCTTGAACGTCTCCAGGGATGGGGCCTCCACCACCTCTCTGGGCAACCTGTGCCAGTGTCTCATCACCCCCATTGTAAAGAATTTCTTCCTTATGTCTAATCTAAAGGTACCCTGCTCTAGCTTAAAACCATTGCCCCTCATCCTATTGCTACATGCCCTTGCAAACAGCCCCTCCCCAGCTTTCTTCAGTACCCTTCAGGTACTGGAATTCTTTCTGATTCCAGATCAAGAATTTTTTCCATTTTCTGTTATCTCTCTTATCCCAGATAGGAAATTTGTGACAGCTCTTGGACAAAGAGCCAAATTTACACCTAGTGTAAATCAATGAAACTCTATACTTTGCATTAGACTTATGTCCTAACATTCTTTTATATAAACTCTGGCTTAAAGTACATACACACATTGGTGTTTATCTGTTATATATGTCATGATTTAATTATATACTTCTACAACTTCGTATAATCTCAGTTGAAGGCAATCACTGTCCAACAACATCGACTGAATCTGTTGATTGTACCTATATCTACACTGGTTGAATTTGAGCCTGTAATTCTCTGCGTCTGGTGACAAAGATGGAAGTGACACAATTTATATAAGGAACAACTATTGCCTGCTCTAATGGCTACACAATACTGTGAAAATGCCAGTAGTGTTGACTACAGCCCAATTTCTACTGCTCCAACAAAAATCGAATTGGGTTGGTGGTGAATTACAAGGGCTATTTTTCCTAGCCTAGGCAAGGCCATGACAATCAGAAATATTTGAACTCGATATTTAATTAATGCTGGCAGTATTCTATAAGTGATTTCCACTCGACAACGTCTAATTATTTAATTATTTCACGTTATTAATGGAATGAAACAATTCAAAACAAACAGCTAGAATGACTGTTTTGTAGGAAGCTCATAATCATCAATTCATACATGTAGAAATCTTCCTAAAATTATATTAAGCTGGCCTGTTGAACTTGAAAGGCATATTTTATCCCAATCAATGCATAAAAGTAAAATTATCCATAACTAAGGCATGTTTCTCTGCTGTACAGTTCAGCTGTAATGATCCCCACACACTGCACTTGCACATCAATTATGATAATCATAATCACGGTCGTTAAGCTGAATGTTCATTATTATCAGGATGCTGGTGACAGCAGATTCAATCATCGGGTGCAATGGGCAGGCAGTCACAGTCCCACCCAAGTTTCTGCAGACAGCGTTGTGCCACATTAAATCTATGATGTGTTCCACATCCCACTCCATTCCAAAAGCTGTAGACGGTAAAGGTCAACTTTATGTTCTGTGCAATATGCTTAGGTTCTCTAAATTAATTCTTTGCAGTACTGGGTATTTTTATGCTTTGTAGATAATAAAATTCTGTTTAGGGCCAAAATGCCTGTGCAAATAATGAAACAGTGATGCAGTCGTACTGTAATTCACCTATAATAAGGCATCAGAGGAAAGAATCTATCAGGAAGGAACATCTTAAAATGTCACTTCCTGAATTTTGCAAATAAGAAAACGTTAAACACTGTCATTAAAGTCAGTTTTCTAAAATGCATATGCAAACTAATTCCAATAGCGATTAAAGGCTGTAAGCTATCATTTCTGCCTCAGTAAATACGAACATATGTGAGTGTTTTGACAACTGAAAGATTATAGTTAGTGTATGTGATCCCTTGACTGTCCAGCTACATTGGAACCTATCATTGTAGATTAAATTCACAGTGACTGGTAATTTTTTTTATACTGATATTTCTCACAAGTTCTATCAAAGGCATTCCAAGGTATTTGGACATACAATATTAAACTTAAAATATGCAAGCATTTTTATAGAGGTTTACAACTGGGTAAACTAACTAGAATCAGTTTCACTAGAGGTATAATATTTCCATTTTTTGTTTATTTTTAGTGAAGAATTAGAATACAACAATTTTTCCCTTAACTCAGAAACTTCTTTGAAATGTAAACAGAATGAGATAAAAATCTGCAGATTATAACTAGATGAAAAGAAGAACTATTAACTTTTCCTCACATATCTATGGTAATCATCATGTTAAAGGAAGTCTATGCTAATACCGTTACATTTTCCAGAAGAAATATAACAAAGCAATATTTTTCATTGTTGTTCATTTGGCTTCTAAAGTAATTATATAATTTACATACTGATTTTTCTGTGACTTGAATTAGAATTCATAAACACATGAAAATCTCAGGAAAATACAACTAGGACACGCTCTTGAACATACGCAGGGAAATTTTTTATATGTAGTTTTAAAAAAAGCCAGCTAATATCAAATAATACCTCAGCAGTTCAGAGGGGTCACTGATCCACTGACCACTGAACCGAGTTCTTGAAAGAACTTGTGCAGTAGTTTGTCTTCCCAGCAATGGTAAGAGAAACTTCACTGGTATAATACTGTCAGAAGCTGAATATACGTCATGGCAGCTATTCAGGTTGTAATATAAGTGCATCCACAGAAATACCACCTCACGGGAAACTCAAAGGAGGCTTGTGTTTAGCAGACAAACTGTCTCACAGATCATCAAAAATCTGCGTTTTTTGGTAATATTTCGGTACATGTCCTTTAGCCTGGTGATTCATTAGAACAGGATAATTTTGTTCATAGCAGTGACATATACAAATTTTTAATACAGTTTAGAAAATAGAAAGGGACAAAGAGCTCTTTCAAATTTAACAGTTAAGAAAGTATGACCTCACACCTGCCTATAGAACCTTTTCCATTAAAATATAGTGAGGAGGTGGAGGGCTTGGGTGGGTGGATTTTTTTTTTCTGGATAATAATGACCCATTAAAGCAGCAGGTAGGTCATAAATAGCTCTTTTCTCCTCTTATCTCTCTGTTTGGGTAAGCAGCTCCTAATTGAAGCTTCATATTGATTTAGAATTGGGGTTGGAAGGCTGTGTGTCATGTTGGGTTAATGTATACAGGTATTCACTTCCAGAGACTTATGTTGAAATCTATCCAAGATCACAAGTAAAGTGAGGTTAGTTGTTTCAGCTAAGCCCATAACTTATATATTTGTGATATGATACACAATATAAATATCTTTACATTGTTTGATATCTTCATCTGAGCCTGAGCAAGATGTGCTAAGGACTGGTAAAGGGAAAGTTTTTAGAGGACGAGTACCACCAATAAGACTTTTAGATGTTTTTATATATCATACTTATGCTGTGGGACTTCAGCCAGTCATATCCTCCATTCATTGCTTTTGAAAGACAAATTCAGATCTTTTTCTTTTAATATTGATCTTTATGCCTTTATTTGCAATGATTTAATTAATGTATGTTAAATTATCAAAATTTAACTCTGAGCTCATTTTTAAAGCTTTGAAAAGCAATTCTTTTAAAAATACTACTTCTCAAACTAAGATTCCTTGGAACTTGTTATATATTTACAAAGGTCAAGTTACTTTCAGGGAAATGAGTAATCGTACCTTACAAAGTGGTTTAGATTGGAAGAGACCTCTTGAAATCATCTAGTCCGACCCCCCTACTCATCTGGAGCAGGTTGCTCGGGACCGTGTCTAGCTGGGTTTTGAATACCTCCAAGGATGGAGACTCCACAACCTCTTTGGGCAACCTGTCACCCTCACAGGAAAAGAAAGAAGTTTCCTCATGTTCAGGTGTAATTTCACGCGTTTCAGTTTGTGTCCATTGCCTCTGGTCCTGTCACTGGACACTACTGAGTCTGAGAGAAGTCTGGCTCCCTCTTATTCCCTCCTGTCAGGTGTTTATACACATTGATGAGATCTCCCCTGAGCCTCCTCTTCTCCACACTCAAGAGTTCCAGAACTCTCAGCCTCTCCTCGTACAAAAGATGGTCCAGTCCCTTAACTGTCCTTGTGGCTCTGTGCTGCACTCTCTGCCAAGTCCGTTATCCTTCTTGTACTGGGAAATTTTAACATGATTATGATACCTAATACAAATAGAGGCAATGCAAACAGGACACAAACTCGTGTTAGAACATGTTCTGAGGAAAACTTGCAGCGCTACAAAACCAGAAATAACATGAGATGCTCCTGAGAAAGCAGTCAGTTTAATGAGACAAGCTTGCATTCAAGAATGGCTCTTCACTAATTTTCAGAATTTTCCAAACAATGTAAGCAGTAAAATCTTTCATTGTTTCTAATCAGGTTTTGCCATGATTTTCTGAAGGTTTATCTTAATTTGCAAGAGTAAATATGCAGTGACTTACCTTGTCTGCTACCCACTTCTTAGGCTGTACTTCTCGGAAGTGTTTAATTCCATAAGTTTCTTGGCCATATTTGACTGACCTATGAATCGATGGGTCATACTTCTCATTTTTATGATACGAAGAAAATGGCAGAAACCTGAAATTCAAGAATATTTAAAAAACAGTTATGCTTTACTCTAGATGCCACAGGGTTGATGTAAATCATAGATACTAACGCTACAGGAGGTGACAAGGACACATGTTTCTGCTATTTTCCACTACCTTCTTAATGTTCCCCCTCGGTATTTTGAGAGGATTACTGCAATTTCTCCTATAGCTGCTTTTATATTAAATTTGGAACAAAGAGATACAGAGCTTCAACAGGATAAAATAAAGACTTTCTGTACAGAGATATAACTTGCATACTAGATTATTACTTCGGCCATATCTGCACTACCAACTGGTGTGATGTGAAGAGAGAATGAGCAGGGTTCAATTTGCTGGAATCTGCATGTTGACACCTCAAGTTTTAGCAGGCAGTGGCAGGCATGCACCACGCACAAGTACAGAGCTCATTTCTGGACAACTTGCATCTGCTCTACAAGTCATGTAGGCCCCCAACACATAACCTAAACCTGATGGTTCCATCAGGATGGAGGCATTTCAAGCATGTCAGTATTGTAAGCATAAACCAAGGCAAACTTGCACCAGAAAGAATTCTCCCTGTACGTTAAATTAGATATGCATCTTTTTATGTCTGTTAACCAAAGCTAAATAAACAATACTTTCAATTAGCAGAATAAAAACTTATACAAATAGTACTGGTGACTTTCATGGATTGGCAGACCACAAAGCAAAGAAATTATTTGTTCTTAATTCACAAATTGTGTGCTTTCGCTCAAGTTATAATTATGTCCTAATTAGAAATCTTTTGGAGTCTGATTCTTTTACCTTCGGTCATACTGATGGGGGATTCCCTGCTCACATAGTGCCCCTGAACAGTGAAGCTCCAGCTACCTGCTTTAGGCATGGAATAGATTTTCAGATGCATGTCCCTAACTCCCATGGACAACTGCAGGTTTTCTGGGTAGGTTCTGCAGCAAACTCTATGGAGGAAGGTGAAAGAGAAATACAAAGGATCTGCAAGAGACCCTACAGCGATGTCTTAGTTCCATCTATTTCAGTTTGCAAGAAGGTTATGAGAATAAATAGGTGCATTTTAATATATAGTAAAATCTTGTGAATTAAGCCTATCGTTGCTGGCATTCTGAAAACAAAACAAACATTGTGAATTCTACAAGTGCAGGAAAAATTGTTGTACAGTAAAATTAGAAATATATGCTTCAGAAGTATAAAATATCACTTCAACTGCTGTGACAACAGGTGTAGTTAATTAAAATCTTTTCCTAGTTGAAAGCTTTTCAGAATCCTGAATCCCTGTAAGAGTTAGGCAGTCAAAAAAGTTTTTGGTAAAGTTGGGCATTAAAATACCTTTCTTTGCCTCTTAGCTGATACAGACTCAGAAATTATTTATTTGGACTAAGTGAACCATCAGCAACTCTTTGAGTGTTTGGGTTTTTTTAAATTACATGTCTGTCTTTCCACTTCATAAAAAGAAGCTATTTTAGATTTTTGCCAGCTATATCAATTTATTTTTTAAAGTATCACAAAAAAATGTCATGTAAAGTTAGTGAAAGAAAAACACTGAGTTAGCAGACTTAAATTATACAAAGCTGTAGTAGCATGTGTATACTCATGGGAAAGGACACTCTCACATAAGACAGATTATGGTACTTGTAATGCTAATTTGCACATGGGATGGACATCACACACACACAAAAATTAATGTGGCCCCAGTGTCCCAGAGAATACATCGAAGGTGCTGTGAGCCGGCTGCTCCACTTGCAGTTTTTATCACTTCTGAATTGCATTTTAATAGTACATTTTTCTTTTGTTCAGACATGAAAGAAAATTGGCTTTCTCAGGGGACTGGATAGCTGTGAAGACAAGACTAGCAGTTTAGGGATTTGCCCATATATGCATAGAATTTAGTTGAGGCATAGCATTCATAATTCAATATGAATACTACGTCTTTAAAATTTATACACAAAATAGCAAAAAATAATTCTTGAGGAAAGTAGAGGATAAAGTAATTATAGTTTTCCTTATAACATTTCCTACACAGACATTTTGATTTTACTGTGGATCAGTTAATCTTTGTCTTTTTGGCAAGAAAATAATCAGAATAATCTATGTTCTACCATGATTCCAAGCAAAAAAAATACATATTGTAACACTTTAAAATACATCTAACAGTATATTCTACATGTAGTTTAACACAAATGGGATCTTCTGCATATCTCCTCTAAGATCATTATGCGCCATACAGCCTGAAATGTATGTCTATGGCTGAGTAAAAAAAAATTAAATCAACTATGAATTTTTGAGGAAAATTGAACAATAAAGAATATTAAAATTGAAATGAAAGAACATTATATTATTATACCCTATTATATTTTTAAAGTAGTCTAAAGTAGAAATTTTCTTTTTCCTTCTGTCTATAGTTCTGCTGTCAGAGCCAAGGGGGCAGATCCTTATAGTGGTAACAGTCTAACTAGAAGAAAGGATCACATATTTGCAAATTCAATGTCTGTTTATAGCAAGTAACAATTTTCATTACTCTATGTGAATAAGTAATTAAAAAACACAAAAATTGTTTTAATGTTCAAGTAGGGTAACCAAATTAATGGGAGTCATTCATACAAAAGGCATTATACATCCACAACCAGTAACAACAGTAAAAAGCAATAGCACTGCAAAACACTTCAGTAATGGTATTGTGTTCTGTAGCTCTATATATACACCTGACACAGCTTTTCCCCAAATTAATGACAGTATGTGCTCTGAATGTGACAGAAGAGAGTGATGGAAGGAGAAGAAAATTAAATCCAGACAGTGGTATGATGCCATTATCAGCTGCACAACTTTAGACCTCAATAGCTTCCCCCCTCCCCCCCCCCAAAAAAAGCTCACTCACAGGATTCTTACGTCTGGGTTTCAGCTTTTTCTTATGATGTAAGTATAAATTCAGAAATTCTTGAAGGTTTTCAGTAAATATGACAGAGACAGAAGTAGCAGGATCAAAGAATTAAATTCCATATTGGTGTTATATCGTGCCATAAAACATAATCAGTATAAACTGAGCCTTTCAAAAAGTTGATGATTAAATGGGAGGTGAACTTGCCCTAAAGAAATAAATTTCAAAATGAAAAATTATTTCATTTCACCCACCACAAAAGCTTAAATGAGAGATATGCCAAAGAATACATTCAAGACAGGGGACAGGGGGAAAGAGTTGGAACCAAAAAATGAGAAACTATCTCAGGTTCTACAAATAGTAGTACTACATGCACATAAACAAGCCGAGGGAGGACCAGGACCAAAGCTGGCAGTGTCACTGGTACTGAAGGCCAGCTGCACTGCTGCCAGGACCACACTACGTTGAACCTAATTAGCGTAAAAAGACCTAGAAGCCTCGATTTAGTAGCCAGTCCTGGACCTGACAGCTGCTGGTGGCATGTATTTAAATTTTGAAAGATACCCTTGAAATTTGTTGTTAACAAAAATAAAAATAGCTTGCTTTCTTCCTTCACTCATCCTATCCTGCACCTCCCTGCTACTATTAATTTCATCTTTCTAATCCTTTTTTTCCCCAAAATTTTTTACCTCCTCATGACCTTTCTTCCTGCATTCTTCACCTACCATTTCTTCCCTCTCTTCTGACTCTTTTATTGTAATATCTCTCACTATTGCGGCAGGAGAAGGGGGAAGCCTTTTAGACACTAAAAGCTTTCCATTTGGATTATCTGTGATGACAGAAGCAGCAGTAGGTACTGGGCTATGGCTACGTGAGAGGAGAGAGCAGCAGCACAAACAGGAAGGAGGATTTGTCAGGTCCATTACTTACTGCTGGGAGGCAGCATCCCAATGCTATGTGGTACCCACCAACAGGACACAGTTCAGAGGCATTCACCTTTTCTTGAATTGAAATGGCAGCAAAAACCAAAGCGGTCCTTCAGCAGGTTCTCTGGACCAGCCCAAGAGGCAAAATTCCAGCAGTCTAGCAGTGCAAGCCTGTAATCCTCATACCAGAAATGCTTCAAACTTTACCCAGGCTTCTGAGAATGGCAGTAGATCTACTGCCAGACTGCCATACATGGTGCACTACCAGGGCACAATAAGAAATATTGAGACCAGAGAACTAGAAGGAACATTCTGTTTACATGGTTTTTCAAGCTTTCATAGTATTTGTATGTACTGTACATTTTTGTAATTTAGAAGTAAAAATACTACCAAAATCTTAACTCTAGATGTGTGATAGTGTTCTTATATTTTTACCTGAAGTGGTTCTATGCAATAACAATTCAATTCCTTGTTGTCTTTATCTAATTCAAATAAAAAAAAAAATTATCTCACTTTGAATGAGACCATGAACAATTAACTCCAAACAAGCTATGCTTCCTTTTCAGGAAGCTGTGAGCCTTTTAACTTTTTCTTTTCTTTAAATAAAACATTAAATTAACTTTAAGCTTTCAAACTTGGATAATACCTGAAGTGATTTCTTCATCAAATCCAACAGTGTCTATCTTTTCACTCGGGGAACAAAGGAAGAAGCACAACGGTTTTCCATATCAAAACGACTACAGCAGGACAGCCATTATTTAGTTCATAATGAGTGCATATTAAAATCAAAGTGTAATGTACAAAACTAAAGAGAATCAAAGTGATATTTACAAAACTAAAGAGAGAATGTTTTACTGAACACAGCTAGTCAGATTATGTTTAGAGCCGTGTTTTTGCCATAAGATACTTTTCTTGGGTGCCTTGTTACAAATATTTTCTATGGGAATATACTAAATACATACTTTTTCAATAAACTATCAATCACTTTTATCCTAACGTCAGTAAATTTAAGAAGCCTCTGGCTGTTTAACTCCTGTCTGTGATAAAGTAAAGTGGCACAGAGAAGCATAGTCTACTTCTTGTAGGAAGTAAAAGAGATCTCTTCTGCAGCAAATTCCGGAACTTCTTAATTATACACAGACTTATTATCTGCATCCCCAGTGTTATGAAGTACCAGAACTTCATTAGAAAAATTAAGATGGAAAAATGAAGGCGCTACTTTGTAAATTTCCAGTGGAAATTAGCTGGAAGAAGCAGAGGAATACTGGATCAAAAGAGGGTAATCATGCTTAACTGTGCCCTAGAGCACCCGCATGTATAATACGATTTGCACAGTAACTACCTCTCCTATTACTGCTTGTTTGGAGTATTCTGTGTTAATGGGGTTAGCTAATTTAGTATTTTAACTTAAAAAGGCTCTGCTGATTAATAAATGTTGCACACTGTGCTAGTAATTAAAATAAATGGAAGAGTTACAAATAGAAGTTGAATTGTTAAGAAAACATTATCTGAAAATATATGATAATCCCTGTTTATCATAATACAATAACAGTCCAGAAAATATGCAAATTGCTGAAGTTGCAAAGCATATGAAAAACTAAGTATAATTTGAAAAAAGTTCAGATGTGTTTTATTTGTATGACATAAAATCTAGTAGCCATTTTCACTGCAGCTAAGTCAGAAATACAGTAAAGTGATCTTATAGATGTGGAAATTAAAAGATTTTTTTAAAATCTTAAATCTTGAAGTGACTTGCTTTTTAAATTTTATTACCATTAATACCAGGCAACTCATAACACCGATGCTCTCCAAGTATAGAGCTTATTTAGGCCATTAACTTCTCTGTAAGCGTACCTTCCATGAACAGCACTGCGTAGCACGGAAGCACCTAAACTGGTTCTAAAGGAAAGCATTATCTCGCTGAGATTAAGCCCATGAGGAGCTTGGTGCTGCGATGTTCGCACAGAGTGAGAGGCAGGGTACGCAAACATTGCACTCTGCTGCACTCAAGGGAACCAGTGTGTTCAGGACAAGCCTGGCTATCTTCAGTGCAGCACCGAGCACGGACATAGCCAGAAGCTGGGATGCTTTGCCTGATGTCACACCGAAAGACTACAATAAATCAGGAAACCTCAGCCTTACAGTATTGCTGATTTATCCCTATTCTATCACCACATTGCAACTCATTCTGATATATGTTGAGTTTATAAAGATGTTTAATAGTATACTTTGAAGTATGAGGCATATTACGTGAGACAGATTTCAGCAAAGTTAATGAAAATAATTTACATTTTTGTTCTCTGGAAAATTAGGCCAGCATGCAGCTGCATGCAACTGAGTAAAGAACTTTTCATGCTTAGTGATCTAAGTCTGTTGGATCCAGCAGTTGGTGTCTCAAAGTAGACACTAGTTTATTAAGTGGCCATCCTGAAGGAGTCCGATTGTCATTCCTATCCAAGTGGAGTGGGAAATCACTTCATTTGGATGAAAAATAGCACAATAAGGCAGTAACAGCTTCAATTACATGAGAAAAAGAAATCATTCTTATTAGGCTAGATTACACAGTTGCTCTTTCATTGCAAAAATCAGAAATTCTATCAGTTGCTTTAAGCAAGTACAACATTCTTGCTTTCATTTGTGCTGCTTCCACCTGCCTCAAACTCTTACAGCTTTTTCAATTATTTCTGCATTTTATCAGAAGCAAAAACTTTCTCAGAACTTGAAACAATTAGAGAAAACATATAACCACTTTAAAGAATCCTGAGACAAGTGGGAATTCTGAATGTTGTTGGAAATTGCAGGTATACATAGACAATTTTTCTGTCTTTAGAGATATCACACAATACGCACTCTGGAAATATATAGATCAATGTCTCAGTTTGTTATTTTATGCAAACACAAGCTTTCTCAACCAACACCACACACTTCCGCTGTTCATTCTCTCCTTATTTTCTAAAATAGGAGAATAATCAGCATAGGAAGCACTATCAGGAAGAAATACAGTCCCAAAGTACACAATTACATAGAAAGAGACAGAAATTTGTCAATTCAGAATGGACACTGCTGAGAAAAAACTACTGTAGGATCTGAGTAACCCTTTGCTGACTTCTCCCTGGAGACCGGCATCCCACACAGCAGCTGTAGCATGACTAGTAAGTGTTAGTCCTGATGATGACCTGCAACTCTGTCATCACCTCTTCAAGGTTACAGATGTGACCCTTGCATGGTTGGTTGAATATGAAGCACAAACGGAATGATCACAGCCTGGAAATGTATAACACACTATGCATTTAGCGTGCATGAAGCTGAGAATCATTGGTGTTAGGGCACTGTTTCTTTGCACTAAGGATGGCACCAAATGTTTCCTTACCCATAAGGTAAATAAAGATCCCTGATCAATTAATATCTGTCAAAGTTGGAGACTCCAAATTCAAACTGTACAAGACCAAAGCTTCACAATTCAGTCACTGAAGAGTGAAATATTTATTACAAGATCTGACCTTCTGAAACTGTTGACACAGTGATGTCTGGGGTAAACCTTGTCAAACTAAAATGGCAATACAGTCATGCCTAGAAATGAAATATATCATCCATCCTCACTTAGAATGCATCAATCAAAACTTATTCAGTGAAATGAACCCTTTAAATGAGAGCTAGAGTGTTAATTTTTACCCCATGTTTTGATTGTTTGTTTGTTTATTTTTTCTTTTTTTAAGTTTCAACAGCAGAAGCTAAAAATAAAAGTAATTTTAAAAAATGGCCCAGATTTGAGATGATATGTGAAAGTTAAGCTGCTTCCCTCTCATCCCAATATATGAAAGAATACTGAGAGGAATAGAAAGCTGAAGTACCTTTTTACTTGTGACTTAACTCAGTTATGTTTTTGGTATGAAAGGAATAAGAAGTACTGTATCTCATTTTTGGCACCAAATGTAAAAAATAACACAACCTAAAAGTGGAAAAGTAGCTGAACCAAGAGATATTTTTCTTGCAAAACTATTCTTGAGTAGAATTTCCATTTAAAGTCACTGCTAATATTAAATCAAGGAAAATGCAAAGAAAGCAATCCAACAATAAAAACATAAAAGCCAAACTATGCCAATGCACTTGATTCTGGCATTCTAGTCACAGTTCTGAAGCTGACACATGGCAACATGGATCTGATATAAAAGCTTGAAACAGATCAAAGATAGCAAAGCATCATGTCCCAGTGAATCAGTGGAGGACGGCCTGCTCATGAGGAAAAGTGATTCCTTTCTGTCCTGAATTCTGGTATTGAAGTGTCAAAGGATTGTCAAGAGCAGTGAATTCAAGGGAAAAGTTGACAAAACATCAATTTTTTTCTTGTTAGCTACAAAGCCAGAGCAGGTGACTTAATAGGCTTTTATTATGATTAGACAAAAGAGTTACATCACGATAAGAAAAAAAATTGGAAATATTTTGGCAATAGCCTTAGATCTTTTGGGAAAGAAGCCTTAAATCTTTTGGGATGGATTATGCCTGTATTTGGGATTGTACGGAAAAGAATTGGCCTGTCTAACAATGTTACAGATGCTATGGCTTAGGAACCCAAACTGCTTCAAAGATGATTACCGTTTTTGCATCACGTTCTAACATGTGCAACATATGCTCCCTTCCCTTCCAAGTGAGCTTTGGTAGTCGACTGGGAGAGAAAGCAAGTCTCATTGGCATGCAACACCATTTTTTCCTCCCATAGTCTGTAAGCTCCCTGAATACGAAGACTGAAACAGTATTTTTTCCTTGGCAAGGTGCATGTGGCAAAACAGAATTTGCACTTGTTTTCTTATTTCCCATTAAGCCCATCTGTTGCATCACATATTACTATTACTACAAGTTCTTCTACAGATTCATAGATATGGATGGCACATGTCACACAATTACAAGATAAGGTCTCTGCCCTGAACAGTTTATAATCTAAAGACACAGAATTCAGAAGTACGTACATAGAATGTCTGCTAGTAAGCTGTCAGGTTTGACATTTTATTTTGTCAGGCATGAAAGGTTTCTGAAAGCAACGGAATAAAGAAAACATTCTCATAACAATATAGGAAAAAACAAAGAACTTACTCATTGTCATGTATACAATTTCTCCATTCCTCCTTTTTCATTTCCTCTCTGGCCTTCTCTAGTGGTGAATTGATTGATGCTGCCACTCGCAAGGTTGGTTCCAAAGGCTTGTAGCGCTGCTGCAATACTTCAGCAGTATCGCGGAAAGGCCCCTGAAAGGTATAGGATAATGTTAGTGTTTTATGGTGGGGTTACAGCTCTTTTCTTTCCTTCTTTTATTCATGACACATCACTGATGAAAGAGGACACGGAATGTCTGGGAAGTGTAGCAAGACTTTTCTTCCAAAATAATTAAAGCAGTTTATTTTTGTAGAGAGTTACGGATAACACAAAGGTTGATAACATGCTCTAAAGCTCCAAAGAGAGAATGAGAAGTGTGCACTATGGATTTATTTTACTACTAATAAATATTTATTATTTTAAAACAATACATTGTTAGAAATTATTAGGAAAACTTAATTTTCCTTGGAAAAAAATACTGGTGAAATGAAGTCTGATACACAAGTATTAACTGTATCTAGATTCTGCTTAAGCAGATATCTTAAGTGTTTTCCTTTTCATAGGATAAAAAGTGTTTTACCTTAAAGGACATGCTTTTTTCAGTTTAACTGCGAAGCTACCTGGAAGGGAACTTAATACATGACTTAAGACCCAATTCTTCTGATATAATTCAAACTAATGACTTCAATAATAAAGGCATATAGTCGATTTTCAAAATGTCTAATTCCACATTAAATTCCTTATTCTTAACAGAAAAACGAAAGCTCATAATTCTTTCACAAGTCTCTCTCTATACACGCATATATATCTTTTTTTCAGAGTGTGTTGTTTAATAGCTGATCACATCAGCATCTAACATTTAACAACACAGAGAAACAGCAGCAGGAAGTCCTTTCAAAGTGACATATCCTATGACTTGCTATTAGTACTAATCAGTAAAAACTTACCTGTAGTATAATTAGTGACATATTATGCTCAGGACAGTTTAGTGGCAGCTCTGGATTTAGAAGTGTCGCTAAGTATTTTTTAATTTTATTTTCATTGTTGTTGATCCTGCAATGAACTAGTGAAACCTTCTGAAACTATGGACAGACAAAGAATCCTAATCACAGCCTCTATTCTTAAAGATATCCTTCTTTAAATAGGTTATCACTAACAAGTCACAGCTGGAGTTACTGCAAGCACTGAGTGAAGACTGTGGGGCTAATAAAAAGAAATGATTCACGCCTCATTTATGTTCACTTATGTTTTACATTAATAGAAACCAATAATAGGAACCAGTTACCATAAAAGTCATGGACCGTAAATAACACAAATGGCAAATAAGTATCATCTAGTACTTTTCACAGCTGGACAGGAGGATTGCTATATTTGAAAGTAGTTAATGGATTTTTATCGGAACTTTACTTTTTAAAGGCACAGCACCATGATTTGGAGATCTTTTTAAAGATCCTAGAAAGCAAGTGAGCTTAATTACACTTCTTGTAGGTATTTTCTTGCTTCTATGTTCTAAGTCTGCATAAAAAACCAATATTTTAATTTAATATGATCACAGTAAGTCTTTAAAAAAAGAATTAAAAGTGTTATCGCCTGTGAGAGAATAATTGATACTAGGACAGGTCATTAAAACTAGTAAGCAATGTTCTAGTAATACATAATGTGATTATCAAGTTAGAAAGAAAGTTTAAAATTTGCAATAAAAATTAATACTCTGTATTGCAAGATGTTTGCATGAAGTGGATATACAGAACAAAGAAGAAAGAAATGTACTATTGTCAAATAATAGCAAGATAAATATGTTTGCTTTTAGAAAACAGTCTTTCAGAATATTTCTTCTTCATTGTAAAATATTGACTCATATTCCATCAGGGTAGGGGCCAAATCAGATATCCAAGCAAGGATATTTCTCCAACTTTAATTTCCAAGACCTTCTAACTCTTTCTCAATCCATAGTTCAAAAGAAATTAACAGAGTCCAACTAGTAATGGAAGGAGGGGGGTAACAGTGTAACTAAGCAAAGGTCTCTCAAACAAGGCTGTGTCATCACTAATGAAAGTGGCACATACACTTTATAATATTAAGATAATTCTAAACATTCCCAGCAGATTTTTCCATCCCTGTGGATCATGTATTTGAACAAACTTACCTAGCAATAGCTACCTAAGAAGTATATCTAAGATGACAAGACCTCTAAAAAACCCATTTACCTAGCAGAGCATTGGACTAGATGATCTCTAGAGATCCCTTCCAATCCCTAACATTCTGTGATTCTGTGATTTCCATCTTACAACATTAACTTTGAGATTTGTGGAATCTGAGGTAGAATGGTGCTTACAAATCTTTTCAAATTGGGAGTGCCTGCAAGCATTTTGGGCATCCTGCTTCAAAATGGAAATCTTCCTGGGGAGGTCAGGCTAGGAAAGGAAGGGAGGGAATCAATCAACAGCTTTTCATCCTGAAAGCAAATCACACAACTCTGTCTTCTATGTTGGGAATTTATACTGAGTAGCATAAATCTTCTCACTACTGCCTGGTCTGCCAAATAAAGGTTATCAGATCGGCTTTCTTACTACTTTACCATAAAATCAGAAACTTGCGATAAAAATTATGATCAACATGAAATCAAATGTGCTTCACCACCCCCATTCCAGGAGAGCTAACAGCATGCAAAAACTTCCTTAAAAATGGCAATGTGCTTTCTTTTATTAATGCCTTTTAATGAACAGATGACTAATTTTAGCATTATCTATGTTTCCATCAAATAGTAATTCTAGTTAACTCAGTAATAAAAATGATAGATCTAATTGATGTATAAGTATCATTAAAACTTTTCTTTTAAATACACTGTCTTACACACACAGAGCTTGCCTATAAATTGCTAAATACCCGTTTCCCTAAGAGAAAGCTGATAGATAGATAATTTTTGTTCTTTTAAACATTTATAATGACATTACCATATAAATTATACAACTTTGTGTGCAATACAAATTTTATATAACTGAAAGAACAGTGAAGTAACAAATGACTCACAGTGGGCCATATAAATATTAGAAAGAAAAGCTTGGTGCCAAAAAGTGTTACCACAGAGAACTAGGACACAAGTATATCTAGTAATTAAATTCCTTATTGTCACACCAGAAAACTTTTAGGATGATGCGTTCTGATGGGTTTTCATTTCCAGCTGTTTCATCAGCTCAAACCAGTGTCCTTTTCTTAGACATACAACCCTAAATTGTCAAAGTGTTGTGCAGGGATTTAGCCGTGTGACTCCCATTAACATCAATAAGAGTCGCGCAGCTAAATCCACGCGCTGTGCTTTGAAAATTTACCCCACAGTGTACATCCCAGGGTACTGAAAGGATTAAAGTATTATATAGTAAATTCCCTCTTTGAGGTGCAGAAAATAAACTGAACTCTTCTGGTTTGTTCTAAAAGGCTATCTGTGCACAACTGCTGTGTGTGCGTCTGAACTTCGAAAGGTCTATAAAATATTAGAAATCCAAACAGAAGCTTGTAAAATACTTTGTATACAGCAAAGAGATTTTACAAGAGCAATTTAACAACAGAAAACCTCTGAATTCCCTCTTTATTTAAAAGCATGGCTCCTACACCACGTCCACTATGCAAAATCTTTCCCTCTGTCCTGAGAGACAGTGCATTCAGACACATCCCACTGAAGGACCATCATGGCCCCTTTGGTCCCAGAAGGTAAAGCTATAATGTCATATTTATCTCAACGCCAAACTCCCTGATCACCCAAACTGTTTGTTGACTCACACTTTGTCTCGATATTAATGTGAGTCAACGAGTTCATTCAATGAGAAAGCTCAAGCAGTCACAGTAGGGAGAACACAAGGAGGGAAGGACAAAGGTGGAGAATTGCCCCGAAGCTGATTCTTACTGTTATAAGCAGTGTGGATCTCCGTGTGGCTCACCTCTACTTCTACAGAGGTATTCTGGCAGGCCTGCATGTTCGCCTCGTGCTCTAACCCAATTGCCTTTACCTTCATGTCCCACCACTGATACAGACAAGTCAGTCCTGACGTAAAGATGAGAAAAGCCTGTTCTGTGTGGAATAGCCAGTACACCCATGGCTGTCCCCACTGAAGAACAATTTGGATGCAATCAATAAACCACAGGCAAATTGTGGCAAATGGCATATGTACACATAGTTTGAAGCCAGCAGTAGTTCAGACTTAAGACTGTGTTCAGATCACCTCTGCCAAGGGCTGTAATAATATACTGAAAATAACCATATTGATTCAGAGGAGTAAAATACCGATAAAGATATATTATACATTGCTTATTGCTCATTATTGTTGTTTAATTTCTCTAGCTAAATGATAGCTTCTATAAAAGTTACTGAGAGGGACTCATTCAGAAGCATTGTCTTTCCAAGCTAAATATGGAAGACAAAATTTAAATATAGGACAGATAAAAAAAAAAAGTGTAAGAGGTTCTGAAGACATTGTGGTCATTCAAAGTCAAACTGGCACTGAAAGTGTATGTGTGAGGCAAGTAGGAGGTTCAGTAGATTGGGCAAACTGAAAAATTCTTCAGAATAGAGGGAAAGACAGAATACTTCTATCCCAAAAGTACCTGTACCAGGCATTTACTGGCAAAAGCTACATATCATTGTACTATCATTCACTGAGGAACATAAAGGTCTCAAAAGGCTATCTGCTGTGTATATTGGGCACATTTCCAGTAGGTTTTGATAATAAGGTGGCAAAAACTGTTTTGCCATCTTGTGGGATGTTTACTCTGATGCATTATCTCAGAGATCTCCATTAACTTATGGAATAGAAAAAAAAGCTATCTGCAATGTATCTTGACATCAACTAAAGTTAAAATTGACACCATGACAGTTAAGAATGGAAGCCGGGCAACTTGTCTGTGATGCAGAACAAAATGTAGAATTTTTTGTAATTAAAGCTGACATGCAGCTAGTGGACACAAAAAAGCAGGAACTGTTCTATACTGAGAGGATGTCTCTTGGCCTTCATATGGAAAACAATTCCAAAAAGAGGAAAAAGTTATCACAATTTGGTTAATGTGTCCCATTACCTTTAATTTCTCATATTTTTTATTGATTTAAAATTGGAAATTAAGTATTCTACCTCTAATGAATCATAATATTGATATTCAATTATATCAGGTCTTCCCTTTGAAATATCAGAAATGATATTTTTTTCCCCAAAGAACACAAGTAAAGTCTAAAGAATCATATTTCCCTGTTTTTACATACCACCTATGTTTCTTTTTCTTTAGGACAAACCTGTTTCAAAGACTTTATATCCTGATCACAAGCACTAGATCTATATATAAAAACCAAATCCACAAACGAGATTTTTGGACTCGATGATCCAACTCAAGATATTTGATGATAATCTCTGACAAAAGAGACAAACAAAAGCTGCCTCAGAGACACTAACAAATGTTACCTGAGGTTTCTGTCTGCCAATAGGTGGTAGTGGCTGTGCTGTGGAGAAAGTCGGAGGCCTTTTACAAGTTGGCCAGTCATAGAGCTCATAGGCGAAGGGACTCTTCATTTGCTGCTGTCTGTGGCTCAATGGCTTTGACTTCCGTAGAAGCAGTTCCATTGGATCTGGGGATTTTCTGAGCGGTGAATTGTAGATACCTGCAATCTAAGCAGAAGATGGAGTTATCTTTGACTTCAACTAACTTAGAATTCATTCCTGCATTTATTTTATAAATCAAATCAATTAAAAAAGCCCCTATATAACAAACAGTTCTACACGAAGTCTCTGATGACTACTACATGGGATAGATCTATAGTTTAAATGCATCTCTTAGCATTGCATTACAGTTACAAAAGGGTTTAAATAGGATAATGTAATGTATAATCTGAGTTTCAGCCCTTCAAATGGGGGTAACTTTAATTTTATGGAAGGAAGAGCCTCCTGTATCTCAAACCCATGTTTTCATTCAGTCACATTTAGTCTTCCACTTTCCAAAACAGTAGTCAAAGAAACATGCCAGTTTTCCCTTAAAAAATAATCAAATGTGTACAAATTTGCATAAAGTTTAAAGGCAAAGTATTATAGTTGTTTTGAAATTTAAAGTTTAAATTAGATTCCAATTTAAATTCCTGTACGAAATAGGAACAAAAATATATCACCTCTTATTTCCAAACACATATTTAAAGAGCAAAATAAATATGCAAGGGAATATAACTCTTGTCCCTTTAAACTCTGTGCTAGCTAATTCACAATGAGGACTAAGGCAGTGGCAACCGCAGAATTTTTAAAAGTAAAGCTGAGTGATTAATTAAGGGGAAATACAAGAAAAATTATGGAATACGAAAAACCATTAATTGTTTTTTTCCGACAAAATGTTCGTATTAAATTCCTTCCACTAGTCAAACGTATTTAGTTTTAATAGCATAAAACTTGTGAAAAACAAGAATTTAGAATAAAATTTTCTGAATTTTTAATTCAACTGAAAGATTCATTCTTCACTGAATTTGATATTTTATTTTTTCAAGATACGTCATTATTGCATCACTAGTGTGATCTAATAAAACAATTACTAATATAAAGTATACATTTCAGATTCTGAACTAGTAATCTATGTCATTAACATTCTGTGAATATCTGGGAAGTCAAAATTATGTGACAGCCTGTTCCCAAATCATTCCTATAAATGTAGGGATTTTATCAGTTGTATATAAACAATACTCAAATAGACATATGTGAGTTTACTGAACTAATTATAAACTGTTAAACATGAGAATTCCTATACCGTATTGAAGAAAGCCACTAAATCTCCTATAAAATGATGACATATGCTCAAAATACACCTGATGAAAATTAATTTAAAGATACTGAATTGCTTTAAGGATAATTATATATCCCACAACAGTCTACTCAGAGTATTCTTAAGACCTTTAAAGTAGATTTGCTCAGTTAAAATATATTGTTCTTTGCTTTTATTATAATTTTAATTGTTAAAAATTATTGACACAAAATAGTAGGAAAAGAAATCAGTTTCCTGATGTCAGAAAGGTAAAGAAAAGAGAAAATGTTTAAAATCTCCATTGGAACACTACTGAGGACCCACGAGAAAACTAAGTAGAGCATCAGCCTCCTCAAAAAGTATTAATCTCTTGGGGCTGGTAGGATTGAACACTCCCCAATTAGCTCTAATGCATTTTTCATTAACGTATCCTACTGGGAAGTTCCAATTTCTTGTGTCAAAACAGTTAAATAAGGCCCATATAAAACTTATTGTTTAATGGACAAAAATATTCAGAGATGGTAGCTTATTCAAAATATTGTTGGGCTATTCAAAATTCTACTATACGTATTCTTCAATTCTGTAAGTGATCTGGCCCTAAGGACAATTTATTTTGGAACTCTGTTATATGTTCCCCTCCTAGTGCAAATCCTATAAACTATCCACTACACTATCAGTCTAAATGTGTAATGGGAAAGAAGACTTGAATAGAGATAAATGGTAGAAACATATGTATGCCAAACAACCACTGGTTGTGCCTTCAGCTCTTCAGGATGCCAGACTGAAATAGCAGGGATCCATGCTTCAAATAGCAGGCAAGTAGAACCACTGGAGTGAATGCAACATTGCAGGTCCATATGTATGATCTGTAAAATCCAGCTGCATCTTAAAAGTTTGGTTCTTCAAGTCTGGCTCTTACTCACATAAACAATTCATGAAGTTACAGATTCTCCTGATGCTGTTATTATTTTTGTAATATTTCAGATATTGTCCTATGGCAATTTTCTTATCAGCCCAGTATGTTTTTACTTGTGAACACCTCTAAGCGCTACATAAACAAAAGTTCCATATGTTGTCTTCAGCTTTATTGCACTCTTCCACAATTATTGAATGCATTTACACTATATACTTGTTACACAAGTTCTCTCAAACATAAAAAAGTTAAGGTCTTCCACACAAATTAGATGGCATGTGGGAGACATACTAACCAACTCTATGCTGTGGTCATTATGGCTTGTCATGCATTAGTCCTACCATGGCCATTGGATCTGCCTACCTTCTGATCAACGAATTTTTGCCTTCGCTCATGATGACAGCAAAATAGAAAGGTGATTGCCTGTGACTACCTTTTTTTTTTTCACATTTCAATGAACTGTTCATTGTATCATTACTTCACCTTTCCACCCACTCCTATGCCATTTATGTTCAGCTGTTGAATCCTGCCTAACGTGGAGACTCTGTGTTCTAGCCATGCCATGCATCTGCTGAGGTTGCCAGCTAGTGGGAGAGATACTGCTCTCTCATGGTACAGCTGTGAAACACGTATTTTATAGAAAACTACAATGTTGCTGAAAATGTAAACGTTTTCAAGAAGAAAAACATCTCCATGTGCAGCACTGAGAATCAGGATGATCTAGAATAAACCACTATGGCATAGAAATGACTCTCTGATGTTGCTACTGATCTGTTGATCAGTAGCAAATCCAGATCAGGGCTACATACACCCAAAATTTACACCCCTTTTAAAGCCTTTTATTTAAAAAAGAAAACTCAAAGAAAAGCGGAAGAGGAAATTGGGTAGGAAATTTTAACCAAAAAAAAAATTATTTCAATGTATATAGCACAAATTTGGGTTTTGGTTTTTGTTTCCCCAAAGTGGGAAGATACAACATCTTAAATAATGTAAACATCTTTCCTCTGAAGAAATACAGGCCATGACTTTAAAGTAATGTGCTGTCTGGACAAACACACAAGCATAAATACAGGCTGGGCAGAGAATGGATTGAGAGCAGCTCTGAGGAGGTGCTCGTTAATGAGAAACTCAACATGACTTGACAAAGTGCAGTTGCAGCCCAGAAACCCAACTGCATCCTGGGCTGCATCAAAAGAAGCGTGGCCAGCCGGTTGAGGGAAAGGATTCTCCCCTTTTACTCGGCTCTAGTGAGACCCCACCTGGAGTACTGCATCCAGCTCTGGGGCCCCCAACATCAGAAGGATATGGGCCTGTTGGAGCGAGTCCAGCAGAGGGCCATGAAGATGATGAGAGGGCTGGAGCACCTCTGCTATGAAGACAGGCTGAGAGAGTTGGGGTTGTTCAGCCTCGAGAAGGCTCCAGGGAGACCTTATAGCAGCCTTCCAGTACTAAAATGGGACCTACAGGAAAGATCTTTATCACAAATTGTGATCTCTTTATAAATAATAAATAAAATATATAAATAAAATAAATAAATAAATAAAATAATAAAGATCTCTTTATCACAAATTGTAGCAATAGGATGAGGGGCAGTGGTTTTAAACTAAAAGAGGGTAGATCTAGATTAGATTTTAGGAAGAATTTCTTTACTCTGAGGGTGGTGAAACACTGGAACAGGTTGCTCAGAGAACGTGTGGGTGCCCCATCCCTGGAAGTGTTCAAGGCCAGGCTGGATGGGGCTTTGAGCAGCCTGGTCTAGTGGAAGGTGTCTCTGACCATGTCAGGGGGGTTGGAACTAGGTGGTCTTTAAGGTCCCTTCCAACCCAAATCATTCTATGACTCTATGACTCAAAGAAATGGTATTGCTTCTGTTAGTCATACGCGTGTATATATATATATATATATATATATATATATATGCAAGTATAAATGTCTCCATGAATACAATGTCTTTCTGAACCTGCATTTTGCCACCTATATTGAGATACTATGTATATTCTACTTGACACTTGTTTGTTTAAATGTTTGGCAGTAGAAAAAACTCTAGTTAATAAAGGGTTCAAATACTGTGAAATGCTGCTGAATATCTCAAGGTGCACGAATAGGATTGGCTTTTAGCACTTTTAATGACACCAAAATTAGCTATAATAGGTGTGGGAATACATTGAGGCAGTGTCTTTTGAATTATTATTGCTGAAATAGTGTATTAACAAAGAGCCATCTTTTGTTGTTCTTTTTTTTACCTATTATCAGGTTAAACATACAGAGAGTGTACGAACTATGCAGAGTTTTAGCAAGGCCAGTTGAACACCTTAAAAATCGTTGAAATTTTTTGTAAGATCTGGGTCAAAATTGATTATGAAGTGCATTTTTAAATAAGCAATCCTTGTTAATTACTTTACATTTTAATTATATATGTTCAAGTATTCAAACAGACAGATAGCACAGCGATTGGCAGAGTTAGTATCTAGATAGATAAAATGAATACTAATTTACTCTAAATTCCCCAAGGTTTCTGGTAAGGTTTTAGGCCTAGATTTAAAATTGCCAAAATTTGGTAGGACAGAAAAGGGGATGACTTTGATTCTACTTTCTAGTTCAGACCACTGTTTGGCAAAATTGCTTCCATTAATTTTTAAATACCTCTGTAAATCAGAGTCTTATTTTTGTAATTTCCTGCACATGTGCTGTGCATGATGGATGCCCTATTTACTCCATCCTCTGCAGGGAGCTGGCAGTCTGCAGAAATTTAAGAATCTGGAGGATCAAAGCCTTTGGTACTTAATAAATTTGCATATCTTCTTTAGACCAGTACAATGTGTTAAAAGCGTTACTTCATCTTTTCCCTACTTACAATATTCTCTCAACTGCAAAGCCATTGTAGATAATACTGCTTTTTCGATGGTGGAAGAGTATCTGTCTTGAGATATTACCTCATACTTTGATTTCAATATTTTCCACACCTTTAGTCTGTAAGAAAATATGTTACCCTCCAAAATATTATGATAGGTTACAAAAAGTACCTCTTGTCTGCAGGGAGAATGACACATTTTTCTGTACCCATGTTCTTCACAACTAAGAAGGGGCTCTGTCAAAGCCAGCTTTCTGGGACTTCATTTCCAGGAACAATTTTCTAAAGTGACAAACACTATGGGGAAATCTGTGCTAACTGTTAAAAAACCTACAACTGAGTTATTTGCAGTACTGTCATGCTAACTTCCACCTCAATAAGACCAAAGAAATCTCAGGAGGGGACTCTGCTAATAGCTTCTCACTGACCTCCTTCCATCAGGCCCTTCTGGTGAATGGTGGCCCAGTGGTGAATATGGCAAATGAGGTGTGAAAGCACAGATATTATTTTTTTTTAAGACTATGGTTCTGACTCGTCAGGGAAAATAAAAAAAAAAAAAAAAAAAAAGAGAAATGAGTTATACAATAGATATATTTTCCCCTAGAATTCTCTGCCTCAGACCTTCCATCATGGAAACCCAAGCATGACCTGGAATATTAATTGTGTCAGGTCAAGCATACTGGCAAATGTACCATTTGTTACCCAGTCATCCTTAGCATTACATTAATATTTTGAATCATTTTGCATTTCTAACACTCTATCATTTAGTTTCCTCCCAATCATTTTCTTATCTTTATAATTAATGGTGGCATATAAAGAAAGAAAAAAAAATCATAAGAAAACAAATATTAATTTAATGAGCATTAGCAAAGAAAATATTTGTGGGTTTGTTTTTTTTTTAATATTCAGTATTACTTCTAACTCCAATCCTATATTTAGCCTATGCTGTAGAATATCCATTTTTGTCTTTTCCCGTTTATCATTTCTATATGGAGAGAAAAACTTAACTGTTTTTTTTTTCCCAGAATACAACAAAGAAATTATTAAGGAGCTTGCCTTGAAAGCTAAAATATGAAGGAAGAGAGCAGAATAAGAAACAGAAAGAGGGAAGGAAGAAAGGAAAGAAAAATGTGCAGGTAGAAAGAGAAAGACAAGGCTGTGTTGATTACGCTGGTAGTTCCTCAGAAAAGATCGGTGATCCCAAGTGGTATAATAAAACGTGAACACTTTTAGATGCTGGAATTTTTATTTATGAATGAGTTAGTTCTTATTCTTCTTTCTTATTTATTAACTGAGCTTTTAAAGTCTACATATAAATTTCCAAACAAAATATGTCCTAATAAATACAGTGCAGGTACTGCACTTTAAATAATTACACATATGCAAAATTAAAAATCAATGAAGTTAAGCTGAAGATAAAATGTAAGCATGAAGTCAACAGAAAGCATATCCTCAGATCTTTAAAATAATTTTTACTGTAATTTAACTAAAAATAATAAAGGTATGCTGTATTTCAATTACTTTTCCCTATCAACTCTGAAAGTCTGAAATTATCAATATATATCATGAATATAAATGTTTCATTTAACAGTAATCAAATCTTGACAAAAATAGCTTTGAAGGAGGAAGACTTTGCAAGTGATTGTCACAGTAAGAACCTAAATAAAGTCCTACTTTCTCTTTCTGGTCTTTTAATGAGGAGTTAAACAAGAAGGAAAAGACTTCAACAAAATAGGGACTTAACTTGAAAATCCTTTTTTGCTCCATTGTAATTTGTAAAAAACTAAGCAAGCTGAGAGGAGAGGTAAGAGAGCTTTAAAAGCCATAAAAGTAAAAGCATGAAGGAGAGCTGTGAATGAAATATTTGCTAGAGATGGGATTGCTGAATCAACACTGACCAGTGCACTTCATCATAATTATCAGGACATACTACTGCCAAGGGATTTATAAAAATCCCACTCAGCAAATAATTGCCCTGCTGTTAGGAGATAGTCGGAGTGTTAACACACTGTCACAGTCCAGAGTTTAGTAAGATATTCAACATTCAATTACTCTTGCTGAGAACTAAAAGGAAACATGATCATTCCTCAGCTACTGCAGTTATGCTTCCACATGAATTCCAGTGAACAATCTTGTTAATCCCCAGATATAGTTTCTCTAGGAGGTAAAAGAAATACCTTAAAACATTAATGATTCACAAGGAAAAAATGTGTTTAAATGATGTTGCAACCATGTCTGTAAAAGATAAGGAATTTAAAACTTCTAAAAAAATAGTTTATTACAGGCTGTCAGAATATTCCATATGTAGTGAAAATAAAAGGATAACATCTTTCATAAGAAATTTTTTGGGGGCCATCTATAAATATTATGTAAATGCTGTTCTAGCAACAAGTTTAATAAAAATGTGCCCATCAACTCAAATTCGAAACATCAAAATATTTAAGCCACATCAGAATGTATTCTACTAGGAATAATCTGTGATTTTTAAACTAATATGAACACATTTTTGTATTAACAATTATGAAATAAACAGTAAAGTTTATTCAGATATTGGAAAAATACTAAAGTGTAGTTCACACATTCCAAAATGAGATACAATTTCCTTACCATGGCTGACAATAGGAAAAATGTCACCCAGCTTTATAAATCTACGTTCAGTTCTCACCGAGCTAATGCTACTCCTCAGGCCTGATCCTGTAATCCTTATAAAAATATACTCTCAGAAATTTAATCTAAATAAGAATTGGAGAACCTAGTCTATTACTATGCCTAAGGTATTTTAGCTTTTTTTGAGATACAGTTTTCATGCAGAGACTAAAAAATTCATAAATGACTGATGAGTAGTGTGTATTCTTTCAAGTGGGATTAATTACCTGTCTTCTGCTTAATATATATTCTGTTTAAACAGAGTAATAGAAGCATTAATTATTGTTATTTTGCCTTCAGATTGTAAAGCTTGGTTCAGTTCTTTTCATCTGTGAAATGTTTGCTTGATATCAAAATAATAGTGCGATGATGTTTTAAATGCACATTTATAAGTAAACCAGGCTGCAATTTTATGGACTATACAATGAGGTGTTAAGGAAATATTCAAGTTCTGTATCCTGGCCACAGACCATAAAAACGACCTCTAAACCTGCACAGGCACTAAGTTCAATTGCAGGAAACAAAACTGTAGTTGAGTCTCCAAAGAGGTACCAACTCCTTGGGTATTTAGGCAACAAGACAAAAGAGAAACAAACTCTTAGTTTAATGCATGGATCATTGCGGCACATCCAAAACACAGCAGCCCAGAAAATGCAGAGGCATCCCAAAAATGTATCCACCTTTCACTGATTCTCTCTCTGATCGAGGCTTACTCTGTCAAATCTAATTCGTACACGGGCTCTTGATGACATGACTAGATCAGGGATAATAACTTGAATGAGTGAGTGATGGCATGGGAAACAATACTTTTATGATGAAGACACCAAACAGACACACAGCACTCTAAGTTCTACTGACTTCTCATTTGACTGCTAACTGAGTTCAAAACAAGCAGAAAAATACATTTTAACTTGCTTAATAACTTTATTTTAAAAATAGGAATGGGAAAATCCATTACTGTTATTTTTTCTTTAAGAAGTGCTGCGGTGAGTATGGGGTCATGTACAAATTCTAAGACTCTCTGAAAACCAACCTGTTTCTACAACCACCCTGTATGAATGGGAATTAAAGAGCTTGCTTACTCTGAAGAATAATCTCTGAGGGTGATTTTATTCTTTCATGTCTCAATAACTGCATGTGAACACACAGACAGTTTTTCCTTACTTCACAGGATTATTTTGAGGCTAAAATTATTTATGCTTGTGAGAAGTTTTCAGAGCCTTAGAACACTTATTTAAATGCTTGATATTACTTACATCTTTACAATTAAAATTCCATCTACTGTCATTGTCATAATGGAAAAGATAAGCTTTGTAAGAAAAAAATCAACTCAAAAAATTCACTCCTTTTCTTACTGGATTGAGAAAATCCTTGTAATGTAATGTAATTATACCATTTAGTATCTTTGAATTTGTAACACCAGAAGTTACCTACAACAATATATCAGAAGACAGGAGAAGCTCTTCTTAACAGATAGAGATGGAAATCATACAGAAATTTCCTTTGTTAATTAAATAATTGCTAAATATAGAGAATTCATTCACTTCTCCAAAAATACATGTATGCAACTAAAAAATGTAACATTTTGTTTCCATTCATTGTTTCTTATGTCTATTGCATTGTGCTTACATCTGAATCTTCCCTCAGGGACATATATGCTGACAGATTTATTAAACAATTTGCTGTAGTAAACCTATAGGCTTAGACAATGACTAAAACCTTGAAAAGTGGCAGTATATTTAAAAAAGCAGTCTTCAATGAGACCAATTAACAATGAAGTGGATGTTTAATGAATGGTCATAGTATAGTATACAGGAAAGAATAAAGAGGGAAGAGAGCCATGTTAGTCAGATTAGTAAAGGTTGTCAGAAATGTGTAGAAAAGAGCGATGTAATAAGAGAAAAATGAAAAGATGAAGATTTTATTAAAAGATTGTTGAAACAGAAAAAATGCAAGCAAAGAAAACATGCAAAATAAAGGTAAATAAAACAATAGATGGGGGAAGATACACAGTTTTCATCATGTCCGTTGCAGGACAGATACAATTCCCAAATTAACAGTATATATTAGATACTAAACAAAAGCATTGAATATTGAATAAACTGTGCAAGTTAATGAAAGAACTTTACCATTATACTATTCACTTGCCTAAGAGCTGAAAAACAAAAGAATCAGTGTGTACATCACTCATCTTGAAGTCTCATTAAAGCAAGGATACCATCAGTGCCACTTCTTAATCAACAGGAAGGTTTGCTGTTGAGAAATGTACGGCATTTTATCTTCATGACTTCTCCCATGCCATTCCTAACCTTCCTCTTCTTATGCATTTATCTCTTATTAAGCATGTACTTATTCTGATATAATAGTTTCAAAAATTACCTGACCAAGACTGTACATCACACCAAATTTGTATAAACACCAGACAGACTACTACGCATCAGCCAAGTTTGTCCCAGTAACAATTTCAGGAATGTCAGTGGATTTCCACTCTATATAAGTGTGTGTGAACGTGGCTTTCTGTGTGAGCTATTTATTTTATATCTGTACTACATTGTAATTTCCTTGCAATAGAGATTCTTAAATTTGTGTACCACATCACACACAAAGCCAACATTCAATACATAACTCACTTTTACCAGTTTTCTGACTCTGCAGCAATCCAACCCTTCTGCCACCCCAATTGACAGTATTACACAAAACGTGGTCATGTTTTTCTAAGATCTCAGCATGTACGCTTTTGATAGATCACACAGCTTGTCCTTTAAACTCTGCCATTAATCCTACCCACAGGAGTTGAGCAAGAAGTTTGTTGTCTAGAAAAAATCCACACAAATAGAGATTATACAATTCAGATGCTGAAAAAGGCAGCTACCTTCTAGCTAGTGTATTTTTAAATGACTAATGCTAGATGCAGAGATGCTAAATGCTCTAATACATGGTAGATACAGCAGAGATAACACTATGCTATAATAACATATACTTAGTATGAGTGACATGGCTAGTAATAAGCTAAAGGAAGCTCTGAGAAATATTGCCATGTCTATCTGGATATGCTTTTAAACAACCGAGCTTGCACAGAATCAACCACAAAACAGCACTCAAACTTTACATCCTATTGTGCGTTAAGCTCTTTCTAATGACAGATGACTTTTCAGTGTAAACTGTTCCTGATTTATTTGCACAGTTACCCAGTTATCAAACAAATTGAAATGATTTTATAATAAGCAGCCTTTGGGAAAAATAGAGTTTCCAGTACTTTCACAGAACATGCTTAAAATTATTAAACTACTTGTATTTCTGAGTTCATTCAGTTGCTATCTTTAAAAAATAGGATGCAAATATCTTGTTTTCTGGGAAGTGTGTCAAAGGGAGAAATTACTCATTTCTGTTGGAAGCACTTTCACTTACCACTTGTGCTAGAATGAGACTTATAAGAAGAATGAATGGGAAGGAAATCCTTTTATTGACTCTGGGGAGAAATACATCTGAAGTGGTGCATAGCCATCTATTTCTTACAGTAGCAAGGTCAGCAGATAGCACTTCCCCATCCTCTTTCCATTGCTCCCTAACCTACAGAGTTACCCTTTTCTGGGCATGAAGATCACCACGCTTGCCATCTTAGTTTTGGTTTTGATTGCACTTGCCCTCTCTAGGGAGACAACCACCCCTTCTTAAAGAAAAAGAAAGGCTGATTGAAAAGAATATGAGCAAACCTGGAAAACCTACGGAAGTTGTAAGCTTTGTCACTAAATTCTGTCTGGAAGAAGATGAAGGCAGAGCATGCACTACATTCTGGAGGTGTATGTTGGCTTCCAGCACTTGCCTTCCTTTTACATGAACATGATACTGTGTTGACTAGTAGTAGAATTACAGTCCTGAGTGTTCCAAGGATGAGTAATCCCAAAGGGCAAGAGCTGGACTCAAATTCTAAGCCAACTAAAGATTTTTGAGTGTGTGTGAAAATCACTTAAAGGTCATTTTTGGAATTCAGACATAGTAGAACTAAGCTTCTAGACATAAACATTTTTCTTTGTTCAGGTACAACGTCTTCCAGAGTCACAAACAGCTCAGTTACTGGCTGCTTTCAGTTTACCTTACTTTGTCCTTCTTTTTGACAGAAACATTAAGCAACATTAACTGAGATTCCTTTCAAGCGAACTGAGATTGTGTGTATAGTGCCCCATGAGGCACAAGAGTTGAACGATTTTCCTATAGTGAATACCTGTGAATAGACTGATACGTCTGGCTTCCAATGTGGAAGTGAATACATGAAGAAGGCTTGCTGATCAAACATACCTGTCACAAGTACTGTAAGAAGGATTTAATGTAATTTGAGAATCCTTTGGAAATAATATTTTATAAAAACAGAACACTGTAGCATGAAGTGCTTTATACACTAATGCTATTTAAATATAGCTGCAAGCCTGTCTGAGAGCTAGGAAAGCTCACTCTCTCCTCTTTAATTTAAATGGGATTTTTTATGGTACAAGCTTTGGAAAGTACTCAGAAATATCTGACTTCTTGGCAGAGAAGTGATGAGTGGATATTAAACACCCATGGATAGGTAGGGATGTTCAGTGATTGGGGCACCTACATTAAAAAAAAATTAACCATTTTAGTTCAACTTCAGGAAGTATTAGTGCTTATAATGAATGATAATTTCACACCCTCAATGTTTTAGAGACAGGATAATAAAATTACAACAGTAAAGAGAGAGGAAATAAAATGTAAAAGGTAAGAGCTAATTCATTCTTCATGCTAGCTCAGTCCTTGGCCTTTCCTGAACAGACACTGCCAATAGTAACAAATTATGTATAATCATTTTGTGATGTGGACTGCTCACTCGGGACTAAGCTCAAATGACCAAACTTGCAGCCTTGTCTCTTAAACTGTGGATCTGAAGATCAAAGGCCAGAGCTTTATCCACGGAGTCCTCACCTGTATAAGAATAAAACTGCCAGATGTCCAGAGACAGAGTGGGTGTCAAACAGTGTCATTTTAGACCAATTGTTTTTCAAGCTCTTACAGGACAGCACATTAGGTTAGAAGCATATTAATCAGTTGTGCCTTCTGAATATTCATTAGCCTGCTCCAGGAAGGATTTTGTGGCTTTTTTTTATTCCTCACTTAGAACATTTACACCTGGTGTAAGTGCAGTACCTTCAATAGAATTAACTCCTGATTTCCAGTAGTGTAAAAAGGGGACAAAGACAGTCAGTGTAATGTTTATGAATTGCCATCTCTGTCGACAGGAAAAATGTAATAAAAAAAATACGTTAGCATTGAATAGTATTTGAATTTAAAATATTTCATTCTGTGAACTGACAAACATGAAATAATGACTGATACAATTGATAAAAGTGGTATAATTTTGAGTTCTACAACAACTAGAGAAGAAAAACGAAACTGGTCCAAAAAACAAAAGCTGAAAAGTAACCTTCAGGCATGTGTTTGCTACCTTTATACACAAAAGCTTTAATCCAGAGTCAACAGAAGTTTGCTAAATGACTGCCATTACCCTAAAGTGGAATTGCTTATGGAGTATGGGTGTTACACAGAGAGAATAAGAATGGAAAAACTCGGTTCTCATTGCTGAAATTAGAACTTTTCACTGTTACTCACTTCATGCTAACATCCCCTTCCTCCTCACAGAACATTATTCTTACATTTTGGTTTTTTTAATTTCCATGACTTTACAAGACACGCAGCTCCTTCCACCACTTACTTTCTCCCGCTCTGACTCCTTTCAGTTACCACTGCCTTCTGCTACCCACCGCACTGTGGGTAGCACAGTAGTGCTGGCACCACCTGGTAGCAACAGCAGTGCTAGCACCAGCTGACACACTTGCTCCTACTCACAGACTCACCTGAGCATTGCTGCTTGCTCTGTCAGCAGATACTTAAATACAGGTCCGCATTCTAGCTTGGTACTGGAGCTCTGGATTTAGTCTGTTATATAGCTAATTCTAATCACCATTGTAAGACAAAGACCAACTGCAATATTTCTTGGAAGGTTGGAAATACCAACGACAGGAATCATGCAACTCCATGTTCCAACAAATGTGGACTCTTCATACACAATTATACAAAGAAGTGCCACCAATGGACTCAGCGATTCTATCTTTCTTTGACTTTAAAAGTCATTTGTCAGCATTTTGCAAAGGACAGCCCTTACTACAAATGTCTGCATTGTGAGTATGACAAAGAGCAGAAGTAAGAACCTATTTTGTTAATACAGAAAGGGGAACTACAGGGATATAGAAGGATAATCTACATAGCTAAACATGTTTATAATAGAAAACCACATTCAATAAGTAGCTCATTTATTAATGACCCAGGATTATTACTACTGTAGTGGAAATAGCATACTGTGATTATGGATCAATAAGAAAAACTTAAATATTATAAGTTTCATGTCTCAATAAGAAATTGCAATGCCGTTCATGATAAAACAAACAATGAAAAAGTACATCTGCACTGTTATTTCTATTGTTACAAATAAGAAATGACAAGAAATATTCTTAACAAAGGCAAAGGTTTGTTAAATATGTCCTGCAGTTTTTATCATGTTCATCATGAAGTCATAATTTATCAGACCATTAAGGTAAAAACGGGCAAGGAAAACATTGTTATATATATATACATTTTAAATTCTGAAATATAGAGAATCTTATTTTTAAAGTGGAATTTAGTTTGGAAGCTCCACAGTTGCCACTTCACATTAATTTCTTGCTGTGTTTTACACCGGAATCTCTTGTAACAAGCAACCAGTAGGCGGAGCAGACAACATTACTTAACATGTGATAAGAAGGGCATGGATTTGACTGTTGGGTTTTTTTCATAATTAAGGGAATCATGTAGGAGAAACTTCCTTCAAACAAAAGAAGCTCATGTGTGTAAGATGTTACTTGACTAGTTAATGATACTAATGGCATATATAGCAAGTTGATTAAAAGCTCAGTATTCCGTTACCATGAAGTTTCAGAGCTCATGCTTTATTTCTCCAGACATTATTTGGCAACTAACTGAATTTAAATCAAATAAAAATTTACTTTCTTTTTTCCAGCCCACTCTTATGCCTAGAAATAGGATTATATTTGTGTTGCATGGATATTACTGGCACTACAGAACAAAAATACGTAGCTGGTTTTTAGTAAAGCAAAAAACTGTTTTGAAGTTGGCAGGATGCGTAACATTGTACTTTCACAGAAAGACGGTCAATAATTATATTATTAATATAAATTATTAATATACATTATTAATAACAGCAAATTAACATTACTACTCTCAGTAATTATTGATTATGCAAATATCCTAACTTGTTTAACTTTCTTTTCTTTAAACTTCTTTGCTAAAATACTAACGTTCTTTTGTTGAAATTAACTACTTAGTTCTTACGTGGATTAAAATAATTGTGTAAATGCAACGTATTTCTACAAGTAGCAATGGGAAATAGTCATATTTGGGTAAGTTTCTATGGCAAAATACATTCAGTCAACTGTTTGCAAAAAATACAAGAAAATTGTAAAGTATGGTATAATACATTTTTTATTATCCAGTGATTTCCCTGAATGTCAGTTTCATTGCGATGATACTCAATATACAGAGCTCCCTCCGAGAAAGGTGGGGAACTGCAGACAAAACAACTTAAATGTAGGTATGCCTATATAATATTTTGTTAGCAGATCAAACTCCTTGTTCCTGAGTTCAAAGCATGCACACACTTATTCTGCCCATATTTTGAGCTGACCAGAAGCTGTGTAACTGCATTAATTCTTGAGCTAATATACCGTGGCTCTCAACAGGGCTAATTAGTTTGGGTTCAGCCCCATGTTATAGCTCCAGATTGGCTTGGAAAGTAATCAAAGCAAGCTCACATCTGTCTATATAAGACTATGTGTATATACCTGGTACCAGCAACAACAAATAATGCATACTAATTCAGAGTTTGATAAACATTTCTTCTTTTTTTTTTTTCTGCATAAAGGTAGCAGTTTATGGAAGAAATAAATGCTTGAATAGGAAGTTAATTCATGAAAAAGACAAAACGTTGACTTCATCATAGGCCACCCTATTATATACATACTAGGCACCCTTGTACATTCATGATACTAGCATTTTTAAGCTTTACTTTTTGAAATGTAAAATAATTAATTAGAAATTAGAAATGGGCAAAACCTTACACACATACATACAATCTGTGGAATAAGACAAGCAAATTCTGCAATCAATAAAGGTTTCATAGACTTTAAGGCCAGAAAGGATCACTGTATCATCTGCCACATTGTGCATTGCTACAATATTTGATCATCTCCCTGTTTAACCTGTAACACACACTTCTGGGATGGGTTTCTGGGCTTCAGCTTGTGGAGAGTGGAGAATGGAACTTGACATGCCTTTCTTTACCAAAACTGAGGGGCAACAACTCCTTAATGCCTTTCTGTCAATAAGTAAACACCCTTTTCTTACCCTTTTTGCCTAGAGTAAAACAGAATTATTCAAAACTATAGGATATATTTGAAACAATTATTGCAAATACAGATTTTGGAATGCTGCCTGTATAACCTGCCTGAACATCTGCAGCCTTGATGCATAAGGTGGTTTAGCTCCATCACTGCACCTTCTTATGCATTCCAGGAAGGGGAGGAGAATGTAGCTAATTTTAGCAGATCATCTCTGCAGCTTATTGGGCTTTAGTTAATGCATGACTCTACAATAAGTCCAGTTCATCAACCTCCTCTTTTCATTTCCTATGTGCCCTGCTTACAAATTATGTTTTTTCCTTGTATCATTTAAAAGTGTTGACTTTTGCTGCCTCGTTCTGCTGTGATATGAATGGACCTTGCTCAGTAATACGATTAATTATCCTTTGAAGACAGCAAGACACAGATGTAGTCAGATTAGAAGACCAGGCATATAAAGAGTAAAATTTCAGACGCAGAGCATCAAACCAGTAAATTCTGCACTGAAATAATTTGCCCTGTATCTTAGCAAGATATCAAATTCTATAACCATGTGCAGTTGTAGAATACAGACTTTGATTGCAACAAATAGTTTACTTCATATATAGCTTTGCTGGTTTTCAGGTTGTCTGTAGGTGTTGTATTGATTTACTCTCCTTCGTGTTTTGAAATACAAGCTGCAAAAGAAGCTGGTTCTTGGAGCACAGTTCTGTGATAAAAGGAAAAAATCTGTGGGGTCCGAGTCCCAGAATTCGCAAACCACCTCAGTAATCAAAACCAAGAATATTTTTGCTCTGCAAAACACTGCTACCTAAATTCTAATTCTGTAAAATTAGAAACTGCAGGGTGGTTGGACTAGATGACCTTTAAAAGTGCCTTCCAACCCAAACTATTCTATGATTCTGTATTAATGTTTATGCCTTTGTTTACATAAATTGTTCCATTCAAAACAAGAATTCTCAATTTTCTACAGTTTCAAACAGTATAAAAACACTGTGCAGATTATTCTTAATATTCTAGATTTACATCTGGAAAATCAATTATTGTGAGCTAATTTCAGTTATTAACTAGCTCCTTTGTCTAAACACCACTCAGAAAACTTTTAGTGTTATTTTCTACTAATATTTTACTATGCTATTTTTTCTTGCAAATAAATTTGATTTATAAATTGAGATTTCATAACTGATATCCAGTGAATTAAACTATTTCTGTTTAATGGATTAACAGTTTGTACACACAGATCATAGTTAACCACCTATAAAAAACAAGCACTTAGTTCATACCCTGATTGCATGTTAATTGTTTAGTCTTATGAAGAACAATGAGCCACCAAACATTTATGGACAGAAAACCTTTTTTTTACAAAAGTTCACATAAGGCGACTAAAAAAAGCTTTACCAATCATATCAATTTTGTATAAGATATATCTACTGCCAAGATATGTCATACTGCCACATCTGTAAAGCAGCTTACATTAGAAACCTTGAAAAAATATACCACTTTTATCAATACAAAACAAATTAATCAGTAAATATTTAAAATTTATGAGGCATTTCTATGTGAACAATCACACTAAATAAGCTGATTCGGGCAGTTCTAGGAAAAGCTTTAGCTGAAAACCTGCATTTGCAATCTATCCCCAAACCAAGCAGAACACAGCACAAATCCAAGCATTAGCTCAATTAAAAAAAAAAAGGGGGAAAAAAAAAAAAAAGAAATCCCTTCTCAGCTTAATAACTTGTTAGTTCTTGACAAGTGCAACAACACAACAATAAGCCAGTCAAAATGAGTTTTTAAAGCGAGGTTATGCCCTTCGTGTTGTGTTATCACAGTGGCAGATCAAACTGCTGACTTGGACTCTTTCTGCCAGCAGTGCTGATGCTGCCTCTATGAAGCTGCTGTCACAGAATAGTCATGGTACCTGCTCTTGCCTATAGAAAAGCACTAAATTGAACTCGAAGTAGTGTCTTTGTGATATCTTTTCAACAAGTCATGTCCCATTCAGCCTGATAGTTTATCTCTGTCAGGCTGGGGGCCCAAGTGGTTTGCATGAGCTGTCAGGGACAGGTATACCAACCTTCTCAGTGCTAAGGAGGTAATGCATCTTTCGGGCTTGGTATTTCTTTTCCTTTTCTTTCTTTTCTATGTCTTTCCTTTTCTCCTCCTTTTCCTTCATTTCTGCGTACTCTTGGAGTTCATTCCTGTAATAAAATAAGTCTGCTGACTATATTAGAACAATAAAAGATGTGCTAAATTTTTTTTTTACTTTAACCCTTATATAGCTTCACAGTGTTCTGCTATTATGTATTAGCAGTATACTGACAACACTGGAAAGCAAAATTACAGTTCATTCAGTTCCACAGCAGCAGGATTCTACATGGATATGACTGTGAAGAAACAGGATTAAAATGATAAAAAATACGAATAGTATGTTCATTCATATTAGAATACGTCAACCTACGTATTTTTATAGCTTGATAAAATAGCATTCATAGATGTCCTTTCTTTGTCTTTAAGAGTCATTTTAGTTTTAATTTCTCTAAGTGGAAGTTATTGTAATTTAGTGGTTGCAAAATACAAGGTGTTCACTTGTGTTTCAGCTAGTGCCTTGCAAGGCCTCCTCCTAATCTGCAAACAGGGGAGACCTAATGGAATAAGAGAGAATAGGAGACACAGGGTAAGAGTTGACATTCACTCCTAGACCCTTGGGCCTTTTGTAAGGTTGAGAATGTAGGCATAGAGGAGAACTGGATGTAAACCTTTTATGCGTGCAATGTCCTTAAGAGAAGCGTTAGGCTTCTTGCACAGGTCACTTTCTACTCTGGTCTGATAGCAATGGTACAGGCCACCACACAAAACAGGAACGTAACTGCCTCATGAGCCACTGCATGACAGAGGTTTGCAACCACACAGTGTCATCTGAATGTGTAGATCTGTGTATTCAATAGGTCGTAGAAAATTCTTTCATTGTAAAAGAAATAAGGAACTGTACTTAATACCAGTTCTCAAAGAATGGAGAAAACTCATGATTTTAACTGAATGTTTAGAGGAAGACTTTAACAGAAAATGGGCATAGATTTTCTCCTCAATGGCTTTTTTTCATAGACCCAGGCTTGCCATAAATTATGTAAACAGTGGAGTGAATTAATTCTATGAATTAATGCTCTATAAGAAATGAAATTCCGTGCTATTTTGCACAGTGCATGTGTATGGAATTTTTTTTGACCCAGTTAAAAAAGGTTAGTTTGATTAACATTTCTTATTTTTGTTATTAAGAAATGGCTAGTTCAAATTAACCTGGGTGCGAAAGACACCAAGCATATTCAGTCAAGCATTTAGATTGTTTAAAAGGTAATTAAGTGAGTAAATTCTAGTCTTTATTTTTTTAAGCATGTGCGTATATGATAAAATGAAAAGCAAAGAAAAATACACTATTCACATGTCTGGATAATTCAAATATTCCAGCAAAACAAATTATTTAGAGAGGTCCACATTAATAGTCTCAGTTGTTTCAATGAGTACCAAATAAGACACTCTAGGACAAGGGCCAAATCCTGTCCAAATGCTCATGAATAAGTTTGTTGATATGAATAATCCCATAGGAAAGTCGTATTGCCCTGAAAGTTTTTTTAAGATTGTGACTTAGACTTATTCTTAATATTTTAATTATCATAATGTTAAATTAGTTTATCAAAATATGTGAAAGAGCAATAATTGCTTTATAAATATGAACACTACGAAATCGCATTGTTAAATACAAGTTGCAACGTAGAATTTTTATTTGTTTCATGCAACCTTTCAAGTTTTTATCAACTAAAATAAATAAAATATTAAGTAATTAAATAATTTTTTTTCAAATGTAAAAGAAAAAAATAGAATGAAAAGGAAATAAATTAAAGATTGGAAAAGATGTATAGGTCTGTTCCAATCTCTGGAAATATTTTTTGTTGCAGTTTACTGTTTAAGGCTGCTAATACAATATTTCATACAAGGTTACTTATGAAGCACACTGACGTTTAAAAATCACCATGCTATGCTTTTGCAGCAGTGTAATTTTTTTCCAACATAAGATTAAATTGCAAAATAAATGAATTACTTAGAGTGGCATGGCCCCCATTTTGCCACACTTCTCTTGAAAATTGCTTATTAATATGAAAAAAGAAGTTGGAAAATAGCCTGTTTTACTTTATGCATAGCGTTTCGGGGCCTCAAAGCCTGCAGAGCTGGACTAGCTGCACATTTTAGATTGTGTTGGCAAGCAGGGACGACGACCTTTCTGACCTGCATCTCAAGGCTATTATTAATCGCTAAGTAACCTGGTAAAGCCAAACAAATTTGTTTCCATTGAAAGGATCTCTATCTGTGTCTGAGAATTTGTGCTGTACCAAACAAACCTCATTAACTGTGTCCATTTTTGACAAAGAACTAGGAGTTGGAGAGATTGGCGACCTTTCTTTGTCCTTAAGGTACAGATTTCAGAGTCCCTGCGTGTAGGCACATAAGCATTTTTACTTGGAAATTCTTTGTTCTATATCCATCAATCATAAACAAATGAATAAATAGACAATGCATATAGTATCAGCTTTGTTCTTTTATTTTGTGCCACTTTACCTTCAATATCAGAGTGTATGATCAATGTTTTACATATTTAATACTATTTCTTTTTCCTTTTTGATTATAGTCCACTATTCAGCTTTAGTACCGCTATCTATAACTGATGAAATGTCTATCAACATATTACTATAGTTTATATATACTCACGTATATAAGTATATAAGTACTTCTTCATGGATATGGAAACTTTGTTATTTAGAACACAACTGGTGATGAAAAATACCGAATAATGATAAAAATATAAATTTGTATTACAGATGTAATGATAATGGGATGCAAAATGTTTCCTATTGTCATTAATCTGAATTTACCAGGTTACTTTGAATGAATGAATAATAGTAATTATTTTCAGAAATTAAGTCTAAAATACTTGTCGAAGTTCAATGTAATTCATGATCTTTTTAGAAAGTACTATCATCCAAATTATCATGATCCTTCCTGATCATCATGTCCTCACTAATGTTGTTTAAAAGTCTGAGGGTTTTTTAAGCAGTTACAAATAATCTTCAACATACTTTTGCAGCCTATACACTTTGTCAGTTGAGCTAAAATATTTCTGCCATGCATTATACTGCGCTGTACAGTTGCACAGAACACGCAGACAATTCTGTCTCAGGGATAACAGCTCCCAAGATTGTTCTCTCCTGAGAGGCAGTACAAAATAAGGAGTATGTAGTAGCCGAAACATTTCTTGACTGGAAAGCATAGATGTTTTAGCATAAACATAGATTTTATTCAAAAGCTACTTGAACCTGAAACTTTCATCTCTTTTACCGTACTTTTAATAATTTGAATAGGAGCAACAAAAGCAGAGAATCTCAAAGTAGTTGGATATGAATATACTATTTCACACATTAGCAGATTAATACTAACATGTTACACACTGTGCAGAGGGTTTCACTGTTACTATACAGAAAAATGCGTATAAGCATAAGTGATACTAAAGACATAAACTTAGACTTCCAAATAGAGTTAGACTTTCAGATGGCTTACATGTAAATGTGTTTATTGAGAAGTTTCATGCTTGTGACCTTCTACATGTATGCCTTCCCGGAGAAAGTAAATCCAAATTCCATTAAAGTCAATTGAAAATTTGTTGAAATTATATGATCTTTGGATTAAACCCTTACACTTACTGCCAGCCTTTGCTTTGCTCATACATATCTTAGGTTCATTGAGCAATAGAAAGCAATCTTTTCTTGGGACTATATGATATTATGACTACTAGCTATGATGCATGATACTCTGTGGATTCTGGACCAAATCTTCTTCAGGATGAACCTTTCATGGTTCAGTGTGAGTGGGAGAATTGAATATGGGCAAATTGTTTGGCTTGTGTTTCTAAAGCTTCACCAAGTTTTTTGGGAGAAAAAGAGTTCTGAAGATGCAAAACATGTTTTAGGTTAATTAATAGTCTTGTTCTATTTTTATAAATGATCTGTCTGTTGCATGGCTCATAGTTGGAATAATACTGCTTATTAAACTGTTATAACTGAAAAAAATGCATATTTTTTTTAGCACATCATCTTTTCATTATCTTAGAGCCTATCTCACTATATTAACAGCATCTACTGCATCTTCCTACAAACTTGGCTTCCCATATAAACTTAGTCCAATCAGAGTTTCTCCCATACAGATTTTTGTGGAATATCTTTGTAGACGAAATATGTGTAAGTTTTGACAAATGTAGTGTCTTGCAATGATCTGAAAATTGTTCAAAAAATCAGAAGAATATAAATTTTTATTAGCACAAGTTTAGGCTGCATCCTTTTGTTAAAAAAGGGAATACACTGGGTAACATAAAGTGTGTTTTCCTTGTCATAGGGAATTCTTCATGTAACTGAAAATAGGCACAGGATTATCAATGTATGTGCTCAAAGCCCACAATTAAAAATGATCTTGTGTAAAAAATCTGTGAAGTAGCTATTATTTCTTAATGATAAAATTATTTGCTTTATATAGTTTGAAAATACAACATTTTCATATGACAAGGTAACTTATTGTTATTCTGATACCTCATTATGCAGTAGGCAGTGGTGTTGGTTCCAGCTATGAGATGCAAATTCAGTTGACAGTGCTCCTGCTGTCTGTATAAAGGTTAAAAATACATATATAATATTGTTCCTGGCACTTTTGGAAAGGTCTTCAAGTGATGATTTCAGCAATATACAGACTTTAATAATTCTGCACAGAACTGCATCATTTTACAAATTCACACTGACTTACATTTATTGAACTTTATCAAACTATGGCATTCTCTTTGCATTTTCACTGGCATTCTGTGGTCCTTGGACCAGATAACCATAAAATTATAATATTAACTAAAGTAAAGGGCATCTGAGGAAATCAATAATTAGTATAGTTGCCTGGAGTACCCAGAAAGACTATGAAGTTGTTATGATTTTAAGCAGTTTGGACCCCAAATCATAAAATTCCTGCAACATAGGCAGTAGGCAACCTTAGCATGAAAGGAGATAACATAAATCAATTTCACCTTTCTGACTATATATCATCCTCCCTGCTCAAATACAGAATATGGAAGTGAAAATGAAATTAGTGGGACAATACTTTTGGTACACCACTGCGTGCCACTTGATTTCACATTACATTGGTGTAGGCGAGAATGGAATATGACCTGCCATCATAATATCATTTGACTTAATCTATTATATTTGGGAAAAAATGAAATATACGTATAGGCTAACCTAGGATGTAAAAATAGTTTAGAGAGCTCTGTACTTTAAAGGCAAAGTTTTAACAGAATACACAAACTACATACTTATGTTAGCTATGCATCTTCAGATAGCTTGATCCTCAACCCTTTTCCCATTTTTTGAATGAACGTTTTCAGATTTACTGAGCAGAATACAGCAGCTCTGTAACGCCCTTACTCCTTTGTACTACGATGTATACTCTGGTGTGTATCCTGACAGAACTGCTTGACCAAAATATTTGATGTCAAGTTGCAGTGATGCTCAAAGAGGCAGTCAGTTATTAGTGGTATGAGGTATCTTACTGCCTTGGAGACCTACCACAAATGGATGTCCAAAATTCTTACTAATTTTAAATGTGAATGTTTACATCAATCCATTCAACAAATTAATCAGGACACTGTCTTGAAAATCTGGAGGAATGGTACTGCTCTGTCATTGCAGTGCAGTGAACAGGAAACTAATATGACTCCTTAGGATGAAAAATTTAAACTAAATAAAGCTAAAGCGTAGGCATGCAAAACCACCCTATAGTTTCTATTATTATTAATTTTACAGAAAGAACTTAAAATCCCATTATACTTTGTGCATAGTGGAACATACTCTGCCCATCTTTCCTTAATCACGTAGTGTACGCTGCCAATGGAACTACGTGACATACCAGTTCGACTGTCAAGGTCCACAATGTGATCGATACACTATGTAGGAAATGCGATGAACATAGCAGCGAAGGGCATACAGTGAATGAATACCTTGTGCAGATCAGGAGATCAGGACACAGCATGTACCAGACGATAGGAAAGAACAGACTGATGTATCCTTCTTATCCTTCCAATTTCCACTGCTGCGCAGTTACTCAAGAGTGCAACAGCTTTTCAAAATACTGATTGCAGAACCAGTTTATAACTAAAAAGGGAGTATTTTCCCTAAGCCATTATACAGGATCTTCTAATTAAGGTTTCAATAACAACTCAGACAGAATTTTTCCTCACAGCCATTTAAAACTTACTTTTTTGTTAATATACCATCTTTTCAAATTATTCCATTTTCTCAAAACATGCATTGGTCCAAATGCTTTTCCCTTGTGTATACAAATCTTTAAGCTGAATTTACTTCATACTATTGGCAGCACAAAATGCTGTGAAGTTAAAATTAATTTTGTAAAAGGTCTGAATTAAACGATGGTGTTTTGTTACCTTAAATATTTGGTTTAATTAAACTTTAGAACCCACACGTTATGGATATAGCATAAGAGTAACTACAACAATGAACCTTCTGTTGGCTGAGGAACCGGATCCAAGTATATTGGTTCAACTTTATTAACTCTCAGGTCTATACTAATATAGCTAACCATAGCAGGGAAAATATTTTCACTCCACATCTGTTTGCTGTTGACCCCTTCATGGAAAATCAGCCTGATTGATTAGCTTAAACAGTGAAAATAGTATTTGGGGGTAACAAAGCTGATCTGGCCCAGAACGGATAACAGAACCCTAACAAATTATTCTGATAGCAGCTTAGCAGCAGTGGTCATTTCTAGCACAGTGTCAGAGCTAAGCTGCTAAGAGAGAAGGCATGTTCTTAATTTTTTCAGCAAGATATAAAAGAGGATGTCTAACCACAGCCAAATACCATTGAAAGTTTTCTCGTGAATGTGATGTGAAAGTATCTGTTATCTTTTGGCACTGCAATTCCCAGCAGACTATATATGCTACCATCTGCGCAGTAATAACTATAGGAAAGCACACTGCTATGTTTTGCCACAGTTAAGCTGCTCCCAGTACTAGAACGAACTCATTTAAGCTGTTATCTCTCTGCTGCAGTGCAGGACAACGTAGACATATCTGTATTCCTTTTACTTTAATATACGGTACTTGGCAACATTTACAATATTCAACATTATGTGATTTAGAAAGCAAACATGACATTATAACTTCTAAAGGGCATCAGCTAAGTTGATTTTCTTTCTCAAGGAATTATGAAACGATTTGACTGAGGTCTACTGCCTGACTCACATTTTTCACTTACTTTCATATAAAAGTCTGCATATGTTTCCAAATAAAATAGTACACTTTGTTCACATTAAAGAGGTTTTATAGTGGCAAGGCAGGGAGAGCTTTTATGTATTGCTGCATTCTGTATAGTAGAGCAGTAATGCCAGATCTCACAACTTCATAGTGATTTTCATGGTACCTGATGGTTTTCTCAAATTCCATATTCATGGAATGGTGTTACCACTTAAGCACCTATGATGTCATTTTTAATGAAGCATAGAACATTATGAAAGACACAGCAAATTAGTGTATTTTTTATATAGCAAATGGAATTATTTTGGGAGAGATCTGACACATTTTTAAATACTGCAGCACTACTTGTAAGCATGTGATTTCACAGCAGTGGCTAATTATCAAACTGAAATTATCAACTAGATCCCAATTTTCAGAAGTGCTAGGAAACCTTATCTCTTATTGTCTTGAAAACTCTGAAGTAATCAACATCCAAAAAATCAGGCATTTTCAGTATGGCATGCAAGAAATTACACTCAGAATTAAAGTCTATTCTCTGAAATTTGTGTTCTACCATATAAACCAGACTACATTTAATTATGTATTTAGGCATCCAAATATAAATACCTAAAAAGTACATCCAACATTAGGTTCTATTGTCTATACCTGAGCACATAATTTTCTGATCTGAGTACTAGATCCCTTCTTGAGTTTCTAAGCACAATGCTAGATGGTGGTGAGGCCTCCCACCACCAAATACAAAGAGGCTAATGAGTGCTTTTTGGGTGCCATGCAGCTGAAAGATCAAATTAGTCTGCTAGATGAAGCTGTAAACATTTTGCAATCAGCTAGTTAATCAGACAAGAAAAGAACGTTGGAGAATTTTGGAGAAAAGAGGTGGAAAATATTGCTTTTTTTAAATACTGTGTCTTGTTGATTTGGTGTGAAGTAGGAACTAAGTTGTTCAAGGTAAAACACTGGGATTTAGTTTCACCGTCAAGGATAAACAACTTAATGGATTCATGTAATTATCCCTACAAGGTGAAGAGTCTGAAGAATTTGAAAGGGGGATAATAATACGTAAAAGTTTTGCACAGCTTAAAAAATCATGCTCACAGTATGAGGAACTATGGCTTTTAAAGGGTAGCATTAATAGAGGTGAAGCTCTTTTTTTGATACTGTAATAAAAAGGTACATCAATCAATGCACAAGCTGACAATACATCATAAAAAAAAATATATTTTTTTTAACTTCTTGTGCACCATAACTGTGCTGAGTTCTGATGCTGATAGTATTTTAAAGGATGTTTGGAAGTGTGTCCAAAATGGCCACAAAAATTATTTTAAGCAGAGAGATAACATCTTGCAATGACCTCCATTGTTTACGTTTAGCAAAAAGATGGCTAGATTAATGTATGGATTGTGAATATTAAAGGAGTTTTCAGTCTAGTAGAGAAGGATATAATAAGAAGCAATGGTTCAAAGATAAAATGAAACTATTTCAATAGGGAAGTATGGGACATACTTTGAACACCAAAGGTAATTAACTCCTGGAGTAGAATAAAAAGGGCATTTTCTATTTTTTGATGCTCTTAAATCATTGCTCAGCGAGAACTTAGAGGGCTTTTTATAGATATTGTTATAAATTTGTTATTGATAGATGTGGTATTGGTGATAGATCTGAAGTCACACTAGATCATCTGATTCAAAATAACATTATTTTGAGCATCACTACAACAAAAAATATTTCCACTTTTTTATTACTCCTCATTACTATTCTAGACTGTAAAAATAGAAGACAATTAGTTTTTCCATTTCCTTTGAGTGTGTACTTAAGAGAACCAACTGCTCTTAGATAACAGAAGAGTCTATTTTCAATGATCTGGAAAACTCCAAAATAATTAACTAATAAAAAATAGGGTTTTTTTTAAGTTTTTTTTTTTATTTTGGACATTTTTCTTTTAAAACAACAAAAAAGGTGATTAAGAGAGGCTGTATACTGCTTTGCATCTCATGCAATTCTATGATACTTCATGGGATAGGATATACCAATATAAAGGAAGGGACCATAATTTTCCACCATAAAAAAACCTGAAATGTCAAAGAAAGATCAATAAGCCTTCACATCCTCAGTCAAAAATCAGATCATGAAATTGCAAAAATTCAGTGCATAGATACCACACTGCTAATAACAAAACACAACTGTGGTTTGGCTCTTTTTAAAGGCCATGACCATTGTAGTCTCTATTTCTCCCACATAAATGGGAAATGAGAAAGGCAGTCTAACTTCAAAAGCCTTCCATTGGGTAAGGCAGTGCCAAAGGACACTCTACTTAATTTGGTCTTCCTTGAAATTCCTGCTATCTCTGAGTATTTTGTTAAATTGTGAGGTATACTATTTATTTAATAAGGAGTTACAAAGTATGATCAATTTTCTAGTTGCCCTCAGACACACTATCTTACATTATGATAAAAGAAAGTGTGGTGTTAAATCAAACAGACTTTCGTGCATTAATTAAAAAATAAATTGACACTGATGTCTTTTGATTTTCTTTTGTTTCTTTGGAGAACTCAAAAATAAGCTACATTCCAGCACATTCAAAGAAAGCTATATATGTAAATTAAGTATTCACTGACATATCTGTTGGATAGCAGAGAGCAAGCTTAGTTACATAAATGTTTGTACACAAATGGCTTCTACAAATAAAAGAAATATCTGATTTTCTAATGTAACACATAAATTCATACATTTAAATTTTATGCTTCGTTATTAAACTGGAAGTTACACACCAAAAAGAACCATCACCTTGTTTTAATGACAAAAGAACTGCTTTAAGTAAGTTCAGTAAATGGCACATAAAATTTGTCATACTTCTAATGACCTAAACAGCTGAAATGACTAGTTCTACAAACAGCACATGAAAAATATGTATGTACTTTTTCATGAGTCTTCAGTCTTCAAGCAGTAAAGCTCTTCCCTGATAACCGAGTATAGCCTGTATATAGATGGCCTGTCATATCTCCACAATTAGATAAAACCAGAACTGCTATAATTTAATCAGTTACAACCTGAAAATTATATTTTGAAAATCAAGTTTATTAATATGTAATCTTTAGGTAATCATATTTATCCTCCTAATTTACACAATATTTATGATACTCTACATGTCCTTGAAATAGGGAACAGGGACACTACAGTATGAAAAAGTGGCCTAGCTGCTGGAGTTCATAAATTTTGTTCAGCTTTGGATGAGTTCAAAGAATTGCCATGTAAGAAAAGCCTTACAGAGGGAATTTATCTGATTATGGCAGTAATAATTACCCAGCTGTTTATTGCAGATAGAGAAATAATTCATGTAGGCAATAGGCCGTGGTGGCAATGACACTCCGCATTTAGTAAATATGCAAACTGTTCACTTCTAATTAACCAAGCTAGAGGATGCCCTTATTAAATGTATAAACTAAAAGTGCCTTCCTGACAAGTGATGAATTGTTACATTGCACAAACTCTTGCCACAGAATTACTGGAGTGAACTTGGGGCTTAACTTCATTAAGAGATCTTGTGGGATAGTTAAATGAGGATGGACAGCATAACAAGACCTACCTGACAGTCAATGATATGTTAGAGCTTAATGAAACTGTACCTCTTCCCCTTTTCTACTTATTTTACAGTAAAGAGCCTACTTCAGGCAAAATATAAGGCTGTGAAGTCTGTCTATATAAGACAATATAAAATGCTAACATTAGTCAGTCTTTGTCGGCAGAAAATGTGTTATGAGCTGTCAGTAATTCTAAGACACCTATTTCAAAATAAAAATTCTATCCCAACACCACAGTGCCTTCAAAGCTCACAGGTATAAAACTATTGTTATTCTACAATGCTGTGTTGTCACATCTGTTTTATTCTACCTTCACCAAAAGTAATCAGCTACACCACACACTATTTGGTCCAATGAGTGACTGCAAGGATCTCAAATTTCTTTCTACACACTCAGATTAAAAATTTTCCTTTGGATGCAAGGGAAATAAGGCTTAATGTTATTCCTAACGGTGTGTTTAGCGCTATACAAAAATACAAGAGAAAATACAGCCTTCATATTTTTGAAGACTACAATATAACCAGTTACTCGTGTTACTTATGTTCATGTTTATGTGCAAAACTTGATCTATATTACACAGACCTAGCTAAAAACATGGTAAGACTGCTTTTACTACTTGCTCAAGAGAGACATGAATAGAATAAGGCACATGAGGTATGTCTAGCTGAATCTGCAATGGAAATTCAGCTTACTGTGTAATCACAAGGGTTCCTACCTTAACCTCACTGCATTCAGAAAGTGCTTTCCTATGGAGTTAAAACACGGTATTGCCTGCTTTATAGCTTTAGCCAGTTCATTTCAATTTCACACTCAAACTAGAAAGACAAGAAATCTCTCTAAATTGTCCTGTTTTGCAAAATGTGTCATTAAAAGCCTGTAGGTATATAAGCAGATATGCTGTATGAAAGTATATATGTAAATTAAACTGTGTTAATATGTATAAAGGTAGGCAAAGAGAAGACCTAAAAATGGACTGACTTCTCAAAGAAGGTTTTTATGCTCATAATCTGTGAAGAAAGCTGGATTTATGGACAACATGTTTCAGAAGGAACAACCATCACAAAATACATGGCTGTAAAGAATGTTTTAACCAGATGTGAGTCTCTTTAAAACGTATAATTTTAAAGCTTTTCTCTGGTCTAACTCCCACTTAAGTTAATATCACCATCTTAATATTGTTCAATGGAAACTGGGTCAAATCACAGAGAAGAATCAAGTAACTCATTTTTTTCTCTTATTCATCCTAGCATCAGGTTTGTAGCTATGGAAGCTCTATGGAAGTAGCTGGGATCCTCAATGGATTACCATCCTAAGTTTCCTACAAGATCTAGCAGTTATACCTAACATCCTCTGGAAAAGACTTAGATGTCTCAAATTATGTGCCATAGCACTCAAAATTAATATTTAAATACAAGAAAGCATAATTGGCACTTGTCTCTATTTCTATGGCTCCCAAAGAAAGCTGACCGGGTAAGTTTACATGCAGAAAATTCTAAGTACAGGTAAATAAGTTAAAAAGCATAATGTCTTTCCTCTAGATATCTTTGAAGACAAGGAAAAGAAGACGGCTTGAAGATAAATTAGTTAATTAAATATCAAGTGAAAGACAACATTACAAAAATGAGGTTTTTATTGTGGCAAGAATTCCAAGGAGCTGTCTGAAAGGCTTTGACACTAATTGAAAATAGACTACAGAATCAATTGCTTCTGCAGTCAATGAGGAGGAACATTTTAATTGAATTATAAGACAATATATACATTCTTCAAAATACTTTGACACTTGAGAAAATGGCCAGCACCTGGACTTATCTTTATCAGAAAGGAACAGACAGATGGAAGCTGAGTAAGTTCTGCTCATATTATTATGACAACAGATTATTTATTTCAAGCCCACTTCATGGAAGACAGCAATACCTCAAAAGTTTTAAGAAGCAAAGTACTTGTCATGTTAAAAGTAAACAGACCTCAGTAATGCTATAGTAATCAAGAATAAGCTAGATACTCTTACTCTTTTCAGTACTACATGCTCAGGCATATTTGCAGAAAAGCTAAACACTGGATTATATCACCAGCAACATGTAACACTACTGTATCTTGCTCTTCATTAAGATTATAAAAAATCAGACTGCATAAAGGATTTGTGAATATACATATTGCCAAGGAAATGATTTTTATCACTTTGCATTTTCTGTTTCCCTGGCATTTCTTGAACACCGAAAAGCTTTACGATGACTGTGATACTAAATCTGCTGATAGAAGAGCTAGTCAAACTTGGATGAAAGTCACACTCTTCAGGGCTACTCTCAAGGCTTTTTCACTACTAAGGCAAACAACAATGGAAAGAATTTGGTGTCAATCCTCTAAATGTGTGAAGTTCACAATTTATAATCATAAAAGTGTTTACGCACACTATGATGCTTGCTAAAGCTAGACTCAGGTCTTAGTTTGCTACCTTTAAGACACGGTTTATTCAATCGCCAAGAAAGCTAAACTACCTTCCTTGATTACGCAAGAGCCTCAATGCCAGTACTTTGCCAGTGCTTTGTTAGTTTTCTGATATGACTGTCTTACTGAGTTCTGGGCCTAGGGAAAAATTCAAATGGTGCCATTCATCAGTAAATGGAGCACTACATCCCAAAACCTTATCTCTAGTTGCACACCTGACATATAGCAAAGTTGCTTTGCTGTAGTTTAAAGGCCAGTGTGTAGATAACCTTAGTCAAAAACTGCAAGTTAATCACTCAATTGGGCAACTGACATCATCCATAAATTCTTCTGATATAATGGCACCAGCACGCTAATTTATGTGAAGTGATGTCCATTTGCTTATCATAGATTGGAAACTGTTTCACATAAAACAAAATTCTAATGCATCATACGGAGTTATAGCCTATGCTAATTGCTTTTGGCATATTTCACCTTGTAACCATTTTGCCAGCTCTTAGAGATGTTAAATGCAGCTTTAAGAATGTTTGGAAACAAGGTATCTTCTCTTAAAATTAAATACACTAGCTTCACCGAGAAGTAATGGAATTGATTTTAATGCATGCATTTATATATGCAACCCAACTAATCCATATTCAGACAGAATACAGTATGCATTAGTATTTAAATAAATAAATAGATGAAGACTTACTACTAAAATCTAAATAGTAATATTTTGGGAAATAAATATTTAAGAACATGTTTCCTACCTGGTTGGTTTAGAACTTCCGAAATCTTTTAGGAAAAACAGAATTCGGGACCAATGAACTAATTTCATCATTACACTGAAGCTAAACTGTACAAATGTCAAGAAAAATCTGAGTATGACCTTATGTAGACAGAGTTCAGGGTTCAAATTCATTCTTTTGCCATCCGTCCAGGGATTCTTCAAATCACTTCTCAACTCAACTACTAGCGACTCTACTGAGGACATCATCAGCCATCGCACAATTGGTTCTGTAGCAGTGGGAAGTAATGGGAACACTGGAGGAAAACCCACCCACTCTTCAGACTGGGACCCAAAGCTGACAGTTATCTTCAGTTCATACAAAAACAGTGCCTTAAGTTAGGATAAGCAGTCTGTTAAGTGAGCGCAAACTCACACATAATATGACTATTATTATTTAATTATATTTTAGGTCAATTTCTGTTAAATCAATTTCTGTTAAACTTAATTACATCCCTCTATGGCTTTAAACTGGGGCAGCTTCTATTAAGTTTACTTTCTCCTGGGGTTTTCACAGTAAAGACAAATGATAAAGGTCTGGCTACTAAATGAGGGCAGCTATTAAATAAGGACGGCTTGTATTAAAGCTGAATGGTAAAGATGTGGCTACTGGTTGAGAAAACTCCTTAGCAAGGGAAGTGTCTTTTATTTAAAAAAAAAAAAGAGGGTGAAGGAGGAGAGAGAAGGAAATAAACTTTGTTCAATAACTCTTATAAGATACTCTTATAAGAAACTAACAGAATATCCAAAGTTTCACGGCAACTTCCTCTGAAGTTTCTCTTAGAAACTAGTGATAATTTGATACAGGATCCTCCTTAATGAAAGAGAAGAAAATTAGGCACAGCCCCTGGTTCTGGACCAAGAGGTAAAAACAAATCTCAGAAGGACTTGCAATGTGATTTCAGGTAGTTGTTGATAAATAAAAATTCTGTCAGCATTATTCGAGAAGATAAGACTGAGAACCATATATTGTAGTTCAGTTTGGAATTACATCATAATTCGCGAAAGAATACAGTTTAAACAAACTTTTAAAATTATAAACTTCTAGTGTGCATTTTGTTGTGTGGTTTTGGTTTTTTTTTTTCAGGGTGGGTTGGGGAGTTACACCAATCTAGAGTTCTTAAAATTTGTCTCTGTTTTACTCTGGTTCTATGCTTTTTCAGGAGAAACTTGTTTTTTTACTAGCCCTTACACTGCACTAATGCATATATTCTAAAGAATAAAGCTATAAGACAAATAAGAAAAAAATGCATTACTTATGTATCATGTTGGGTTGTTTTGGGGTGTTCTAGAGATATAAAACACTCAAAGCCAGCCTAATCTGAGTGCACAAGCGTATTAGTGGTTCTGTCCACCGACATGTGAATTTCCATAATGATGATGCTGGAATAACACCCAGCCATTTCGTAAAAGCACTCCTTTAATTTCAGACAGTTCCTGGTGGTTTTTGCAATGAACAGTTGCAGTAATTTCATATACACAAAAATGTTTATGAACAATGAGGTTATACTCTTCCACATTAGATGTGATGGCTGATGAAAATATGCAGGGAACCTCTCCTCTGTCTTGTTTACTGTTCCTCATAAGAAACACAGTGGAATACCTTGGGGCCAAAGTAGTTGGCAGCAACTTAGCCCAATGACAGGAAAAATCTGTTTGGCTGAGGGCTTACGCCTGATCTTCACTAAACATCTGTTAGATTTCATAAGAAGAATGTTGAAGTTAATGTACATATTAGTTTTCAAATGTACCCCAGTGAAGAAATTACTGCCGTGAATCTTGATTGCACTTGAGAACTGATGCATTTTTAAAACTGAAACAATATGATGCATTTGAGCAAATTTGCTCAAAAATTCATTTTTAACTCGTTTTTAATTTGAAAGATGTATTTTTTAACCTGAAAGACATATATTTCTGTGAACTCCGGAAGAGAGAACTCAAATATATCAGTTGCCAGGTAAGAGATCACACAGATCAACTTTGACAGATTTTTACGTACCTGAAGTTATATTGTTCAGTTTACCTGATAAAGAAAAACAGCACAATAGTATTTCTTGATTAAAATACCTAACTAATGCACAGGCGTTATGGTTTTTAATGACCTGGAACAAATACTAGGGAATTTGATGAACCTGTCAAAGTACTGAAAGACAAATACTTTTGTAGTCCTCCAAAGTTAGATGTGCCCAGCAGAAATCTATTGTGGGTGCGGGGAAAAAAAATACAAAGCTCCTATCAATCTGCATTCAGTACAGAGAGAATACCACTTGCTAACTTGTTTTGTTCACGCACATCAAAGGTCAATCTAACTGACACTTTATGAGCCTTGTTCCAGGTTTAGGCAGGAAATGGAGAGGAGTGATAAAACTATTATGAACAAAGCAGCAGGTTGTCCCACTGCAGTTCATCCAGTTATAATCATTTTAGACCAGAAAATTATGGCTTCATTTACTTTCCAAGATCTGGTCTAGTCTTCCTAGGGTTTTACCTTTTCAAAAAGAGAACATATTTCAAGGATTTCAGAACACAAAGGTACAGCTGAAGACATGGCAGGTTTTTTAAGTCTGGTTTTGCTGAGTTATGCTCTAACTTTCTGCATAGAATACTTTTAAATGAATACTAATGAGAGATTAGAGGTAGGGGGTCATCAGTATTCTTCATTATATGTAACAATGTAATACACAAGTTATAATTCTATGACAAAGAGGATGTAGCATCAGCTATAGTTGTGGAAAAATAATATAGATTAATAAGCAGCATCCAAAAAAGGTGGATAATTCTTTTCTTTTTCATATATAACCTGCATATGCCATTTTCTCTAATAGCCTTCTAGATGAATTGTTTTTGCCATGTGATCTAGAGGAGACTTCCATAAATACTTTTTCACTAGGCTCCCTTGTATTTTTATGCTTCAGAAAGCAAAGATTTTTCTCAGGCTTTCTGAAGAGCAAAAACTGGACGAATTTTGTCCAACATCCTTTCACTTACAACAAGAAAGTAATGATCACAACCATCCAGTATTTTGTCTGTTTGTTTCCACTGATATCTGAAGAAATAGTCATGGATCAAGACATCAAATGTGCTAGAGGGAAATAATTACCTCTAGTTTAGAGAACTTTCAACTTAAGTACAGGGAAAGACAAGGGATGGATAGGAGAAATAGAGTAGGAACACATACCAACAACAGTTCTAGTCAGAAATCTAAGCGGCGAATTAATCTCTTCTGAAACTATGAAAAGAGTCTGCTTCACTATGTCCACCCCAGTATCTTTCACAATTAATAGTCATAGTATGATTCATGCATGTAACTTGGAGCCAAATCTGCACTTTCATTTATTGTCAATAATCAATTTTCAAACCACATTTAGGGCATAATAATCTATGAGTTCTGAGCATAGGTGAAGAGACAAATTCGTTTTTATGAAAATGGTATGAACCCAGAGTACGTCTAATTAATTAAAAAAAAATTATTATGGATTCATAATAGTGTAAATGAGAACAGAAAGTGGCACAACATGCACAGGCTTAGGATAAAGAGAATGGTGACTGATATATATATATTTGATAATGGAGAGGACCCTACACTCAAAGAAATAGTTTAAATAGTGCCGTAAACTTTTTACAAATGAAAGAAGAGGAAATGAATGCTTTACCACGTGGAGTTGTTATCTTTACCTGACAATCTCATTATTCACAGAAATGGCTTCCAGGTATTTCTTCAGTGCGTAATAATTATGGATATATTTCCGAACATAATAGCCTCGCCATCTTTTCTGAATCTAGAGGAAATAAAAATTTGCTTAGTATATTTCAAATCAAAAGTTTGTATGCATATCAAATATCTGTTGTATTTCCCAAATAATATGGTTTTCTTAAAAGTGATATCAAGTAGAAGCACCAATATGTTTCAATGAAGAAAATGAGGGTAGGATGTAACATATTGTAGTTAAATGGTGATATGAATTTACTATTAAATGCCAACATTAAAAAAATAATCTCAAGCTTTAAACCACTGCTTATATTGAGGTGTGTCAATGAAAAGAAGCGTCTGCTACTTTAAAGTAAAAATTAGCATTCATTCTCAACTGATGGCACCTTGTGGTACAGTTGTGATTATCTCTTCATGTGAGATTTAACAAGAGAATAAGTATCACAGGAAAGCTTTCAGAAAGTCTTTGAGTGGTGTGTCACCAAGAAAATAAAATGATGCACTAAAGCTATTAGGAATAAGATGATACTCATTATTTTTAGATTTAGTACACTCTCCTATTTCCCCCTTGTGCATCACCATGTATTTTCCTCTCTTCTTAAAGTCTCAGAACTAATTAAACAGTTGGTATTTTCCTTTATCAGCGTGGTGGTGTTTGTTTGGTTTTTTTTTAAATAAAAAGGGTTTCGACCTTTAGACATTGTTATTATATGAACAAATAATAGTTATGTGACCAGCTGAACATGGGAACAAGACATGTTAAGCACCAGAAATGCTTCTTTGCACTAGATGATAGTGAATTTCATACTGTTTGGAACTCCACTTTCTCATACACAAGCTTATTGGGTTAAAAAGGGATACAGAAAGAGCAAAGAATGAGTATGCCTTCAGAGATCTGGGATTAAGCAAAATCCTTTGCATGTGAATAAGGATCTTAGCTTTGTTTTTCTGTTTGGCTTCAAAATTTCTCAACAAGAGCAACTTGGCTCCCGTATAGCTGTGTGCTCATTAATGCAGGATTATGGTCCCTTTGAAACTCTTTCTGACAGTCTTCACCTCACAGTTATAAATGCAGAACTGGAAATTTCTGTGTTAAAGGATCAAAACTCAAACTGAAAGACAAAAGACTCAAATTGTATAAAGCTATAATTATCTCCAATGGGCTCGGTGTACCAATTAAATGCCGCATTCTACCTTTATTTACACCACATTCTGTTCAGAATGACCTCACTGATTTCAACTGAATAGAACATAAGTAAGAAAAACCACATTATGTCTTAAAATATTTTATGCTAGATTTCTGTATGTCACAAAACTGAACACTAATCTTTTTGGAAAAGAACATTTTACACAAAGCTTCTGATGATGTTCTTATTTTCAGTGTGAAAGTTCCAAAAGCTTGCTTTTACACAGAAGTATAACACATTACGACTATATTTCTTTTTAATTCCAAGGTGAATGTTTAAAAAATTCTTGGGAAAAAAGAGACAAGTGTGTATGCCCTTCAAAGTAATTAGCAAGTTTCAACAGTGATTGGTACAAAACAATTATTGTCATTGATCAGCACTGAACAGATAATTTTAAACAAAGTCATTGTGTGCTCAGCAGATTACAGCTTGTTAACGGGCAAGTTCTAAATGACCTCTTAAGCTAGTCAAATCAATGATGCATATTCCTCATTAAGTAACATCAAAATGTAAGTGGTCTTATAAATAATGTTTATTTTAAGCACTAAAACAAATGGCAAAACCTTGATATATCAAAAGCCATCTGCTCATGGAAATATTTTTTTCCATAGGATTACTTTTGTTGATGAAAATTTATAGCAACCTTAAATTTTTTAAGGGAGAGCATCATATTCTGACCTAGTATTCAAAACTGAAATTGATTAAAACAAGTTCTCTGATTTAATTTAAAAAGGTGAAACTGATAGTTCTGCTTACAAATAAATGCAACCCAGGAAGACAGAGATGTAGACCGATTTCAAAACTATGAGCATGCGCGTGTCCTCAATGATACTTAAATTGCCAGAACCAAATATGCCTTTCTAATCAGTGACTATAAACTGAATTAAATATTTTAATAACATGATGAGGCAAAACTAAGTGATTAAGTAGAAAAACGTACACAGTTAGCGTTATATTTTCAGAACACTGAAGTATATTAATCATGAATCAAGCTCACAATGTGTGAATATGAGGCACTGTTGGCTTAGGAAACCTAAAGTCTGGCCACATATCTTCTGTGCAGAAACTCAACAGGCCTTGTTCTCTATTGTCCTGGACCTTAGTTAGCTCTTCAATAAACAGATGACAGCAAAAAACTCTCATTCAATGTTTCAGAATGGTAGCATTCTAAATCTGCTATGCAGATATAGCTGCACAAGATTTAGACAGAGGAGAATCAGATTCTGACATTTGCAACTAAATAAAGATCTGTTCTATTGTTTTCTACTGATTTAAATTTCCATTAAAGAAAAAGACATGACTGAAAAAATGGTACTTTGAAGATTTATATCACCTAATGATTCAACATTATATTTCCATTACAAATGAATGGGAACACATTCAATTTCTTTTAAAAATGAAAGACCAAATGCAAAACTCCATTTGACTAGAATACATAATTACGTCTGAAATTTGGTCTTCAAATGCCTTCTAAAAGTACACAGCCAACTTTTAAGAGCTGGCTTGCGCCTTGTATTTTCTCACTGATTTCAGTTGCATGAAACTGTGGCACACTTTCAAACTAACTAACTAAGGAATACACTTAAACCAAAAAAAAGTGCATTTCTGAGAAATTGGATTGCTATTAAACACCTTCAGCTCTCTAACATGCACCAATTCATAGAATCATAGAATGTATTGGGTTGGAAGCGACCTTTAAAGGTCAGCTAGTCCAAGCTCCCTGCAGGAAGCAGGGACATCTTTAACTAGACCAGATTGGTCAGAACCTCATCAAGCCTGGCCTTGAATGTCTCCAGGGATGGGGCCTTCACCACCTCTCTGGGCAACCTGTTCCAGTGCCTCACCACCCTCATTGTAAAGAACTTCTTCCTATTGTCTAATCTAAACCTACCCTGCTCTAGTTTAAAAACATTGCCCCTCGTCCTAGCGCTACATACCCTTGCAAATAGCCCCTTCTCAGTTTTCTCGCAGGTACCCTTCAGGTACTGGAAGGCCGCTATAAGGTCTCCCCGGAGCCTTCCCTTCTCCAGGCTGAACAACCCCAACTCTCTCAAATGTAACATTCTATTTTGTACCTTTGAGAGAATCAGCACTAAGTCAAAAAACTGATGGGAACACACATCTCTTGAGTCCGAGTTATCCTGGAACCAGAAAGGCCACAAAATTAAAATCTATTCTGAGAATCCTCCCCTCTACAGGAGTTTCCTTGGGTTACTCGCCATTCCCACTACATTCCACATTTGGTAGAATTCAAAAGGTAAGATGCCTTGCCTAAAAAGATATAGGCCTCTGAAGTAAAGCGCATTTAGTCCACAAAATAGAAGAATTAGGTAAGATAAAAAGATTTCATACCAAGTTTTATCTCATGTCCTTCCCATGTTTGTTTTACGTGTTGGTTTAACTGCAGTTTCAAAGTTCAGGAGAAAAATGCATATTTCCAGTTAAATATATTTTGCAGTTTTCCCCATAATAAACTTCATTTGCTGTATATTTATTAAAGTGCAACGACTGTTTATACTTTTCTTCATCTAGCAAAATTCATTCATCATCAATGAGATCAGCGCAGTTCCACCTCTACGTTTAGGCAATGAATTGTCCTGTGCCCTCTGAGTAACTCTTTTGAGATTCGGTACATCAAATATCATGCACTAACAAAAGAAAAAGCACAGCCACATCAATGAACACAAAAGCTCTGTATTTGTCAGAATTATAAATATATGTCTACATTGTAAGAATACTCGCAGATAGAATGTTTGGGGGTTTTATCAGTACGGTATATGGTACAATGAACGTTTAAGTGGGGCAAGATGCATGCAGATGCCTTAAATTCAGCTACAGTTTTCAAATACAACACAGACTACTGTGTGTAACTTTAATTTTTAACCATGTACTATTTCCCGCTGTTGCCATCAGCATATCAATCAAGTGTATATTATTCTGGTTTGCTCATTTTATTAAAAGCAAATTCGGAGCACAATTGACTTTTCATTTGTTTAACAAGTGAAGAAATATTTACCCTGACAGCCATTTCATTGTAGAAATTCATCTTCATAATAAAATATGCTGTCTGTGAATCAAGGAAAAAAAAAAGATGGCATATATTTCAGTTACTCAAAGACAGTGCTCCTATTTTTACATATAAAAGATAAGAATCTTTATACATAATACATAATAAGAGTTCTAGTCTTAGAGAGAATAAAATCAAACTTTGTATTGAAGAGATAGGCTTCCTAATACATAATGCAGGCTTAACCAGAAAAATCTATGGTAGTCAAACTAGGAGCTAATGGAGATATATGATCATAAAATGCTCTCCGCTGAGTTTGATAATCAATGGTGCTCTACTGAGAGTAGAATAACAAAGCAGAAATATTCACAAGTGCTGGTGACACGTAGTATTGTATGATTTATTCACTGGGGTTCTTTTAGCCAAAACTCACAGAAACATAAAAGGAATTCATATTTCAAGACGTCTGGTTTAATGAAAAATTCAAAGAAATGCTGTCTTCAGTCGAAATCATTCAAGGATACGGATGCAGTGATGGAGCAAAATTGTGCCTTCCAACCATCTGTACTAAATGTTATGTACTTAGCTGCCTCCCGAGTAATCCTTGGGAATTTTGTTTCATTTAATATTCATTTTAACATCATAAAATCATAAATACAATGATACCATGTTACAGTGAATCCCCTGATATAGAAAACATTTCCTGAAGTCCTGGTTTCCTTCCAATAAAGTAGAATTCCTCTCATAGTGAACGAATCCCCTATTATACTAAGCAATCACTTGGCAGCATAGGTTATTTTAATGGATACATCACTTTAAACTAAGCTTTCACATCTGTTCTGCCCTCTAATTACAAATGCAAAATGAACATAATTCACAATTGTATCATAAAAAGTAAAATATAAGTACTTTGAATGCAAGAGTATGTCCTTTATTTAGCACAACATGCAGCTTTTATGTGTTTCTCATGTTTTAGACACAAATCAAAGGCAAAAGTGCTTTCCCCTGATATAGTGATTTTCTCCCCCATGGCAAACAGGAATTCACTATAAAAGGGTTTCACTGTAATTAGTGTTATTTGAATTGCCTAGTCTGATCCAAAGCAAATTGTCTGTGGAGAGCAGCAGGACTGGATTATTTATCAACAGTCTGGGCAATTAAGAAACAGTTGGCTGCAATATGTTATTTACAAATGAACACAATGATGCTACTTCATTTTAAATTCTCTTTCTTCATTACATTAAGCAAGGCATAATTCCTGCAGTTTAATTAAGGTGCATTTTAAATGCTCACTTTAATATCCTACCAATCTACTAATAATGGAAACAGTAGAAAAGATATTCCTTATATGAAAGAAAAATGCGGGACTGCTAAATTTCAAAAAAGTTCCATGTATATGTGTAGATGTATACATGTCTATATGTGAGGGAATCTCCGCCCCAAAGGTATGAATTAGAATCAATAGTGGACTCTGTCTCCCCTTTTGTCTCCATAAATGCTTTCTGAGTGATACTAACTGTAGATAGCTAATACTGGAATGAAATAATGGTTGGCAGGTCTAAGTATATTCCTAAACTGTTCAATTAAATTGATACAATTTTGCTTTGAAGCTCATCTTTTCTTTCTTTGGAAGGGAATGTAAGAGTTGCCGCACCACCAAATACATAAAGTACATTTTTCATGGAAATTCCTGAGCTTAAAAATGATCATCAGAATTCTGTTCATCAATGATTAAATTAAACAATCTCACATCTTTTTGTTTATTCTTCTCATATTTGAAGGCTGTGAGCACTTAGGTCTGAACCCATTCCATTTCACTGAAAAATCTAAATTGGAGACCTAACGTCATTATGATCTTTATATCATCCATAGTGAAAGACAGTGGGACCACTTTCCCTCTGAGCTTGGCAAAGTATTGAAGGGATCTGCAATTGCATCTGTATCTACTATTTACAGAGCTAGTCAATGGCAACCAGGGTCCTAACTTGCATACCTCACTTAGGAGTGAGAAATCCGAGCCTTACCCTACCACTACCTATCAAAAGTCATCCAAATGCAGAATTGCTCATAATTGAAACTACATGATCTTTAAGATCCCTTCCAACCTAAACCATTCTCTGATTCTATGATATAACTGTCTTACTACCTTATCATTGTGACAAAAGCCAGAGCCTGTATCACCATCTAGGTTCTTTTGCAAATGGATCTCTTTTCTCTGTTTTCTAATCCTGATTAGAATAATAAATACTAGTTCTCCTATTACAAGTGATGGAGAATATATTCATTCCTATTCACAAAAGCAAAGCCATAATTTAGTGCTTCAACCCAAGTCTATATTTATGTGCTTTCCTAGTAAACAAAAGACTCTTTCCTGAACAGGGGCCTTTCTGGAGGAAGACTCCTTTCTTATGCTTAAGTGGAATTTCCTGCATTTCAGCTTGTGCTTCTCATTCTTTCACTGGGTGCCGATTCCAAGATGACACTGTCAGGCTGACCCTCTGGAAAGAATTCTCTTGCCATCTCACCTCCGCTTCTGATCCATGAAGTCTTTGTATCTGTCTCTGATGTCAATATAAAGGTTTCCCTACTAGTTTACTTTGTCTATGATTCCAAAATATATTTGAAGCCTTTTGTGTATAAACTGTTGTACTACTTTCTCCTTTTCTGTTCAAAAACATGTTTCGGGATCACCTACAAATGTGATCTGATCCTGATTGGTGTTTCCTTTTTCTTCAAACAGTTAATACAAAGTGACAAATTCAAACGAGAACCAAAATTTGATTAAGAGTAGATTGAGAGAAGGAACAAACACATGGCCTAAGTTGGGAACAGGCCCTTTTTTTAATATATAGAGCAAATAGGCATTTGTTTAATTCCTATTGGACTGGGCTATTTAAAACTGGTTACTATTTAGGGTGGTGTCAAACTACATCACATAAGATATTCACTTTTTTCAACTGCATCTCCTTCCAAAGTGAGCTGAAAATATGTCCATCATGCATGCCGGCTTCATATAACAATGAAATGCTAAAATTCCCTTTGCTTTAACAAGGGATTTCTTGACTTTGACATATATTGTAAAAAGAAAGAGTGACATACAGTTTGATTCATGTTCCAGTGTTTGCCTGGTTTTAAAATTCATCCTTTCCTGAAAGTATGAATTTTCAGAATCCAGAATGACCCATGTAACTAAGTTCTTAAGAAAACTATAGGAGCACAGTTCTTAATTTTGGTTTGAGATTAATATTAGGAAACAAAGCTTTATACCAAAGCACCTATATTTAGAATATAGAAAGGCACATAACTTTAGTATATAAACACCATCGATTATTTTTTTTTAAACTTAATATATTTTAACAACCAAAGGAAGAGGCACTAGAGGAGTAACAAATGAAATACTAGTAGTGATGCACATATGGACAGGCAATCTGATCAGCCTCAGCCTTTGTTATTTTCCGCATCAGTACCACTCACATTTCACAATTTTGAATATAATCATTAAAATGATTTATTATCAAGTAATCATGGGTATTTTGTGCATATGCTTTGCCTTGTTTGCTGGCAGCAGATACCAATCCAATCATTATCAGTGGACAAATTTTAAAGTGACCAATTTTTTCTGTATTTAAGGAAGTATCATGTCAAACGTACTGTGTTTCATAATCAGGAGTCATTACAACAGTTATTAGCAAGAGTTCAATGCAAACACTAACTGATCCTTTAACTTAAAAGTTGCATTAAGCTGCTGAGAAGATTTTTATTTCTTTTTAAAGTATTCCAAATTCAGCCATTGACTGAGTAAAGGCAGTATAACAATGAATATAGGGCATGAACTTGAATTTTATATTTAAGTCCACCACAAAACAAACAATACTGAATATAGAGGTCGAAAGGGAGAAAAAGGTGCCTTTTCATCTGCTACTTGTACGGCTTTCAGGTTAGCTTCCAATCAAGCTGCCCTATTTAGTCCTCTCCAACCAAAGAGATGTCTCTCTTTTATTTTTTTCTTTTTTTTGGACTCGTTTGTTTTGACTGAAATACAACACTTTAACTTCAATAAAATTAATCAAGAATAAATGACTAACAAATTTAAATCTATTGTAAAATATTAACATAAATTGATAAATTAGTGAAGCAAACTACATATTAAAAACTTAATTGTTTTATGTTAAAGGCAAATTAGTCTCTTCTTAATCTCCTAAACTTGTTAACAGAGGTTTTAGCTTGTGTGCTACCATACACTTTTGCTATCTTCAAGTCTGTCAAGGGATTAGATTGACTGTGATCTGCCATGTGCCTTAAGGCAAAACCTCAAATACTTCAAGGTTCATTAAGTAAGAAATTTAAACCACTAAAATATAGAACAGCAATGTGTAGACACATTGGCTTATTTTATTTTCAGAGTTAAAAGTTCTACCAGGAAAAAAAGCATCTTGAAAAGCTCCAATCCTGCAATTAGCATCGTGTGGGCAGGCTTCTGCATGAGCAGATCTCATTGCTGGTTTGGGGACTAATACTCCAGAGCTACAACCACTTAAACACTGACTTAACTTGACCATTATGAGTAGGCTTACTGAAATTAATGGTGCTTTTCATGATAGTAAAGTTAAGTACGTGTCTGTGTGTATAAAGGATCAAGTTTCAGCTTTTTAATTTCAACAAGTGAACGAATTAGTTTGCATGTATTCTATAAATAACCAAACAAAACTTTTAAAACTAGTTTTCTACCTCCACCATTTTTCTGAAGTATCTTCTGCTTTGATAACCTCTCCACCACTTCTGTATAAAAATCACCCTTTTGTTCAGATATCTAAAATGAAATATATTAACAAAATTATGATTATTTTGAGACTTTATAATATAACTTTATTTTTTTCCTAGTATTAAAAATAACATATAGTGTATTACACATACTTATTCCTTATATACAGAAGGCCACCGCAAACATACTTTATACATATACATGTATATGCACACACATACACTTATAAACCAATATGTACACATATTTATACATACATACATGCTTCCGGTTTGGAAAAAATAGTCTACTGCAAATTTACTTACACATTATTTCAGTTATCATTACAAAAGTTTAATGAAATAGCCTTACAAATGTAATTTGCATGATAGATGACTTATTTTCATGGGTTGTTTTAACCAATATATCTGACCAATTCAGAATTTTTTTCAGTCACATGCAGCACTTTCACAGCTTTGCATTTTTTTAATATTTTACAAAACCCACAGATATCTGTAATTTTTAGACTAATTTTTTGCTATTATAAAATTACACCTAGCTTAATTGTAACTAAATCTTTACTCTGTCCTCAGTATATAAATACACACTTTATTACGCCACTAAAAATTCCATAATTGATGTCTCACATCAATTTTGCAGAAAATAATGCAATTATTACTTTGGGGAGCATTCATATCACCAAACTATGGACATCAAATTTAGAAACCTTACAGTACAGCTGGAGTCACTCAGGGGAGGCAGCCTTTTCCAGCAGGTAATTCAAAGGCCCTAAGTGAGAGGGTAATTCGGAACACTGACAACTGGCTATACTGAGCCTGTGCTTCTAAATCAGACACCACATCCACCTCTGGGAAGAGGACACTGAGCAGGATCACTCTGTACACAGTTGCAGAGAAAATCCTCTTCTACACTTAGCTGATTTAGTTCTTCTTACACGCTTATTACAATTACGTTGTTCTTCTTGCATTGGTCACTACTAAATCCAACTGCGCATGTAGAAGAGCATTTTCCTACAGAACAGATTGGCAAAGACACTTGGGGTTTCACTTTCTTCTGCTGCATGCTGTTGTTACTCATGTGCTGGAAGCAGAGGGGCGTTAACCAGTCCTCTGTCTTTGTAGGGGCCTTTGACATTGATGGCAAAGCTGATATTCCTTGGGCAGTTGAAATACCCTGTTCGTTTGCCTGCTGAACGCTTGCATCTGATAGCTGCATCCTGAGACAACACACTTGAACCAGCAATGGAAAACAAATTACCAGTGGTTTTTTTTTAGTAAGTGCACATAATGGCTGTAGCCTCTTTTTATGAGGGAAATACTGGCTGTTAAGTACTTAATGTTATTTAATCTAATAATCCTCCAGGCTTGATACAGCATGTCTGTGTGATACATAATGACTTGTGACAGACAAGAGATCACACTAGAAGATGTAACAATCCCTCTTCCTCACAATCTTAATTTTCATGAAGATACAGAAATTTGAGCACATGAGTTTGACCAATTGGGTTTATGATCATAAAAAATGGAGAAGGGCCTCCTCGGAGAAGGGACCAACCATAGTGTTTCCAAAAATTTTATATCAATGTCACTATGGCATTTTACAGAACAAAGTAATCGTACATTATCTCTGTTTTATAAATGGAGAAAATTATGTAAAGAAAGATTTTTTAAAACTACCTGGTCAAATCCAGCAGTAGAACTTAATTTTCAACAATAAGAGTCCAGTTACCATACACCCACTAGGCAATTTTTCTGTAACAGCCACAATAACAGAGATAAGAAAAGTCTCTGCAAACAACAAATCTGAGGGACATCTTTTTTTTTTCCACTCATGCCAAGATTTCTTAAACAGTACTGCGTATCTGTTCTGAAGATGGACTATTCCCATGCTACTTATTATCATCATGCCTTTTTAATTGTATGCAGTTCTGAAATTAAAAATTGTTGCTTCTTACAGTGCCACAGCATGCATTTCATTCTATTTAAAAGTAGAATAACAGGGGGTGTTCCTTTTCAAAATGTTCCTATTTTATTAAAATCAAGAAATACCATGAGAAATTTTGGGGAAAAAAATCAAGACTGAAATACAGATTGAGATAGGCTTAGTATACTACCTCAGATAGGCTCGGACTCTGCATCCTCGAAACCAGCTCTGGATTTTGATAGCAGCTTTGTACTCTATTTTTCTGATTTCATCTACAGATCTGAAAATATAAAAAGTAGTAATAGTTGTCAGCACGGTAATTTAATACTAAAGCAGAAAAATTCTTCTAAATATATTTTACTGTTGCAGTTTGTGGTTTTTTTCACCAGGTTTTTCACTTTTTAATTCTACGTAGTTCAATAATAGTGCAGAACAATATAATTTACATCAGTTTTGTCATATAAAGAAAAGAAAGACAGAGAGTATCACAACTTGTAGATGATACAGGGTTTGGGAGAGTGTATTTCTTATGCCCATACAATACTGAATATCCATGTCAGCATGTCATGGACTTCTTCCATTGTAGGTGAAATATATGGATAATGCTTTAATGATAATTAGGCCAGAATGATAACATGAATATAAAATAAAATAACTGTGGTCAATATTATCATGATAAATAACAATCAAATTAATAAGAAGCATATATTAAGGGTGAGATATAGTTGAAATACATTGTTTTATGATCGTTACAAAATATTTTATTTGTTTATTACCTGAACAGTGGTAGCATCAATAATGGTGACAGATACACTCCTTATCTGTAGATTTTTTTAATGAATACAAACTATCTTACAGGGCAAAAGTAGAGGATTTAGGTATTTTAGCTAGTTTCCTAGGAAGGAATTTAAAGAGAAGAAATATGAAAAAGAAGGAGAGGTGACTGAAGGAAAGTGAGATACAAATGTAAGTTAAAACTATTATGAGTTAGAACAACAAAAGCATAGGAAAGAAAATAGATGCGGAAATTTCCAGACTTTGGAAGGTGTGGAATGTCAGGATATGAAATCTTAGTGTGGCTAAAAAGGAAGTCAGGAATTTGAAAATAAATGGTGTTAGTAATTCAGATAGATTCCAAAGGGATGACCATGGGGATTTTTTTATGTGGAATTACAGTAGTCGATGGAACAGTTTATTGAGTCTTGACAGGATTTTTCACAATGGGAATTCAAAGACATGGATTTTGAAGATAATGTAGAAATGAAACTGGCAGCATATTCACACGTGCTGCAGACAGGCAAGGAGGGAACAAAAGGAAACAAAAGAATTAGAAAATATACTAGGGTTGCAACATTGATTAATATAGATGCTAGAGGAACTAATGAAAAAGAGGATACAAAGAAAGATAAGAATTTTTTTTTAAGTTACATGAGAAGAAAGTTATCTAGAAAGAGATACTAGTGAGGCGGCTGAAGATGTAGGTGGAGAACTGATGATCTCAAGGAGATTTTCAATAACTATTAGCTGTCAAAGCTTTGTGTAAATGACATAGTACAAGGAAAAGGCATGTGCACAAGTGGAAAAGAAGCACAAGTAAAAGGACCTCATCAGAAAGTGAGAAAATAATTCCAAGAGGTAGTCCTTGATTGCCTCATTTCTGTGACTCTGTCTCTTAGGAGAATAGTGTTGTGACAAAGCTAAAAGTCACCTAAAGAAAACCATGAATCTGAAAGAGATTAAACAAATATATGAATCTGGAAAAGATTATTAATAGACTTTAGTAAGAAATCATTACTATGATGAGTTTCAATGCTGAGGGGTAGAACCCAGCCATGAGATCACATCTAGCTTTCATTGACATTTTTTTTTGTTTTAAAACTTCAATAACTGCCAAGTCTTTGAACTTAAAATTATATTTTAATTTTCATGGATCTTTTTGCTATCCCATTTGTATTAGGAACGTATTTAACAAATAGTTTAGTTTGTTACAACTGCTACAAAAGAACAATTATGTTACTATCAGTTAGTTTTCTTAACTAGTTGATCTTAGTTAACTCTGTTAACGAAGTGTTGTGTCAACATTAATTGCCTCAGTAAACACCAACAAGATTAATTTTTATCTGATAAATTAGGATTATCCTCATTATATTTCTTGAAAAACGAAACACAGATTTACTACCAGAGATCAAGAAGCATTAGATCAATTCATTTTATATCATCTGGTGCAGCATGTGCTCTCAAATCACATTAAGTGGGCACAAATTTTCATCATCATCCGACATGCATCAGACCTGTCCAGTACCTGGTAACTGTGGAAAACAGACTTTTTTTACCTAAAACCACAGAATAAGTCGATATCAAAGCTGGCATTTATGCTAGAGACCTTCCTTGTTCCTTTCTTGTGCAGCATCCTAGACTTCATAGGATGCAGACACCTCCAGATTACAGCAGAAGTAGTAGTTTGGGGTATAAATTGCTCAAGCTGACAACCGCCCTTCTGATCAGATTGCATAGTTGTCATACCGTTTGGATTAAGCTTTTAGAGTCACACATACTTCCCAAAGACTTTACTAAATATTAAAAAGGCATACTCAAAGGCAGCAAGTAGGTTCTTACATAAGTAAGTGATAAAATTGTTCAATGCTTAAAATAAGAGAATGCATTAACAGATCCTCTATATTTTAATGCTTATGGTGACAGAGTATTTATCAAGGTACAGGCTTATGACATTTTTGCATTGCGCATCATTGGGCAAGTCCTTCCCTAGAAAGGTGCTTCCCCTAAAAAGTCAGTTTAGAAGACCTCATACCTCTGACATAAATAGAGTTCTGCATAAAGCATGATAGGAATGTTATGAAGATCAGAAGAACATTATTAAGATCAGGTAAACCTGTCTAACCACAACCAACAAGCAAGATATTACAGTTATCAACCTGCCCTAATTTTTAATAGAACAAGTGTACAGTCCTAAAATAGCAAATGCATTGTGAAAGATAAAGTAAGTTTCCTAATTTTGGGATTTACTTTAAGGCACTTCAATTACTATGTTCCTTCTGTGGCAGTAATTGCTAGCAAGAGTTTTCACCAGGGTTGCTTTAAGTCAAGCTGCCCTGGAGGGTCTAGAGTGTGTTCTAGACATTCTATAGAATTCTGCTTTTAGGTCTTGATAGATAGGTAAAGAAGAAACATTTGTCTTTGTCTTAAAGCGTGTTTGGCACACATGGAACTAAATCCTTCAGGTCTTACCATTGGAGGTATTCACAAACAGGGCAACTCATACAATAAAAGGTCAATATTTGGTAATCTATATTCTTCTGCACCTTCTGATGTTTCAGATCAACTCAGATCTTTCGGGGAATATGGTATTTCGATGCAGAATACTAACTTAATAGAGTAAGTAACCTCTTTTTTTACAGCATCATGTATTTTCATCCGAATGCCCTCAACCTATTTGTGAATGATGAGTGACTGCACAAATTACATGGACTTGTACTCACAGCATTCCAGATTTGACAATTTTAACAGATCTATTACATTATGTAGATAAAGCATAGTTCAGAAAGGGAAATTAAAGCTGTTGTCTGACTTCAAAATACAAATGCTTCAAAAATAATTCAAAGACCACTGCAAATTGGACACACTTTAATGCCCAGAACTTATTTGTTAAATTTAAAAGTTAAATAAGGTTCTATCAAAATCTCTAAACAAGATATTCTGATTTGTTTCAGGATTTTACTGACAGCTGTGTTGAAGTAATCCAAGGTTTTCACCCTAAAGAACAAAGATCAGATTACTGATCAGCCCTTCGGTTGCTGAGCTGGACTGTTTGAAGCTTCTCATTTAAATTCTCAGCTGAAAATCTGAATTTCAAGAAGCTGATGGATTATAGCCTATCCTTAAAAGGGAAACAATTCACTTTTGGAAAGCTCTGCCAAAAAACAAATCCCCAAACATCAAGCATGCTGCCCTCCAATGGATTTCCACGTCTGGCTCAGCCTGCTCTTTCTAACCTGAAATACGTGAAATACAAGCATAGTCTCCTGTAACTGATGCTCTTTTAGTGAACTGCTGTGTGTACGAGCTGAAGTTCAGGGAAAGAACAGGAAAACACAACACTTTATATGCAGTCAGGACTTGAACTCAGTGTAACTTTTAGTGATGTTCATGAGCTTTGTGATTCATGCTAATGATGTTGTATTGGGATTCTAAAACAACTGATTCATTAATTAGAAGAGGAAAAAACCCCTACAACTATGCTAAACACGCTCTTTTTTTCTGTTTAAGTATTAGCATAGCACATACAGCAGCAACATCGATACAGTTGGACAGAAGGGTTTACAGGACAAAACTGTGCAATATTAAAACAGGTCTTAAAACATTTTATTTCCTAAAATCTGATCTGGTAGAAGTTGGCCACCACCACCTTAGCAGTCAGAAAACTCAGCAGCACAAACTGTCCCACTGTGAAGCCAAGGGTAAGAGGTGATCTGTTCCATCGGCCCACTGCTCTCTCTCTACATGGGCCATTTTGGACCTTTAGTAGAATAAACATCTCCTTAACTAAGTAGAAAAAGGCAAAACATGTCCCAGGTACTAGAAACTCAAACTGTGTAACCTAATTTAGAAACAAAGCTCAGTTTTCAGCAGTGTGGATAATAAATACCAACACGCTCAGAAGCTGGGAGGGGGTTTTCTGTCAATTAACTTCCGAAAAACAAAAAAAGTAAAAAAAAAAAAAAAGTGGTGCCTTTTTCAACAGGCTAAACTAAACGTCCAGTAAAAATTCCAGATTTGAGCCAGGACAGCAAGGCCTCACGGTCCCAGTGTGAGTAAAACTCTGGGCAGAGCTATGCCGAAGGAGCGGAGCGGGGCGGGAGAGGGGAGGCCGGCTCCTGCGGCGGCCGCTGCCCGCCCCGCCAGTCCCAGCCCAGCGTGAGGAGGGGCGTCCCGCCACACCACCGGCACGACCCGGTTACCTTTTCCTACGGAAATACTCCTCCCGCAGCCCCGATAGCCTCGCCTGAAGTCGGGCCAGGGCGTCCATGCTCGTTCCCTCCTGCCAACCCTCCCGACGCCGCCACCATGGCAACGGGACCGTACCACTCTGCGGCGGAGCGGGGGTGGCCCTCCCCCAGGCAGCCCTGCCTGCAGGGGCACCGGCGGCAGCGGCAGCCCCGCGGAGCGGGACCAGGACGGAAGCCAAGCCAAGAGAAGTAGTGCTGGAGGAGACGCTCTTCCCCCGGGCAGCGGTCCGGAGAGTGAGGGGAAGAGGTGAGATGGTCGCGCCCGGCTTCCTCCCGGCGCCGCAGCTGCTTCCGGGCTCTCATCATGGGGGACTGAGGAGCAGCGCTGGCCGCCCGCGTCCTCCCCTCCCGGCTCTCGCCCGCGAGCCCCCGGCGCTACCGCCGGTCCCCGCCCCGTCTCCCCTCGGCCCAGTCTCTGCGAAGTGGCGCCAGCCTCCCCGGGGAGCGGCCGGGGGAGGCGCCGGGTTCATGTTCCGGGTCGCTGAGCCTACCCCGACCCGAGCTCAGGCGGCGAGAAAGAGCTGGTAAGCCCAGGCCCCGGGGGCGCCGGAGCCGCCGTGGAGGGTGGCACGTCTCCGCCACCCCCTGCCTCTCGCCGGGGCGGTTACTGTATTTGGGGGAGGGGATCGCAGACAGCATCTCCGCAACGTGTGAGGGGCTTGGGAACGCAGGGGCGAGTGGTGCCCTCGCCCCGGCCGGCCCTCCCCGCTGCCCGGCGGGCTGCCAGGCCTCGCCTGGCCTGTCTCAATCCCTACTCCTCCTCCCGTTGCTGCTGGTTACCTGGGGGAGAGTCGTCGGTGCTTTCCACTGCGCTCGAGGCCGCCGGAGGAAGAGGGGCTGGCGGCCGGGCAGATGCCCCTGGCACGTCTCAACGGCTCTCGCCGCCTTTGTGAGCGAGCAGTGGGCTGGGGGAAGAAACTTCCCCTCGTTGCTGAAAAAGGACGGCAGGCAAACGATAAATCAAAACTTTTGCTACAAGCTTATTTTGGTTTTTTGTGTGTGTTTGTATTTTTCTAATTGTGGTAGACCCTCTAAGGCCTAAACCCTTTGCAGTGTGTGTTGCAGAAACATCCACTTAGATGTGGTTGCTGCTCTGGAGCTATTTTGTTGGAAACCAAGAATCAACAAGTGCAGCTGTAGCCAATGAGCAAGGAAAGTATGGGTAGTTCTACTGCAATATCAAATGTACTGTTTTGTGTAATTCCATATGCTAGCATTGTGACACCAAAGGCTATATTGTTTTTATTGTGGAACTGTGAAGAGGGGAAACTGAGTAACAGGCTAGAAAAAGGGGAAAGCTAGTTTTGTTAATAGGCCGTGGAGGTATAAAGGCTGGTAGTGGAGAGGCATGATGGAAGCGAGACGTCCCAAACAACCAGCTAGGAAGCCTTTCATTTCCTTCATGAAACATTAGGTATCTTGTGCTATGTTAGGTATTAACCGATGTGTATAACTTCTAGTTCATTTTACTTTTAGTAATGGAGGTGGAGAGGAGCATGGTGGGGTTTTGTTTGTGTTTTTTTTTTTTCCTTGAATGTTGGTAACTTGAGGCCTTGAGGCTATGTTATATAGACAGACACCTGCCTATAGAGTTCCCAGATCTGAAATAGATTTTCTTTTACATTTTTCTTTGGGTTTTTTGGGGGAAATGGGGAAGAAGGGGAAGAGAAAGGCTCCAGACTTAGTTTTCTTACCTAGGAAACTTCATTCTGTCTCCCCTTCTGCTGATACCAACACTTTTTTCCTATGCATATTTTCATGGCTTCTTTACATTTTTCTAAGTGAGAAAGCTTTCCAAGAGGGAATTTATTTGGCAAGATAATATATATTTGCTAGAAGTTTGCAAGTATGGCTAGGTGTGAGAATTTGCCTGGTGTAAATGTAACTTTACTTCTGATGGTGTAATTCAGAACGCTTGAGAGAATGAGGTATATTCTAGTGGGCAGAAGTATTTTTATTTCAGCACTAATCCTGCATGCAGTAGGAACATTGCCTAAGGCATTCTGAACTTCTACCTGTACTCTGAGAAAGTTTTTGTTATATACTTAACCTGTCATTTGTCTTTAAATTTTGCTATCTTGTGTCCACGTAAAGTAACTTAGTTCCAGAGGCTTTGACAACAGTGTTCAGCAACACAAGGTGTGGGAATTTGGCATATTCTTCTGTAACTGTCATCAGAGAGTAATGATTTTGCTTGTACAAATATGCTGCCCAGAGGAATTCAGTACAGGAGAATTACTGAAGTCTTATTTATAGGACTGTTAATTTGCAGTTCTGAAGAAAGATTTGTTAAAAATCTGACTACTTCTCAGAGCCACTCACTTTTCTTATCCTTATACATAAGTTATTTCAGAAGCTGTCTGTTAAAGGAAACCCATTTGAGTGAGATGCAGGAAAATATTTTTTTCAATGTCTAATACTTGATGTAGAAGATCAAGAACTTGTGCTTTCTAAAAACATTAAGACCCTAAGGAAGTGAGTAGCTTCAGAACAACCACAGAGGAAGAGTGTTCACTTTGGGTGGTAAAGCTCCTCTGAAGCTGAATATTTTTCATTTCTATTGTGAATACATGTAACAATTTAGGAATAATTTGCATTTTGGGTACTTACTGGGCACTCTGATTCTTTTGATAATGACTTTGGTGCTACAGCATATTACCATCATTTGATAGTTCATGTGATTCTCCACCTTGACAATTAATTAATGAAGTCATACTTCTGAAAAGGGCAAGCATATCAGTAAATGGCAGCAATGGGATTGGAAGAATTGCTACCTCTTGTGATAAATTGCTCTAAATCTCTTTTCTGTCTGACCAATTCATTTGTGTTAGAGCCTTATTAAATGCACTTCATGTCAGCATCTTTCTGACTGTGTACCATTTCTCTGTACTGAACACATTTTCACAGTTAAATATGAGTAGACTTGATAGTATTTATGGTTGTGCCTCCTTAAATAAGCAGCAGTTGTAGAAAAATCAGATGTACTTATTGCAAGTTTGTCTGGCCCTAATTTTAGGGGGGTCAGCGGCATTGTCAGTTAATAAAATTTCATCATTCCTCAAATACTAAGAATTTTATATTGTATAGGACAAGTGTAAGGAAATTCCAAAATTTGTCTACAGAAGTATCTCAAATGCAGAGTCGGTACCAAGAATTGATGTGTAGTATGTGGTTGGAGGAATAAAATGCTGCTAGTAATTGTATGCCATTAAATGTAAGGGAGCTGCATATTTGATAAAACAAAGAGTAGAAGCAGAAGTTTCCAGCAACTGTAGTAATTACGTCTTTAATTGCAGAACAATGACTTTCATAAATTTTCTTTTTTTTTTTTAAACTCCTCCTGTACTTTTTTTATTTTGTGAAACGGATTTATCTACAGACATAACTGACTGCAAACAAGGAGAGTTGGCATGCCTTGAAAATGAGAAATAGCCTGGGATTTTGACTTGTTTTTTTGCTTTTCAGATCTAGACATGCTCCAACATAGTGTCCTGACTTTTTTCAAGAGTCCTCAATTCTTGTAACTGTTCACACTGTCTTATATGAAACTCAAAATAATTATGGTTCCTGATGTTTAATTTCTGTGAGTTTCTGTTCTGACGCTGTCACGTTTTTAAATTTTATGACATGAAAGTTGCGTTTGTATTAAGTTGCTTTGGTCTGCATGTCAGATTTACTTTTGAATGTGTTGCCAGTGCGTTGGGTCTTAGTCATTACAGGAAGCACTGGGCAGGATCCTCAGCGGGGAAGAGTACAGGAGTTCTCAGTAGCTTGATAGCTTGATGTCCCCCAGTGGTGGTTCGTATGGGGTAGAATGCGTTTTTGTTGCTGTGCAGCTTTGCATACCTGGTTGTCCAGTGGACAATGACTACAGACATAAATAGAATCATACAATGGTTTGGGTTGGAAGGGACCTTAAAGATCATCTAGTTCCAACCCCCCTGCCATGGGCAGGGACACCTCCCACCAGACCAGGCTGCTCAAAGCCCCATCCAGCCTGGCCTTGAACACTTCCAGGGATGGGGCACCCACAGCTTCCCTGGGCAACCTGTTCCAGTGCCTCACCACCCTCACAGGAAAGAAGTTCTTCCTAATGTCTAATCTAAATCTACCCTCTTTCAGTTTAAAACCACCGTCCCTCAACCTATCATTACACTCCCTGATAAAGAGGCCCTCCCCATCCTTCCTGTAAGGCCCCCTTTAGGTACTGGAAGGCTGCTATAAGGTCTCCTCGGAGCCTTCTCTTCTGCAGCCTGAACAACCCCAGCTCTCTCAGCCTGTCCTCATAGGAGAGGTGCTCCAGCCCTCGCATCATCTTCATGGCCCTCCTCTGGACCCATTCCAACAGGTCCATTCTTGTGCTGAGGACTCCAGAGCTGGGCGCAGTACTCCAGGTGGGGTCTCACCAGAGCAGAGTAGAGGGGCAGAATCACCTCCCCCGACCTGCTGGTCACGCTTCTTTTGATGCAGCCCAGGATGTGGTTGGCTTTCTGGGCTGCAAGCGCACATTGCCGGCTCTTGTTGAGCTGCTTGTCCACCAGCACCTCCAAGACCTTCTCCTCAGGGCTGCTCTCAAGCCATTCTCTGCCCCACCTGTATTTGTGCCTGGGATTGCCATGACCCAGGTGCAGGACCTTGCACTTGGCCTGGTTGAACTTCATGGGGTTTGCATGGGCCCACCCACCTCTCAAGCCTGTCCAGGTCCCTCTGGATGGCATTCCTTCTCTCCAGCGTGCCAACCGTGCCACGCAGCTTGATGTCGTCAGCAAACTTGCTGAGGGTGCACTCAATCCCACTGTCTGTGTCGCCGACAAAGACCAGCACTGGTCCCAGAACTGACCCCTGAGGAACACCAGTCGTCACTGGTTTCCACTTGGACATTGAGCCATTGACTGCAACCCTTTGAGTGCGGCCAACTAGCCAGTTCCTTGTCCACCACAGTGGTCCATCCATCAAATCCATGCTTTTCCAATTTAGAGACCAGGATGTCATGCGGGACACCATCAAATGCTTTGCCTGAGTCCAGGTAGATGACATTGGTTGCTCTCCCCTTAACTACCAATCCTGTGGCAACGTCATAGAAGGCCACCAAATTTGTCGGGTATGATTTGCCATTGGTGAAGCCATGTTGGCTGTCACCAGTCACCTCCTTAATTTCTATGTGCCTTAGCAGAGATTCCAGGAGGATCTGCTCCATGATCTTGCCAGGCACAGAGATGAGACTGACGGGTCTGTAGTTCCCTGTGTCTTCCTTTTTTCCCTTTTTGAAAATGGGGGTTATGTTTCCCCCTTTCCAGTCAGCAGGAACTTCACCAGACTGACATGACTTTTCAAATATAATGGAAGGCAGCTTGGCGACTTTATCTGCCAGCTCCCTCAGGACTCGTGGATGGATTTCATCATAGTTTCTTGCTAGCTATTCATTACTTGTAACTGAATTGTGTTGGTCCGTTTTGCTTTCCCCTTTAGGTATCCCAAGAACCATGATAGTTCTCTTCTTTTTGAATCTGTAGATTTTTCAGGCAAGGTGGTGAGATTTATCATCTGCTGCTCTCTCCCAAATAGTTGCACCTGTTCAATCCAAATTTCAGTCACATTCATCAATAAAGTAGGGGTCTCAAAACTAATATTTCTAAGGCTTTGTGAAAATAACTTCTGAGGTGGAGAAATGGGTTTCAGATTAGTACCTGTCTGAGCATAAAGGTACACTGCGAGGATAGCCATGTTACAAGACATTGAATAATCCATATTGGAAAAGATTGTAGAAAGTTAGGTTTTATAATCCTGATGTTCAAGGAACTACTTGATTTTTCTTGTGCTCAAGTTGTGATCAAAGTGGGCTGTGAAGGCAGCAGAAATCATGGTGCTTCTCAGAATTGATGAGACACAGATGCAGCATAAATTGAGCTGCAAGAAACTCCATATCTATTTAACAGGAAAAGGTGTAGAACTAGAAAGTAAATGTAAATGCAGCTGTCGGTTTAGTAAAAGATACAGCCTCTCCTTAGGAGTTGTGCACCTGAACTAGCTTTCTTGTTAGTGTGTTCTTGTTAAATATTTTGTGAGCAGTCAGAGCTTTACAGTGTTACAAGCTTTAGGTGGGAAGTAAACAAAAATGATATTTGATTATTTCCATTAGGAGTTTAAATACAAATATTGATGCTTAACACAAGCTGTGTGAACTGTTTTGGAGCAGGGGAAAGCGGTTACACTGTTTCCTGCAACAGTACTTTTATGGTCTGTTCTGGTAAGGGTTAGAGAGGAAATGGGTCAGCTTTGGTGAACTACATTAAAATTACTTCAGATAAATATAAAGGTCAGTGTAGGCAAACTAGGTTGTTTTTTTTTTTTTTTAATAGTAAAGTAGAGTCTTCTCCTGGTGAAGACATTACAGTTTATTGCTAGCTGTAGGCTGTTGCTGTAACAGCGTTTTTATAGCCTTATGTGAGTCATGCTAAACTATGGCTCAACTTAATATTTTATGTACCTCAATATGTTGTTCTACATTCCTTATTACGACCTTTGAAATTTCTCATCTTACTGAACGCAGTTGATGCTCATTGGTAATGTCTTTAATATTTCTTGGAGTTATTTTTCAACCTCTTTCAAATGCAAATATTTTTGTTACAGTAATATCTGCAGCAATGATTAAAATTACTTCATAGGTTTGGATTACAAGCTTGACAGCTGGTTATGAACAATGGAGAAAGTTGCAAAACTGAGGTTTTGATAAATAATGCTGTAATAGAAATACGGTTTTGATTTTTGGAGACAAGTTTCAGATTAACTGTTCTATCTAGTTGCTGTTGCCATTTCTTTTTTTTTCAGTTATAGCAAGAGAAAAGCAAGCTCCAATAAAATCAAAAGAGGCTTCTTGTGTTTTCAGGAGAACTTTTTCAGAAGTTTTAGTGTGGACCACTGGCATGTTGGAAGTGCAATGTGAATAAAAAGCTGAAGTAGTGTGTATGTTGTGTTCTCAGTCTATTAGAAAGGAGCTTCCAGTGTCTCAAATAGATCAAGTAGTTCTCAATCTTTCTAAGGAAACATGTTGAAGTAATTATAATATTAATTTGTGTGATCTGTCCAAGGGGTAATGCAGTTAGGATACAGTTATATTATACATGAGGCCAGGGCTGTAATTTTTAGAGTAAACAAGGTCACTGCCCTGTACAGATCTTACGAAGAGACCTGATACTCAATAGAAAAGATTAATTGCAGGAGTGCACAAGATTCAAAGTTGTAGTCTGATGGAAAGTAAGTGCCTCACTGCTCAGGGCCTTTTAAGAATCATGTTAGCCCTTTACTTCAAAAACACTTCAGGGTATTCACTCCTCTTGAGTTTCATCTTTTGATCTGGCATCATCTGTATTGACAGTATTTTGGGGGGGAAGGCAAGTTTAGATCAGATATATAAATCCAAACTGGATATATTGCGTTTGATCTTGAAGTATTTCACAGAACTAAGGCAACTTTATGACCATACTTATGCCATTATCTGGAATAAATTGGTATGTCCACTTTAGGAGTTACATTGATTTTAGTGATATAGTTATCCATATGGATTAGGGGTACTGAATTGATCGAATTAATCATAAACTGGTGTAAGGCATTAGTGTCCCTGTCTTTCCTTTCCCTTTTACTTTGTGCTGCAGGTGCAGTAGCAGAATGGGCTGCAAGAGATTCTATATGCTAGTTCATATTCTGGCATGTTAGCAGAAACCTGTTTGTTTCGAGAGCTGAACATAGGTTTAAGCCTACTAGTTCAGTTTTTGGTGGCGCCTTCACTTCTATCGGTTTGCTATAAATGTGAAAGCCTGTGGCAGGAGGGCTGGTCAGGCATCTGGGGGAATTGATATCTCAAATCAGCTCAAATCCATGTACTGGAGCCTCGTTGTTCAGTTCTTATAGCTTCTGTTATATTAGCACAGTATTAGAAAGCCCTTTAAATCTCAAGGGCATCTAATTTCTGATATGCACACCTGCGAGGATAGCTGTCTTCATGGGTGCTTAACAGTAAGGCTAGAGAGGCCAGTGCCCTCCCCGTTGTGCAGTTATAGCTACTGAGAAACATGGGTTAATAGATCTATTTAAGCATTATGTGTAGAAACCTCGTACAAATATACCTAGACTTGCCTCTACTGGCGGTTGAAATTCCTACTACACAAGCAGAACAACTAAACAAAACCGCCACACCCAAAACCCCTCCACTGTAATTGAAACTTTGAAAACGCAAAGTAAGAATTGGTTTTAACTCATTGTGGTGCCACTTGTCTCAAAGTAATTTCGAGGCTGACTGTCTTCTACTTTTCTCTTTCTCTCTGAATTTTCAGAAAACCGTTGCTTTATTTGGAATGCTTTTCCTACCATGTTGCTTCTCTTGTTTCTGAGAAGTATTTTTGTGTGATAATGGAGGTTTTGATTCTTTGTGAACCAAATGGATTAAGGAGAAAGTGTAGCATTTTTTCAGAGCATCTTACAAGATAATATGATGATTGTGCTGTACTAAGAGCCAAAGAAAATGTTAGGTTAAGAGGGAGTAATAGGACTAGAGATTACAGCAGGACAGAAAAAGAGGTGTGAGAAATAAATGCAAATGACACAGTAGTTTCAGGAACTCAAAATGAGCTTGTGTTTCTACCGCTCTACTTTTTGGTGATTTTGCAATTGAAATGTTTAAAATAAGTATTTCTGAAAATGGTTTAAAAGGAGAATATATGCTTTCTTTAGATAAGATATTTCATTACCAGCTTGGATTTCTCCTTAAACATGCTCCTCAGTTCCTCCATTAATATTTAAAATTTGCATACTTTATGGTCATGACTGTCTGTTCAGCCATTCAGCCATCACCATTAGGTACCTTTAATATTGGAGCTTGTGGTGAGGGAGGGAACCTGTGTGCTATGTGTCCAGATTTTCTCCACAGCTACAACTCTGATGATATGGGTAGAAAACTATTTAATTCCTCCATCAATTTATATTGTAAAACAAAGTGAAGAGTCTTGCTTTTAAACATCCTCTACATAATTTACTGAATGTCTTCCATATTTATCAGTTGGTGTAATGGCATAAAGAGCATGAGCATTATTCTCTGCTTTAAGGGGTGTTCTGATGCTTTGATGTGAGAATCTGATTGTTGTGTTTACAGAGAAGGTTCACAACCTTCAAAGAAGGATTAGAGAGTTCAGCAGGAATCACTTCATGTTTTCTCTTCTTTTTGTAATTATGTTCATGTAATGCATGGGTGAACTTACTGAAGCATGAGTTAAAGAAATAACAAATGCTACTGAAATTTGAGGAGGAAGGACCAAAACATTTAAAAGGATAAGGTCTTAATTGCACACTGTGTTTAGGGATATTTTTCCTAACACAAGCGTGTGATTCTATGGATGTGAGTGCCTACGTGTAGTGGGAAATTTTGCATTTGCAACTCTAGCATTACCTATAGCAGGGTAGCTAACTTAATATCACTCCACTGAATCAATATTTTCAAAAAAAATCAAACGGATATCAGCCATTTGTAAAGACAGAATTAGTTGCTCTTGGGAAAAAAAAAGTAATATATAATCAAAGAATTATGTCTTAACTACTTTTTGGCATTTAGGTAGCATCAAGAGATTATGAGCCTTAAAAATATTTTATCATAATGACAACTCTTTAACAGAACTCCCATATATACTATCAAGAAAGAATATCATATATTCCGTTTACCAATTGTAGATCTAAAATGTGCTCCCGACCTGCAGTTAGAGTGAATGGTCTTGATGCTCTCACCATGTGGAATCCCTGAAAATCATAAAAATGGGATCAGGTGAATTAAAACCAAAAAATAATAATGAGGTCAAAAACAAATGGGGAACACCCACCCCTCTCTTCTTTCCAAGACAGAAATTTGGGATGATACCTTTTAAAAGGGATGTGTGCTGATGTGTTGCAAATTGCATAGGACTGTTTGGCAATGATTTGTCTCTTAGTAGAAATACAGTAATCTTTATAGGATGGACATTAAGACTACCTTGTCTAAAGTGAATAACAACTTTACCTGCCAAAATCATTTTAGAGTTTGTGCTTAACACTTCAGATTCATTTGTTGTTTTCTTGTGTGCTTTTTTTCCCTTGAAATATATAGGCATTTCAGTAGGACTATGGAGGAGCTGGTTCACGATCTAGTCTCAGCACTGGAAGAAAGTTCAGAGCAAGCCAGAGGAGGTTTTGCTGATACTGGAGATCATTCTCGAAGTGTGTCTTGTCTTCTAAAGCGACAGGCAAGGAAAAGGAGGGGACGAAAAAGACGTTCATTTACCACCCATCATCCCTGGGAGACTGGTCACTGCTTAAGTGAAGGTTCTGATTCCAGTTTAGAAGAATCAAACAAAGACTACAGGGAGAATCATGCTAATAAGAAAGACCACAGTGACTCTGATGACCAGTTGTTGGTTGCTAAACGTAGGCCTTCCTCAAACTTAAATAACATTAGAGGCAAAAGACCTCTGTGGCATGAACCAGATTTGGCTGTTGACAGTTTGGGAAACAGAACTTTGCGCAGGAGAAGAAAGGTAAAACGGATGGCAATAGATCTGCCATCGGAAGTCTCTAATGCACTGACAATAACTCAACAGCAGGATAACAGCAGAGATCAAGAAATGGACAATAACAATAAATCATATCCACACCAAGAGTTTTCCAAGAGCAAAGTGAAAAAAAGAAAAGTAGCTGCAGCTCGACAAGGACCGGAAATCTTGGATGAAGGAGTAGTTATAGAAAATGAAGAATTGAACCAAGCAAATAAGGACAAAATGGAGTATGAGGAGCAAAAAGGCTCAGATGAGAACATGAGTGACAGGTTATTCTTTCTTTTCTTTTTTACAGAAGCTTTGGATATTTGTTTGCTTTTATTACTATTGCTTGTATTTGGAATATTTGGATTTTTCCTTAATTACAGAGTTAAAATGCTAGCACCAACAGTATCTGTTTTAACAAGTTACTCTTAATTCTTTTTAAGTCTTTATTCTTTAAGTCTTAATTCTTTTTAAGTATATTTTTAATATATGTGAGTTGCTTAGGTTAAGGAATTCAGCATAAAGTAGTCACATAGCAGAAGAATAGCCAAGAAGACAGTTTCTTGAAATAACACATTTGAATTGTTTCAAGATTAAGAATGACAGAATATACAAATGATTAATATGCTTTTTTCTGGGTATTTCAACTGGTGACAGTTCTAAGACAAAAATTAAGTGTTTTTCCAATTTCTAGACATTGGCGCTTTGATTGTTATCTCTATTCATCAGAAAGGTTGTCAGTGTTTAGAGTCACCATTTAGACAGTATGTTCTTATGTGTCATGGGCATAAAAAGTCTGCAGGTTGCCAAGGATATACATCATTTACGAAATGCAAAAACCAATTTACAGTTCAGAAACACCTGAGCTTACCATTAGAAAAATGGGGGAATGATGACCCTTTGGCAGTACACCTCATCCATCCATTCCAGACAGCAGTCATACTACAATGGTAATTGTTTCCAAAGTACTATTTTGACAACACAGTAAGGTGTAAGTCATTTTTCCACCATACACAAGGGATGTTACCTGCAGGGCCTGGTAAGCTTGATTATGTTTATCCTATGTGCCTGGTTCTGAATGCAGAACTGTCAACAAGAAAGACTCGTATTAAAACACATAATTTTGGTCGGTTGCTTGACAGCACTAGTGTCCCTGGTTTTTATGTAGGCATTTTATCTATAAACTGTTAAGCCTTTTCCTTGCTGGAGATACAGAGAGTACCCAGGGGTTTTGACCAGAGCAGACAGATTGGTTACTGTAATAGCAGCAGTATTGGTAAGTGACTAACCCCAGTTAAGGTTGGAAAAGTTCTTCTCAGTCTTTTTATTACATACTAGTTTTGTCCCTTACCTGCGGACAATAAATAAGCAGCTGAAAGAGCTGAATGAATCCTGAGTCTTAAAGATTGCTCCTAATGTCTTAATTACTGGAGCAGAAGCAGCCCTTAAGGGTAGCCAGTATAACTTCAGACATCTCATTTTGACGTGCCGGACAGGAGTGTGTGTTGTCAGGAAGCCTTTAGAAAACTTGCTTCTAGAAACATCTAGAAACAAGTTAGAAAACATCTTCTTTGATGATACTGGGAGTCTGTTCCCCCAAGTTTGGTACCTGAAGACAGATGGTTAAAAATTTCCTTGGAGCTAGGAACCATTGCATTGTTTATTGTATGTCCATAGTCATGTCACTTTTTTATTTATAAAAAAAATTTCTGTTGTGCTACAAGGGTAACAGTTCTCCAACTCAAAAATTCTGTAGCTAATTTTTGAGTGGAGAGAAGAGTGACCAATACGAAAATCCCCTGTACACTCCCAAAATTGTGCTACTTCCAGGTCAGTCTGAATATCTTTTTATTTTTTTCACCAAAGAAATGTTATTGAGTTAGAAATTCATCTTCCTCTTCAGAATGCTTAATGTTTTGTTATACCGAATGGTGGTGGTTTTCAAATCATACTTCAAATGTTTGTCTGTGGCCCCAGTAAATGGCCTTTAAAACTATTCTCATCTTCATAGTGTTTTTCTGCTCATGCACATGGTTGAGTGATGGTCTGTCATTCTACGGAATTTCTTGCAATGGTCATCTGTATGAAAAGGTTTGGAAACTACTGAATTAGAAAATTTGCATTCCAAAACGTGATTAGAAATCCACCATATCTAAGCATCTTGGGTCCGTACTGTAACTGAATATTTTGTGTGTGAATAATTTTAACTCATTTTAAACTAACTTGAATGCAATAGTGCCTCTGTTATTTGAGATCATTTAGACAGAAGAATAGGAAACAACTAGCAAACTGTTCCTAAGAGTATATTCTAAAAGTAAAAGCTGAGACTTTAAAAGGGAACATTAGTTTTGTAAGACTGCACAAGACATGGAGAGCTAACAAAGCATCGTGGATAAGACTCGCGCTTCAGCAACACTTGCTGGAAAAGCAAAAATAAAAAAATATACAAAGCTACTCTAATTTTGTACATTTGTGTGCATACAGTTTGACAATTTGTCCAAAAAAGGAATAACTTTTTTAGAAGTTCAATTTTTAAAATCAAAACAAAGCCAATAATTTTAAATGGGAGTTAAATTGCTTGGATCTAAAATTGGTGAGAAATTTTCAGTGTACACATGAAATTACTTTAAAATAACATAACCTATATATTTGAAGTGCACATTAAAAATGCTAAGTGACACTTCTTTTGCAGTTTTTTATTTGCATGTGTTCAAACACAACAATAACTGTTTTTTAAATGCAGTGTTTAGGAGGAGGAGTCTTCAAGCTCTTAAAATGTCAGCATCTAAATGATCCCAAAGATGAATTCCTGTGAGGCTGGTTTTGAGCACTGGAAATTAGATTTTTGTGATCAGAGCCTGTCCTTTGCTCATTCTCCCTTATCGTCAATGCTTAGGTGCTTGGCCAGTTTCAGCCAAATTTGGAAACACATGAAGTTCTGGATGATATTTAATTCCTGCAGGCTTTGGCAATTCTTTGCATTTTAAGTGACTTAGTAGAGGAGAAATCTCAACTGCCCCTTTTGAAAGAGAGCAGCAGTGAAACTTGGAGACACCCAGCCACCAGCCTGCCAGTTGGTGCAAGTACAGTGACTGGTCAGTCCCTGGGGACAGGCTTGGTCAGTAAACAAAGGTCACAAGTCTCATATGAAACCAAGGTATGGGACAGTTTGCTAGTAATAATAACTAGTAATAAGAAGTACTTCTTTGTTTCCACAAATGTATAATTAAAGCTGTGAAAGCTTTTTGGATTGTAGAGCTGTTCCTTGCAATTTTTTGCCTGCATACCCTGTTTTATAGGACTAGAAGGAATCTATGGCATTTTTTATTTTTCCTGGAAGTCTTGCAGGGAGGGGAATTCTCAGTAGAAAGCAAAGGAATTAGAAATACATAGTGCAAAATTACATTAAAACTGGAAATAAATTCCATCATAACAGCTTTCATTTACTTAGATATTAATGTATTAATTCCAAAGGTTTTGAATGTATTCAGTGAAATGACTGCCATGTAGCAATTATCTCTGCTGTAATCCCTGCCCTATTTGTCTGTGGCCTGAGGAGAAAGAGCACTGTGCCTGCCATGGATATGCCAGTGTTACAGTTTGATTTTAAAAAAAGAAAAAAAGAAACACCACCACCCCCCCCACCCCCCCCAAACATTATTATGTGCAATTTTTAAAATTTCAAGTGGTTCTGTTTTCATGAACTGGTTAGTCCTTCAGTAAGAATTATTGCACGATTAAAATATCTTATGCGTCCTTCCTTTTTTTTATCTCAAAACTGGAAATTTTGGTGGGGAAAACTTGCTGAAATACTAGAGTTGAAAGGATTTCCTAACTTTCATTTTAAAAAGTACAACTAAACAATAAGTGGACATGAGGAATCTATGAAAAGGGGATGTTTTTTCTTTGACGTGTATGATGTAAAATTGTGCACAATGAAATGTAAAAACAGTAAAGCCATCTATATTGTAATTAAAGTGAGGATGGTATGCTTGCTAGAAAGAATTACTAGGATTTGCAATATTAGGAAGTTCCAGTTTTGGTCTCCCCCATGAAACACGTTTCCAATCTCATTGCATGCCTGTCATCTTTCTTCTGCTCAGGGCAATTGTGCAAGTGCTTCATGTAATATAATATAATTCTGATTATATTGTGTATAAAAGATGATACAAGTATTGCTTGTAGAGTAAGAATATGGGTAAACACAAGATACAGCCAAGGATTCAGGAAACTTAATCTTCAAACACAGATCTGTGTAAATATGTATAATTCTTGTTATATTCTTTTATATATAATTTTATATTTATGTTCTTTTATATATCTATAATTTTTACATACATATAATTCTTTTTAAAAAAAATTCACTTCTTTCTGTCTCCTGATACCATATTGTTTTTTAAATCCTGTTGGGTTGCTTCCCAAGGAAGATACAAAAAACAAATATATACTTATAATTAAACACACATTAGACTAATTTTGTAGAATTCATATTACAAGCTTTAAAAAAATTGAGGCTTATTTTTTTAAAAGATTAAAAAGGAAATAATTTTCCTACGTGTGCTAGTTATTTAAAACCAAAAATAAACCTAACTTATTAGAAAGTAACTAAAACCAATTGAAACCAGTTGAATTCAAGTGTAGGACTGCATGTATGTTTTATTTAATATGAATGTGTAGAAAGGTAAACAGACCACAAGTTCTTATAAATAGCTTGTATGGAACATTGAGAGTAGCCATAGTATTTTTAACTTGTATCTGGTTTTGTGTGGTGAAGTGATTTATTCTTTTTCAAATTGTTGTACATCTTACTGTAAATAAAATATGATTAAATTTTGGTGAGAATGTTACTTCCTTAGCAGAGCTACCCTATTGACAAAAAATAAATAAACGGTTTACAAAAAAATCCTTTCATGTGAAACTCACCAAATTGTGATCTGTGTTGTTAAAAGACAGGTCTGTTTTACTGTTTAGAGACACATGGAATATTGTTTGTAACAGCGTGTATACAGCAAAGAACAAAATACTTTACTTACTGATGTCTTTGACTTTAGATATGTGTGCATGTTTATACACACATTCTAATTTTAAGGCCATGATGGAAGTCATGGAAAAGTAAACTGTAGCTTGCTTTTTTTTGTTGATGTTATGATCATTGGTCATACTTATTTTCTTCAGGATTACCTTTATTTTGATTTAATTGGCTACCTTTGTTATAAACTTTTTTCTTTCTTCTCAAGTAGTACATCATGAAACCTTAAGCAGTGTCGTTTCCAAAATATTTGCAAGTGATGTTTGGCAAGGTAATTTGATTTTCAGACTCTTATATTACATGTGCTGAAGGAAGGCTTAGGCTGCTTTTGATTGAGACTTTTCCTATTTTATTGAGCAGTGGTGTTCCAGGATCAACCTGAATTGCACAGCATAAGAAGGAAGCAGTGGGCATTTGATGGAAGCAGATAATAAAATGCATCAATTGTGTCAGCACCTCGTTGCAGTTACATCTGGCTTACTCTGAGGGTACCATTAGATTCCTGTGGTTCTGCGTGCCAAAAATAATATGCTTTGTAGTTAATGGAACTAGGATATTTGCAGTTTGATTTAAAAAAAAAAAAATCATCCTATTTTCTTTCCGATCTTTGTTGGGCTTAAGTTCAATTTGAGCAGAGCCTTGTCTCCTTAAAATTTCACGATTGAAAGATCAATTGTTCTTTTGATCTGTTTCTTTCTTTCTCTTATTACAGTGAATCCAGCAGCCTGAGCAGCAGCGATGCTGGTTTGTTTACCAATGATGAGGGAAGACAAGGTATTGAAACAATCTTTCCCTTCTCCACCCCTCAAACCACATCAGTTGAAATTCTGTAAGCGTTACAAGTCGTTTCATGGGTTAACTACTATATTTCCGTTGCTTTTACTATTTTAATGAGTTGAAGTATAGCTCTCTGGGTATTTTGAAATGTTACCAGGGGGTGTCCTGAATCCATGATTTAGTCAAAAGCTGTCTTCAGAAGCAGTCTCCGTAATCTAATAAACGTCCTTATAATTTGAGCATCTCTAAAAGATTATCTATACTAAGTTTTAATTCTTCACTTCTTCCAATTTTCAGACAGGAGTCTGTGATCATAGTACTGCTTCTCAAACTGTTTTTGAGGTGGCTTCTTTCTTTTCTTCCAAATCAATATAGCAGAATTTTATGGTTGTTCTTCATTAAGTAGTTTCTTTGAAAAGTGCTTTCAAACAAACATTTTCATCAGTCTAAGATCGAGATTAGAAGATGCATGCTGCTTAAAGTCTCTCCCCACTGAAAAATTTTTCTTTAATCTAAAATGCAGTGAAAATTCAAAATTTTCCTTCAGTATGTACAATGTTCTCACATGTTTTTATGTGATAAAACTATTGAGGATGGAAGTATAAGACTCTTTTTTTTTTTTTTTCAGGTTTAGTGTTTATTGCCATCTTTAAGTACAACACATTTACCTGTATTATGCTAGCATTTTAGTGTCCAGCTCATGGACTAGGAACTCACTGTCTTTGGCAGTATACAAAAATGAGTCAAAAATAGTCTCTCAGGTGATTAAGACTTGCTTTTCTGTTGGCAATTCTAAATTAATGGTAATGGAGATTATTTTTTTTATGCAGTTTGCACAGACTAGTTAGTGTGTGCAAGAAAACAAATCCTGGCCCATTCCACTGTAGTGATCTAGTTAAAGCAGTTTTTTAGGGTTGGGTTTTTTTTGTTTTCTCTAATGTGTAATTCAGTCTCTTCTGGTTTTTATCTTCTCTTTTAACATTACAACAGGGAGATGATTTTTCAGACTTAGAACAGAGGTGTAACCTTCCTGGCTCAACAGTAAATTGAGCTACATAAACTGTACCTCCCAGTCTGAGTGTCTGTTTTTAGTTGTCCTAGTTAGCTATGCTAACACATAGCTTTTCTGAAGAATTGAGGCTCCCTTTGAAAGTTTAGATTGATCTTTTAACTTCAGATGAAAATTATTTTGAGACATGTCAAAAAGATTTGCTTTTACTTCCCTGTATGAATTTCTCTTCTGACTTGCAATTTTTAAAACTTTTATTCTGTATGTTTGTATGTAATGTGACCCTACCACATTTCATAATTACATACATTTTTTAAATACCCTTCTGATACGTTTGTATCAATTTTTTTATCCCTAAATCCTGAACTAAATTGTTTAAATCTTTGAATAATATGGTTGAAAACTTCTCAGTTACTTTGTTTTTCTTATGTATTTTGTGGGAGGAGAGAAAAGGAGGAATTGGTGAAGAACAGTGTTCTTTCACTGGTGTAGTGTTACCTTTTTTAGTATGGTTATTTACTACAGAGATGTAATTATTATTTTTGCCTGCTTGTTTCAGTTTAATTGTAATTTTCAAGCAGAAAACATTAGACCTGAAATAGTATTCTGAAATATAAGTAAAAAGAACAATAATAATTAAATTTGAGAAGGATATTGTCAAGACAAAACATTATTTTTTTTAATTTCTACTTTAGACTAGTTATTTTGTGGGTATGATCAGAAGACCATTAGTTTCACACTGGATCTCAGATGTACTTGCATTATAGCTTTGGCTTTGTGAAGACTTTCCGTGAAAGTAGTATCAGAGATCCTACTGTAAAACCAAAATTATTTTCTAATAATACTTATTCCCCCAAAAAGAAAATGATAGTAACTTTTATCTTTGTACTCACCTTATGAAGTAAGATGAAGTTATTTTAGCTCTGTAAATTAATTTATAGCTGATCGAAGACACATAGAAAATTGAAAAGAATGAAGGAGAAAATAAATCTGATAAAAGCAAAAGAAAAACCTAGGTGAGAGAAATTAAGCTGGAAGAGGACAGGATGAAAATGTTTTAAGGGAAGAACTGGCTTATTTTTTTGTCTGTTTTTGAAAGCTAGACTCTGATTCCTGTCTTCCCAGTGTCCTTCCTCCAGGATATATGTTCAGGACATCAGCATCTTTACCTCATTTGTAGTTCAAATTTTCTGCACTTTCTGACTTCAGGTTTCCGCTAATTCAAGTGGAGAACCAGAGATTGATTAATGCTGCCTGGTGAAATATGTGGTTTATATGATGTGCCTGCCGTCATTCAGAAGTTTGGGTAGCAGAGGACAAGACTATCCTGTTCTCCAGGGCAACATTTGTTCATTTTGTGTGTCTGAGATTAAGAACCATATCTCATTTATTACAGACAAATACTCTTTTGTAAAACTCTAATTAATTCCCAAAGCATATTCATCCTATGGGGCAGACATTCTAAAAAGAAAGTGATCTAAAGCAGCAATTTCTTTGAGCAGTTGGCCAGTCACTTAAACAGTTGAATATTGAGTTCTGAACTTCGGAGTGCCTGACCTTGCAACTTTTACTATTTTCCAAAATTGTTTCAGCAAGCAAATGGAAATAAATTCCACCGTAGTAACTGTGCTCTTCTGTGCACAGATTCTCAGAAGAGTTTCAGCTTTTATAGTTTGATTCAAGAAAACTAGCTGTAGCTGTAATTGGGGGTAGTAGTGGATTATTAGATAAATATATTTTAATTGCCATGATAAAAGAAAATTGCTGAGACTTTGAAAGTCCTGTGTTCAGCTTCTGATATGTGGTGTGCCATCTAACCTTTTTTTAAAAACCTTTATACCCTTTTCCTTTCCAGCCTGCATCTGTTCCAGTCTCATAGCTTTTTTGTTTGATTTGTTTTGTTCCTATGAAATCCTCTTCTGAGCCTAGCCATGCTTGTCTTCCTTTTCCAAGTTATCCGGGTGCTTAAGTTAAGTCACGTGAAAGGGCAAAAGCAGCTCTCTTACTGTGCTCTATTCCACTCCTTCTGGCAGAAGTAGTTGGTACTCAATGTTTTGCAATCCCAATGTGGCAAATGTTTTTCTTCTGTGAAACTTCACGAACCCTGTACAGTTAGCCAGAAAAAGCTTAAAGATCATGGAAAATGCTCCATACAGTTACAGTCACTAGAGAAGGTAGCTGCTGAACTATTAACAAACCTCAAGTGAATTCTTATGGGTTGTATTTTTTTTCAGAGGTTTGTAAATTGGCCAACTTTGGGGTAAGATTTAATACAGTTAGCAAAAAACCAAAATCCTATGCGTATATCAAGCACTTGAGTCCTTGAATATGGAGGTGGGAGAGCCTGACAACAAAGTGCTTGAACAGTGACTGTAGCTTATGTATCAGAAATTCTTGTAACTTTCCTTTGTTCCTAGAAGCATTTTCATAAATGCCTGTTTTGCAATTATTAAAAACTTTAATAATAAGCAGTGTCATGCCCCATGTAGAAAACTTTTGCAAGAAGTGTTTTGAAATAGAATGTCTAATCTTACCTTGCAACATATAATACAACTGTATTATAGGCCTAGTTATTAGGATCACCTGCAGTTTCAAGGCACTTTACAGGTGCATTTTACAAAAGCACTTTATAAGTTAAAAGGCACTTTATAAGTTAAGCTTTCATGTTAACAATGTTAATGTTAACGGAACTGTAACATTATTCAAACACTAGTTGATATTATAGATGCTTTGGGGAAAAAAAAAATTGCAACTATATTCTTTAACAAATTTTGCAGTGTGGTTATGGCAAATAAAACACTATATTCTGCATTCCTAGTCCATCTACACCTACTAGTACACTTAGAGAAATTCAAAGTTTGACTGAGGACCTCTTAAATCATGACATGCAGTGCTTGAAATGTCCTTTAAGATTTAAGCAAGTGGGAAGGAAAATTATATTAATAAAGTGTTAAACAGTTAAAATCGGAGGTCAGGGAATGTCATGTGGCTAAGTTTTTAAAGATAGCTGTTCATTATTTTATGATTAAACATATTCATTACTGAGTCCTTTATGAAGATGACCCACTACTGATTCGGTATATAAGAATTCCATCCTTTTGTCTTCTCTAGCAAGAAACTAATTTGGACCTTGTATAGTATCTCAGTAGCTGCAGGTGTCCAGGTGTTGTTCTCCATGTATTTTATATATTTTTTCTATCTCCATATATTTTATATTAAAAATGGAATATGCAATGCCAGGCATAATCATCACAAGTTTTCAACTGTTCTGCCCAAATAGTCTTTGCAGGTGATACAGAAATAACATGAAGTAGTCGTATATGACCTGAGTAGTTAAAATCCTAAATATTGCATGTGGTTCACAGTGGTAGAGATCAACATAAAGCTGAGATCATATGATATCTTTCAATTCCTTGAAGCATTAGCATTGCGCACAAACAAGTTTGCTGTATTTTAAATATGTGGCTTGGAGAATGCATGGCCTCAGAGATGAGTTTCTGGAGATCTGGAGGTGGTTTTACCTTCCCTGTAGCTTGTAAGAATACAATAATTTGCTGTCGTCTTGTGCTGTGTCAGCATCCCTAAGAGGAAAGGACAGCATGGTGAATCTTTTGAAGTACTTTAAAGTCAAAAATGTTGCTCTGAATTTTTAGTTCTCATAAGTGCATCTTTGCTATTGATACTGCGTTGCCTTTTGAGAGCTGCAAGTTAAGTAGGATAAAATCCAAATATTTGCGTACCGAACTCCTCCTCAAGAGGGACGCCTCTCTATTATATTGCCTATATGTATGAGGTCGTGGGTAGATTAAATGCAGTGGTCTTCCCTGACTCCTTTTGAAAATGACATCCCTTCAAGGTGGAGCAACTGGTAAACAAAATGCCTGTGGGTGCTTTCACCTGGATTATAATAGTAGTAATAGGTTTATGCTCACATCAAGGTGATGATATGATTGAAAACAGTAAAAGGATTCAGGGTTGTTTAAAGTGCACAGATAAGGGAGCTAAAAACCAGGTATACCTGGATTCTGCTGTCAGGTGGGAAGAGCCTATGAGATTCAGATCTTAAGTCTGCCTTTGGCAGTAAGCAACATAAGTGGTTAGGGAAGTGTTTAATAGCATAAAAGGTAAGATGTATTAACAGATGGTTGCTTAACATACAAATATTCCTATTGCACAAAAAGGAAAAGTCATCTTGTATTTTTTCACGAAGAGCCATTGTTGGGATATAGTGAAGATACTAGTTTCTTTCTATAGCCACTATTTGCCTTATCTTGCAGTCCACCAACCCTGTCTTAAATTCTGGCTCTTTCTTCTAAAACAGCATCGCATGCCTCTAAGAGGCTTCTGTTCTTGAGCTGATAGTGAAATTGAATTTCAGAATTCTGTGCTTACTTTCATAGCTGAATTGTGGAACAAGACTTCTTTTGAGTTCCTGATGGTATTTCTTATTAGTTGCGGTCTCTAGAGCTCTCGTCTTATGACAAAATATTCAGAAAAAGTTTATCTGCGTGGAAGTTTGGAAAAATGGAACAAAGGAGTTCAAACTTAATTCTGAACCACAGATCAATTTAATGAAAAGGTGTGATTCTCCCTCCGCCATGACCACTGTCTCTGTTCAGTACTCTTAGACATCCTCCAAAGAAACCATACCTGGCTGTAACGTAATGAGGATAGAATTAATGGTGAATGCCTTTGTGAAATGTCATAGCTATAAATGAGGATTAGAATAAATATGGAGAGTAATCCGAAATGCTTGAGGAACACAAAGAAACTTAAATCTTATTTGGACCTATGTAACTCTTTCCACCTCACTTTTCCCGTTCCTCCATCTAAAAGTTCCTGTTCTCTAGCCTGTGTTAATTTTGCTTTTAGTAGTGATCACTAAAGATATAAGGATCATGCTTTACCTGCAAGTGACCAGTGAGGGGTCTTAATTATTCTATATGTTCTTGAAGTACTTGTCCTGATGAATGTTTACAGTCATTTTCACTTGTGCTTGGTCTTGAAGTATTCTTTTCATTGCAAAAATTTATTTGGAGAGAGTATTGAATTTTATTTTACCTCAAGTTTTGGCTTGGGTTTTCATTATTTGTATTTTCCCATTGTGGGGTTGAGTGGCAATGAAATTTTGCACAAATGCTTTTTGTTCTTGAAAATTATGTCTAATAAATCTTGCATGTGTGTCTTGCTTAATTCTGCCTATTTAAAAATTGAAATATGAAACACATAATTTATATGCAGAAGTAGTGAGGCATGGTTTTGATACTTTGAAGTAGCATTAAAATACACAGCACTGTCCTGGTTTCAGCTGGGATAGAGTTAATTTTCTTCCTAGCAGCTGCTGTGTTTTGGATTTAGTATGAGAATAATGTTGATAATGTGTATTGATTTGGTTGTTGCTAAGTAATGTTTATATGAAATCAAGGACTCTTTCAGTTTCCCATAGAAGCTGAGAGGGAGCATAGACAGGACAAGCTGGCCAAAGGAATATTCCATACCATAGACGTCATGCTCAGTATATAAATGGGGGTTGGCCAGGGGACAGGGATCCACGATCGCTGCTTGGGACAGGCTGGGCAGTCGATCATCTGGTTTTGAGAACAAGTATATTGCATCATTTCACTTTGTATATTCTTTTACCATTATTATTATTTTTTCTCTTCCATTACAATTCTATTAAACTGTCTTTATCTCAGCCCATGAGTTTTGGGTTTGGTTTTTTTTTTCCCTCTTCTCCCTACCCTATCAGCGTTGGGGGGGGGGGGAGGGGGGGGGAAGCGGAATAAGGAAATCTTTCCATGTCTTATGAAGATATTTTCTGATCCTTCTGTAAGCTACTTGGTTTGTATAAAAGAACATGTTTTAAAACACGCATAATAATTTCTTTTTGGTTGCCAGTGCATTTATGAGCTATGTTTAAGATGAGATTTTCAGTCTTGTCTTACTTTTGACTTTAAATCCAGGTATTTAAATACTAAATCTATAACTATGGTCAGCAAAAATAACCAGCTTTGTGGTATAATGCAGTATAATTCTCAATTGCATGATACTGTCAGTTTTCATTTAAAATCAACTTTTTCAAAACTTATTTCTAAATGAACTTAATCAGATTAACTTCATTTAGTCACATCTGTTCGTGATTGTTTTCCCCTTTTACTAGCCATACAAATCATGAAATTAAGCTAATTATATACCATTATCAGCTGCAAAGAACTAGTTTCACAGTTTTATACCTTTTAATTCCCTGCAGGAGATTTAGGCTTGTTTTTTGTTAATATGTAAAGTGCAGTAACTTAAATGGATTTCCCCGCTGTTATTGCCAAAGGATTAACTAGTTTATTATTGTTTTTCACTATTGTAAATTGGTTTTAAAACATTACGTTTTATGTAGTTTCATTGATGGCAACACTTGTCACGCTATTGAGAAACATTTTCCAAATAAACCCGCTATATACAAGTAATTGTTATATAGCTATAAAGCAAAAGAAATAATTGTCCTGTCAGAGTGTTTATTGATGGTAACATCTGATTTTTATGTTCTCTGCTCCTCCCTCTTTTTTGGGGGGATACTGCCCTCACGCAGGTGATGATGAGCAGAGTGATTGGTTTCATGAAAATGAATCTGGTGGAGCATGTGGAATTACAGGGGTCATTCCGTGGTGGGAACAAGAAGACTCTACAGAACTGGAGAGAGAATTGCCTGATCCAGTCTTTGAAAGTATATTAACTGGTACTTTCCCTCTTATGTCCCGTTCAGGGAGAAGAGGTAAGTAGTAATCAAGCAAATGCAAACTGTAGAATCACTTGGGTACAGTAGAGAGATATCTGTGGGTTATACAAAATATGTAAAATGTTGACAAGATCTTGGAGTTACCACTTTGTTTCCATGAACTATTTCATTTTTAAGGTATCATTAGAGAGAAATAATTTTTAAAAAGCCAATGATTAGAAAAGCCAGAAAGTGACTCATTTTGATAGCCTACTCCTTTATTTGTTGTCTCAGTGTTTGCAATGAGAATTATTAAGTGGTATTTAAAATATTTAAATATCTTTACATTCCATTTTGTTGATAATCTTTAGAATTCTGTATAAGTTCATTAATTCAAAGGCTGGAAAGACTAGTGTGACCATCTGTTTTGCTTTGCTTTATGGTTGAGCCATATTGTTTGTAGACAAGTGGGAAGGGTTCCTTTAGAGTGAGGATTGAGATTGTAACTGAGAAAACGTCAAATCTTTTTCTCCTTTGAAATACTTTAAACTGTGGATCCAATGGTAAGTTGTACCAGTGTTAGATTGCATTTACAGCCAGGAACCCACTCTGTTCTAAAGTTCAAAGATGTCAGACCTCAACTTGCTGCCAGAGAATTTTGCCTCTGCCACAAGGATCTCCTTTCATATTCAAATACAGATCTCTTACGTTAGCAGTGGTCAAATCACTTTTAAACTAGTCTGCACACTGAATGTATCGAATTGTTTTGAGAGGCTTATTTTCTAGATGCTTGGAATTGTTTCTAAGGGCTTAGTCTCTGTATATTCAGCAGATTTAACATTTTCTACTACTAATGAAGTTGTAAGTGAAGCAAAAATCACTTTCCTCCTGTATTTCAGTATGCTCTGCTTATGCAGCCAACTGTGCGTAGAACCAGGATGGCAGTAAGAATATCTACAGAAATGTTCTTCCCATTCTGTGCTCTTTGTTTCCATCAGTACAATGTTTGACAATATTAAGATGTTGTTGTTTAACTGAAGTCAGATTGATAGATTGGTATGTATTGGTGAATTGTATCGGTTATATGGTATAAGAAATATTCTTAAATCAATTTGTATTTCTTTCTTGTAGGTTTCCAGAGTAGATTTAGTCATCTTCATGGAATGCCAGCAAGAAACATAAAAAAGGCTTCAGGAAACCAGAATGCATTGGTAGGTGCTTTTATTATTGTGAGCTAGTGTGCACTGTTCTTAGAGGTGTTTTTTTTTTTTTTAAAAAAACATATTCCCCTCATGCCTGTCTCCTAATGTTGTAGATGGGTAATGGAATGGTAAGACTACAGTGCCACTGTTCCCTGATATTGTGTGTTTACTTCTTTTAATAGAGAGACTCCTCCTACTGCAATTCTGTTGTAATGGAATATTTGTGTGTACTTGAATGTCAGAAACAGTCTGATACTCGTTTTCAGTACTTATTTTTAACTGAGTGAATGAAAAGGTTTGGGAAAGGGGGACATTATTTAACACTTTCAGTATATATATCTTATGTCTATACAGAAAAAAAAAAATGTTTCTCTCCTCTCACAATGAAAATCAAACCAAAGTTATTTTAAGTTTTTCCGATATTGAAACCATTCTAGGATGGATTATGATACAATTCTGATTGATTTATTTTATTATGTGGGGGTTTTTTTCTCCCAAAAGTCTGGTCTGCAAAATCTGTCCTTATTCTCTTTTGTTTGGTTGACTTCAGTGTGGTCAGCGGAAAGGGTTTATACAAAAAATTTGAAGCAAGTTAGTGACGCTCCTGTCACAGACATCATGTGTTCCTTTGGACTGAGTCTGTTACAAGGCTGTGACTACAAATGAGAGATGTTTGGGGTTTTTAGTGCCTTCAGCTCTAGGAGCAATGTTTATGAGTGAAGGAAAAAAAATACAACTGTCCTTGCATTTTTGTACAATCTAATAATTGGATTTTCCTACAGCTTTTTTCTAAAACAAGATTCTAATGAATTTTTAAGAGTTTGTTCACTGGAGGAGGGCATGAGGAGAAGAGAGACTTGAATTAAAATCTTAAAATGTATTCATTGTAGTGCAGTCTATTCCTTCCTTATCAGAATAGTGTTTGGAAGAAAAGGAGAATGTGGGAGACTCTTTGTCAGTGTGTAATAAAAATATCCCAGCACAATAAATACTGTAAGATCAATGTTCTTTATTATTTGAGTACATTAAATGTTTTCAAATTTCAATTTGCCTAAACAAAATAAGATGCTTCTGAGAAATGTAAGATCTATTATATGTGGGGAGAATAGAATGGAATTGTTAGAAATTTAACTCGTTTTGAAGAGGGAAGGTTTTTATAATTGAAGTCCCTGTCCAATAATTGCCATTTGGAGATGAATAAGACGCTTTAAAACCTTGGCCTGTGATCTCTGCTGTTAGTGGTCATGAATTAGATGAATGCTATCTAGTTCTTGGTTTCCTATCTACCTATTTTTATTTTTGGTTCAGTGCTTGCTTGAGCATATCTGGGATTTGTAGCCCATTTTCTGGGCTTATTGCAATTTCACTCTGGTATTTTATAGGAGCTATTATAACTGATAGGTTAGCTTCATGGTATTGATGATACATGGCTTAACTACCCTAAAAACTGCCTTTTCCTCTAAATTGTAAAAAGGTGATTAAATTTCAATTGATGAAGATATACTGTGAATGCGTATATATAATAAAAAATCCTAATGTTTATTTTCTGCTACGCTTTCTGGATTGTCCTTAGGAGCCCATTTTGTCTTCCAGTCATGATATCTCATATATAAAGATGGTATCATAGTTCCCTTTAGAACAAAAATGCAAGCTGATCTACTAAAGACTGATAATTCAGTTACCTCCAGTTATTAAATATATCATTTACATAGTGTTGTGAAACAAAGATGACATGTGAACGTACCTTCTAAGCCACTATATTTAGGCAGGAGTGCATATATAGAATGGATGTGCAGTTGGCTCTGTAGCTGCAGTTTTCTGACCTTCTTAATGACTATTTATGTTTGTGGGCACATCTGCTGCATCCGTCTTTGCAAATGTAGCTCTATAAGCCAGAGCTCATGTGCTTTCTTCTGTCAGTGATTGCTTCTTAAAGAAAATCTTTTTTAGACACTTCAATCCAATGACAAAAAAAAGTCATTTAATACCTGTGACATCTGATAAGACAGAACAAGAAGTAATTACTGCTATTAGATGGTAACAGCGAAGAAGAGCAAGAATGCTTTTAGAGAGATTAATATCCTGAGGAAAGAACACTGCAGACTCAACTCATTGAACAGAGTTGTGGTATGGCTTAATTCGTTTTTAACAGCAAGGAGCCTGATGTCTGCATCACTGCCTTTACACAGACTTTTAAGGGAGACAAAGTAAAACATAGGGTTTCCTACTGAGATACACTCCCTAAAAGGCACGCATTATATCCTGTATTCAGTCTAAGGATGTGTAGCTTGTATCTAGGGAACATAAGAATATAGTCAGACCTTTGTATACAGGCAATGTGTGTTTAAACTTTTTTGGAAAGTTTAGTTGAAGGTCCACAATTATAGCAGCTAGTGAAGCCTTGAAGAGATTGTAAGTTTAGGGAAGGCAGAATTAATAGCTATGATAATGCCTTGATATATCATCATCCTCTGTCAAAAAGTGTTTAGTGACCAACTGTTTCTGTGTTTTCTTCTAAGAGACACATCAGACTAAGAGTGTGATTATTACTTGCTATATAATGAGCAAACTGCCAGCTTACATCATTTTTATACCATGGTTTCTGGAAGCAGTGGTATGGGTCTTTCTGTCATCAAGCGTACTGCCTTTGAGTCAAAACTTTTCTAATGATCTTGCAACACTGGACAAGCAAGAGAAATAAAAACCTAGCATGTAAATACTATGAAAATCCTTGCCTGTCCAAAGTGCAGGTTGAATGAGTTGACATACAGCAGATGACAACTGAAGAAGCTGAGCAAGAACATTGGGGAAAAAAAAGAATTCATCAGAACTGGCTTACATCCTTTGGATTATCCAATTTACTTGATAGGCACATTTTTTAAGGAATCCATAATTAAATGATTTGTCAGATATGTATTTTGACGTACAATTATAATGCTGGCTTGTCATGTCTTCACTACTTGTTTTGTGGCAGCATCATTTGTAAAAAAACTTTATTTGCAAAGAAATAGAAAACCATGTGGCTTTTCTAATACACTATGCTTTTGATCCCTCCTGTGTCAAGTTGCTAGTAGCAACTTTGTAATTATAATCAGAACCATGATAGGTGTACTATCATACCATACAGGTATTTAATGTACTCTTTTAATAAAGTATATTGCATGAAATCATATTGTGCTTGGTTGAATTCTGCAGCTGTATGTGACCTGATCAACTATTCCCAACCCCTGCGTTCTTCTCTGTAAGGCAAAAGTTTCACAATTGAGAAGTAGTGTTCTACGAATGAAACGTTGATTTCTTAAAAGGAAAGCTTTTTTGGTCCTGTCTTTTTCCTGTATGTGTTTATTGACTTTTATGTCATTTTTCTAGTACTGTCATTTATCTGTTCTTTCCAACAAATTACATGTGAAACTTTGGTATTTAGCAGAATAAAATCAGAAATATAATATTTTAGATGCATTGGAAATGTGAAGGTTCATTTCTATGATGTAGAATACTAGATGAACTCCTTACTTTCAATGGTTAAGGCCACCATGCTTTTCTCGGGTGGGTTCCTGGGGAGATCACAAAAGCCCTAATTAAAGAAAATAAGAGTTAATAATTATAGTTAGTATAAATAGAACATGACTACTTTTTTGTTCCTCTCAAAATGTTTTGTCCAACTTAGTACTCAATGACTGAAAAATTTCACTTTTGTTTACAACTCCATACAAATAAGTGAAGGTTTTAAAAATCAGTGCTGCTGTCTTAGCTGTTCCTTGTGTGGTTCTAGATACAGTTGCTTCCCTGAGACAGGGAGAGACATTGTAGGGTTTTAATTGAGGATTCTTACATGTCATCTCTTCCTGCCTGGATTCTCTGTCTGGGCTGGAAGCTGGGAAGAGATTTCACTGGGATAAAAAGAGCAAAACACATGGCGAATAAAATGGGTGCTTTCTTTCAACTCTGCCAGTTTTTTCATCCACTACCTTTATGTCATGGGTTTTGATTTCATGATATTAAAGACAGCCTATTTTAAGTCTTGCACTGCTGGCATTGTTTTTTTCTTTTTGCACAGCTGTACTATTGAGCTTGACTATACATAGTTCTAATTATTCAAAAAGTATGTAGAGAATGAAAGCTACATTTCAGAGACCTGTTATCTGAAGTAGTCTGGGGAGTTCTGTCAAATTCTGTGTCTTCTTCAAAAGTTCCAAGATAAAAGAGCTTCTTTCAAAAAATTGTTGTCAGATAACTACTCCTCTATTGATGTGAAGAGAAAAGATGTATTGGGCATTTATGCTTTGTGTTAACTGCTTTCAAAATGTAAAATCAAATTAAACATTTCTGTGTCTAAGTACTTTCTAACTGAAGAAACACCCAGGTGTTTTCAGGGATTTTTTTTTATTGTTCTCAACATTTTGGAAATTGAGTGAAAAGGGTATTGGACAAGAAACCTTGTTACAGATCTATGGAATGTTTCCTTAAAGAGTAAGTTGGGCATTGTTTTTACAGTATTGGTCAGAAGCGTCTTTATAGATGCCCTTCAACTTTTGGAAAAATCCTACTTCTCAAGTTTAAAGTTAATTTGGTGTTGTGGAGAATTGTTTTACTCTGGATGTGTGACATACAGTTGGATAAAACACAATTCAGTTTCACTGAGGTGCATGAAATAATTTATCTGTGAGTTTTCAATTATTTTCTTTAGTTAATGACTCTTGTTATTAGTCTCTAGGTCAAACTCTGTGGAAATATCAGTGGTATTAGACGATGTCTGATAAGAAAACTAAACTCTTGTTGGATTCCAGACTTTCTCTCATTCAAGATCAGGAACGTTAGGCCTCTGTGTCTGAGGATGACATTTTGAAACCTTACGCTGCTAAAACCATGAGTGATTTTTCCTTTAAGTGGTTGTAAGGTTAGGGGCTTTGGGTTTTCGTAGTGGGCATTTTATTAAGATTTCCTGTTATCAAATATATTTTCAGGTATTTAAAACATTGCTTGCTGTGCTTTTCCTTTTTCTTTTTTAAATTTTTTCCTTGTTTGTGATCGTCATGAATTTATATCTGCTTATGCAAAATGTAGTGAATTAGTCATGCTCTTTTAATCCCCACTTTAGCTAACTCGGTACCTTAGTTTTACAACGGAGGGAGAAACTTCCTTGAGCAGAGTGGGTGGTTTCCTGCACTCATGTGCTTCCCAATGATAGGATAGGCCTTTTTTTTTTTTTTTTTTTTTTTTTTCCAGATAGAAAAATTCAGGTTGTTAGCAGAGGAGGTGCTGCTGTGATGGCAGTTTAGGCCCTACCTTTGATTCTTCCAGTGTTCAGTCACTATTGGCAAACATGCTACAATTTTCCCAAGGAATTAATGAAATGGCACTCTTCTACACTTCAGAACTTAGTCATGTTGAAATGGCTTTATTTTATGAGAAAACAAAAGGGACAAAAAAAAAAAGCTTCTATCAGATTTCAAAACTCCATTATAAAGAATGTGGGTTTCAAAAAGGGGATGTAAGTATTGCGGATGACATTACCTCTGTTCATGTATCTAACATTTTTTTGGGAACCGCTTACTGTTCTTACACCTACTACGTATTTTGCATAGTGAAGAGGGTCTTTTTTCCACAAATTAATTTTCAAGTGCACTTTTGCTAAAGCTTTTACTTATACTGATGCAAGCTTAATATAATTTGTTCCACGGAAGCACCTGATGGAAGAGTAAAAGCTGCTTAGTGATAGCTTAGCATACTACATCAAAAGAATCATAATTATACCTGTACCATCTTTCATAGTAAGTCAGCATTTTTCAAAGCGGTTCCCATCACTGGTAGTACCAATGGTAGTACCCATACTTAAGGCAGAGCATTAGAATTAGTAGGTCGGCTTTGTCAGTGTAGTTGTCATTGTTGCAAAATATTTTGAATTCTACCTATCCTTTATGAGACCTGAAAGGTTTAATAAAGTCTGCCTTACAACCTGTGTTTGTTTTAACCAACAGTGACCTTTTTTTTTGGGGGTGTGTGTGTCACTTGTAATTGTCTAATGAATATCTATGATCAACTTGGTGTCATCAAACCAGTAAACAAGCACAAATAGTACCACAGCATTTTTGTCTCATTCGAAGCTGCAGTTCATTAGCCAAAAAGGAGTTACAGGTAACTCAAATACCTAATGTTTGGATTTCAACAAATATAAGTTTGGTCAGGTTCGTTATTAGTTCTGTTACCTCAGTGTAAAAACCCTTCTGCCATAATTAAAATAGCTAGAGAAATACTCATCTGGTTTGTAGTAGTTGTAAGGGGACTAACTGGTGAAGGTAAGCATGTGATTCTCTTATTCTTTTCTTCTATAGCACCTATCTTGTAAATTAGAGTGTATAGTCTTGAATTGTGTCTTAGGTTCATTCTTACAGAATGTATGCCTATCAAGAAAAAAAAAATAGTTTAAATGCATCAGGTGATTAATAGCTTGTAGAGGTAACAATTGTACTGTATTGACAAAATGAAGATGTTGCCTAGGTATAAGCACTGAAACAGATACTCTGTTTGAGCAACAGAGCTTGCAATGGTTTTTCTTGGTATTTCACCTGCTGTGGTAATCAAAGCATACCTTTACAATATCAAAGATTAACTTTTGTCTAGCTAAAGTGAATGTGGTGACTTAGTCTCTTTTCTTGGGCTTTCACTTCAAGTATAGTGTCAAAACCAGCATCCCACTTCAGCGAAATAGTTGCCTCCAGCATTAGTCTCAGAAATGCCAAACATGCTCCTTATTTTTTAAATGCATCGTGTGGTTTATTCGTGGTGACAAGGGCTATGAACTGTTAGTCTGAGCAGCGTTCCTTGTAATTCACCTTAACCCAACTGCTCAAATGATAGTCATTTGCATTTTCACTTAAGTTTACTTTTAAACCAGGGTAAGGAGCATAATGATATCCCTTTTATTCTTCAGGCAGTGTCTGTTTTGAAAACACTTCTAATACAGTTCTACAGCACTACTCACAGACAATAATAGTTTTAAAAAACCTCTGACTTCAAAATACAAGGCAGCATAATTATTCTTCTTGTTTTCTGCTGCTTATCATGAAAAAATCCCACACTCTGGTGTCTGGCTGCATGAAACGTGTCCTCTGCAGACACTTGGAATTTGCTTGTTTTGACTTCCTAAGTCCATATTGGTTCTTTAATCTTTTATGTTTTAGTGCAATTCTAATGGAAATAATTTTACTTTAAATATAACTGGGTTTAGTATCTTTTCTGCAAAAATTTCACTCAATTGCGTTTCTTCCAGAAACTTCTTAATGCCTCAATAGCAGCATTTTGAAGAATTAATGGTAAAACAGCAGCATCTTTTATCCAGAGTCAAGTTAGGAGTTGTATTTCCTTGTATTGAGCTTCTTGGAGGAGTTGATCATGTAATGCTGAGAATAGACAGAAAATCATGTGTAATGGGCAAGGAACACACACACAGATACTGTGGCTTAGCTGATGGGCAGCATCTCATTTATGCTGTAGTGACATCATAAATGTCAAGTAAATTGGGACAGTGATTTCAGCTAACGCATTATTCAGCGTTTTTTTAACTGAAAGCAAAGACAACATCAGATACAGCTCCTAAACTGTTGAAAGTTTCTTGCTAATTCAAACCATAATAACTCGTTCACATGGTAGACTTTCCACTCCAAAGGAAACTGTCTTTTTGCCTAGAATACGTGGTGTGGGAGAACGAGGGCTACTGATGGACAGAATAACTTGAAAGCAGTCCATCTGTTTTTTCAGTTGCATTTCATATGGTGGCCATCCATTGGGAAAACAGTGGCACTTTAGATCTCTGCCTTTCTCTAGGCATCTAGATTAAGCCTATTAATAGCGACCTTCTAGATTTGTTCTGAGACACAGTTTATACTCAGATGTAGTCATTTGTTTGCTAGAACAAACAGTAAAGCTGTTCTAGCTTTACTTTGTGTAATACATATTTTAAAAAATTCTTGTCTGAAAAGTCATTTAGCAGCTTATCTTTCAAATAAGGCAAAGATGAGGAATTAAAATGTTTGAATTTTCTTGATTTATAACAAAAGCAAAAATACAAACTTCAACTTGAAACGTTGGGTTTTCTTTCTATATATACAGTCTGAGTTCATATGGCTTGTACGCAGAGTAAGAGTCAGCTGTAAAAATAGTGCATTAAACTGGTTCTTTAGTGTCCTCTCCAGCAATTTGTCATGGAGATTCATATATCAAATAACTTCAAAATACAGCACAGAAAATAAAGTAGCAAACACACATGATGCATTGTGTTGAAATTGAATTGCCCAAGAAAATTATTCTGCTGCTTTTGCAATGTGAGATATAATATGGGAATGAAGAGGTACTTCTCTGCCATTCTGTTTGATTGCTGTGACTTTAGTTAGTCAGATGTAAAGACAACATTCTAGAACCTGTTAAAAATAACCATGAAGAAGTAGAGCAAACTGCAGTTGTTGTAGCCTTACATACCCGTGACTTAGCTGGAAAATGACATTTTTGTTAGCATTTTTTTTCTTGAAATAAGAAAATCAAAAACGCATATTGAGAGCATAGTTTTCAGGAGAGAAGAAAGTACTCGGAACTTCTCAGGGACTGCCTTTTCTTGTAGTTATCACATGGTTTTACAGCAAGTAAACATGTAACTGAATGCAGAGGAGACACTTTTTATTTTTACAGAACTGTAGTCTTGTTTAGTGTGTTTCTGAGAGATTTTCAAATTGAATGAGTTCCAGAAGTGAATACTTTCTCAGACATGTTTATCCAATACCAGAGTCTGCAATGCTAACTTTAAATAAATGGTAATAAGCAATCATAGAATGGAAAGGTCATTTCCTAAAGGTAATCAGTAAGTTAATAGTGCTGCGAGGTGAGTCACAGAAAAATTCGAAGTTTCTTCTGTTTAGTGGTCTCTTGATGTTGTGGAAATCCCCGTGTATAGGGTTGGTATGCTTTTTTCAAAAGCATAGTGATCTTTCTAGTTTGTGTCTACTTTAAACCATTTGTCTAATTACTGCATTACATATTGTATATTGGAATAAAGAGGACAACAAGAAAAGGTTTGTTGACATCAGCACTTTCAACTGGAGTGGTTCAAGAGACTGTTGGTCCTTGCCTTTTGATTACTGTCCCTTCATTTAGGAAATAGCTGCTTTTTTAGGTTCTTTTCCAAGTGAAGCACAAACCATTGACTGATCAAGTGAACCCTTTCAGTCCAACAGTTGTGATAACTTCAAAATCTGTTCCACTCAGGCTCTTTGTCGTGGTTTAGCCCCAGCCAGCTGGTAGGACTCTGCAGCCGCTGGCACAGTTGTCCTCCTTCCCACAGAAGGGCAGGGAGAAAAGGAGGGGAAATGGGGGGGAAAAAACCCAAGCCCTTGTAGTTTGAGATAAAGACAATTTAATAGAACAATAATAGAAAAGGAAAATAACAATAACAATAATGACACAAGTCACTTGCTGTGACTCACCCTGTGAATTGTCACTATCCTGAGCAGTGTTAGTGGATTCCTGCCCCCGCCCCAGCCAACCTCCATTTATATACCCAGCATGAAGTCTATGGTAGGGAATATTCCATTGGCCATTTGGTTGTTCTGTCCGTACTCCTCCTCAGCTTCTATGGGAAGCTGAAAAGAGTCCTTGAAAAGCATAAACAATGCTTAGCAACAATTAAACCAATACGCACTGGTGACATTCCTTTCACAGCAATCACTAGAAAGGAAATTATCTCTGTCCCGGTTGAAACCAGGACACCCTTGCAATTCGATTCAGCAAACTCTGACATGCTTCTGATGATCTGATTTTTGTTGTTGCTTGTTTTTCCTTTCCTCGCTGTTAACTTCAGGTAGTCCCTCATTTGACAGGTAATTTTAAAACCTGCATTCACAAGCGTGAGAATAACTCTCTTATTCTGTTGTTTCTCTGCCTTGACTTAGCAGTCCTGTAGATTATGGTTTTAAAGGTCAAGCAAGTAACTTATCCTAGTTCAGAGAACTGAAAATTGTTTATTTAAGCAGTCATTTTCTTACTGCTAGCTGATTGCCAAGTTCTGTTGCAACTGTCCTGCTATAGATATATTTTTCTGAACACTTGTGAAATTAACTTTTAAGCGATTAGATGAAATGTGCCCCATTTCCCCTTCTCTGTGACCCCTTCCTGTTGGATTGCTTGGTTCTAAAAGACTTATTTTACAAAGAACTAAACAGATAGATACAGTAGGTTTATAGTAGATTGCATTTTTATTCTCTATTAGAATATAGTTCAAACTGGAGAAAAAGAAACCTTTTTTCTGTTTTATGTTACATCGTGTTTTGAAATGCATATGGCAATTGAGATACTGTTGCCGTATTGCTTTCTCTCTTTTGTGTGTTTTAAAAATCTGGAATCTAATCATTGGTGTAGGTCTAAGGCAATTTGTAGTACCTAGCATAACTTTAAGAACACTGCCTGTTAGAAGTTATGATAAGACAACTTTCCCATGCGTAAAATATAGCACTTAAGCAAAATATAGGAAATGACTGCATAAAAATGAGGGGGGGGGTCTTTGCATAAATAAAACTAGCATTTCAGTGTTAAGTTGGGCATAAGTATTTTAAAATATATTGTTATCCCCTCTTCAGAGAACAGAACATTTAACTATATTTTGTCAGATTATTGAGAATAAACTATGTAATAGTCACATCATATATTGTATATAAAAGCTCTGAAGGATTTATTAAAGCTTTCTTTGTACACAAGCTGGTATCTTTATAAAATTAATTCCCCTATATCAGTGATGTATATACATATTTTCTTTAGGGTTTAATGTGATTTTGTTTGTTTGTTTGTTTCAGGAAACATTTACATAGGATGTTTTACTGATTCTTACATTAAATATTACTAGAATGTGGAAAATGTTTCAAAAATATTTGGGGCTTGATGGATTAGTTCTCTTCAAAGGGAAACAAAACACTAAATATTTCTAATCCTGCATTATTTACCGCATGGGTGGTTAAATGCTACTTTAAGCCCCATAAAATTAAAAGGGAGAAATCTGCCAACTGTAGCAGGAATTGGATTTAGGAAGAGTAGTACAGAGCCAAAATATTGCTACAGAATTAAATGTCAAAAATCTTCTTTAATAGTAGATATATAGTTCACAGTGCCTGGTTATGATTAATACATTTAATCTAAATCACTGAAAGTTGCTCTCTCCTTTTCCATAAAATACAATAGGACACAAATCAGTTTTACTGTAGGTGGATAACAATTGGAAAATAATGCATCTTCCCGCCCAATAAATTGTCAGTTATACCTTTTAACTAAAATCGATTCATCTTTCCAAAATTTATTACAATTTCTAATAATAAATCTTTTCAAATGTTTATTCATTTGCTTTTTGATACATTTGTGCCACTTTTGCTATGGTCTAATGTTTTTTCTTTTGATTCATTGTAAATTAGAAAATCTATTTTGAGTCAATTTTCTAGTTAAGAAGTTAAAATCTATAACCTAGCCATTTTTTCATAGTCTCCTTTGCACATTTTAATACCCTTGAACTTAGATACAATCCAGTAAATTCTGATCAGAAGGTGATTAAAAGACTTTTCACGGCAACTTCTTCACTGAGGGCCAGATTCATAAAACAAGTAGGTATGAGATTGTTAGCTGGTTTTCTCCTGCACATCTTCCTGATTCAAAGAGGAAGATTGAAACAATTATAGCAAACGAACAGATACACAGGTTTTGGCCAAAGATTTTTAGTACAGACAGTCAGAATAGCCCTTTTGAATTAGAATCCAGCTGTGACCATGTAGGGTGTGACCAAAGCCTCCTTTTGTTGTCCCTTTATAGCAGCAAGACAATGGAGATCACTAAAGCATACTGTACGCTTCCAATTGTTTGTTGTGTCTGTAATTATCCGATGCTAACCTCTTCAAGTGTGTTCATCTGCTATTTCACATTCTTAAAAGTAAAACTTTTTAAAGAAGAAAATATTTTAAAAGAAATTTTTCATCACTTTTTCTAGATTGATTTGCTAATCTGCTTTGTGAAATTGTTCACTGCGCAGCAGTTTCCTGCTCTGTATACAATAAAATGTGTCAGAGAGGGACAGTTTTAATTTTTTAAAAATCTATCTATAATCATATTTCCAGGTAAACAGTGTTATCTTTTAGTCAGTTTTCTGACAAGAGTTATATATGAGAAGCTTGGTGTAGTACATAGCCATATAAAATCTCTTAATGCACAAATCTGTTTTATTTATATTATAAATGTCAATGTAGGCAGAATAGAGGAGAGAGGCTTAGAAAATGTTTCAAACATGACTGAGGAAAATTACATTCATAATTTGAACTTGATCTACAGTATCACTTATTAGTAAACTTGTGTAGCTAAAAGCATCTTGGTGATTGATTTCAGAGTTAAAAAAATCATTTGTGTGGATGGATTGGAATTCATTAATTTTACTAATTACACAGTGAAGAAAACAGATGTTTTCTTAGGCAAAGATCAGGCTTTAATTACAGGTCTTACCTGCTCATCTAAAAATAGTGTCAATATGTTCATGTCTCTCAAAGTTAATTTCTGATTTTTATATGGAAGTATGATTCTGTTACACGTTTGTTAAGCCTTACTCTAATTGCATCCAAATACAGGTCTAATACTCAGAGTACTTCTTAAGGGGTACATATGTTATAATGCATGTATTTAGGAAATTCTACAAGAATAAGTTGGGTAAAGATTCCCTCTTTAAAATGTCAAAAACAATACTACTCAATGGTACTTATAATAGTGTGTGTTACAAAAATGATCAAAATCACTTGCAACAAAACTCAGTTTCCAGCAATTATACGAATCTGTCTAGAGTCCCCTTAGGACTCTTGTTCTGAGGTATGTCCTCTGTAGGACTACAGCCTACATGAGAAAGGTTCTTCCTCTAATTCTATGGTAGCTTACTCTGCCTAACGGAGGCATTGTGTATGTTTTTGTCCTTTAGCAAATTGTTATAAATATGTTGTCTGTTTTAATTGCTTTAGATATGTATTTGTCACTGCCGTGGGGCAGTGGAGATCACCTAATTAGTACTAATAATTGGCAAGATCCAGAAAGAAATTACCTTTGAAAGGAGTATTTGCAACCAATAGCCTGAGGATGCATGATCTGTAGAAAGAGTAACTCTATTTTTGCTACATTCTTCTGTGCTTGGAAGTGCCTAAGAGGAGAGAAGCCAGCAAAGCATCAGTAAGCCTAGTTGGTATAATGAGTGTTTAATGGAATAAACTGACGCGAGGCTGTAAATGTACTCGGGGAAGTAACAATTGTCACATTAGGAAAACTTGATCACTTTAACTTTGTGTAAAATCTTTCTAGCTTCAAAACATAATTTTCTCAATAATTCATTATACTATCCTTTCTCAGACTTTACTGTTTGCCATGAATCTTTATTTATTTCAGAAAGCGCGTATGCTGCATGCAAGAGAAATCTCATCTTTTCAGTGCGTTTGCTTCAAAATCAGAAGGCTGTCCATAGTGAGCACGATTTCTACACAAAAAGTTGATATGTGTGTACAGTAAAGGAATACAAAATGACAAAACAAAAGCAGAGTCACTATAACCCATTAGTAGCAAACTCCAGTGGTTGTCCAGAAGTTCCATTATAGTCTTCTCTTTTAGATGTTACGGGATGGGGAAAGGTGCTTTCTAAACAGCAGTCTCCTTGTGTGTCTTTTCAAGGTTTTGGTCGGGGGGAATAGTTTGCTTTTTTTTTTAATCCTGTGGAGGGAGATTTATACATGCTTTGCTGGTTTCAGGGGAATTACTACTGTGGGTGGTACGGTCAGAGCTGTTGGACAGTCTTAGAGAGTAGCAGACCTGAAATCCCTCATGAACATGGAAAGCTTCAATATGGCAACCTGCTTTTAGTTGTGGTGATGATTGTGGCACCTTGGAGAAGTAGGTCCTTAATCTTTTAGTGTTCTTTTAATGCTAGGTTAATAGATATGAAGGCGCTATATTGTGTTAGATTGTATCCATTATATCTGTAGCCTTCTAGTTTACCATGTAGTGATGATGGGAGTAGCAAATATTTTAATTTCAAAGAGAGCTTTCACTAAAATGCTAGCAAAATTATCCAAGATTATTGCAGACTATTGATGTATTGTTTGTTACTGGCTCTTTGAGAGGAAATGGTGATCTTTCAGTCAATGTTCTGTGAGTTTTTATGTTAAAAAATTCGGGATTTCTTTTGGATGTTTCTTCTACAGTTCTTCCATTAAATTAGTAAGGCAAAGAAACTTAATCTCAAAATAAATGAAATGAGAACACTGCACTGTGTTTGAATCAATAATTCTCAGTACTCGTTGTGGCTAACTATTTTGAAAGGATACTAAATGTTACAATGACAGCATTCAATTTTCAGTTATGCCTCTGCTGCCATGAAGATCAATTGTAGGAGTATTATTCTTGAAAGGAGATTAATTCTTTCCTCCTGTGCATAGAAATGTTTAGGGAACAGGTGAATGTTTAGACACTTTGATTTGGAAGGTAAATAATATCCTTGAGGTATTGTCCACTATGCTGTCTGTGGCTTTCAAAGTGTGTTACACAGGCGCAACTATTATTACACCTTCAGAAGAGAATAAACAGGCTCTCTTGTCTGCCTTAACCTAAAGGGAGACAGAAAACCTCCTGGAGATTCAGGTACATCTGGTGTCCCCTTTATTTTACTGTCTTGCTAGGGGAGCTGAAAGTGGCCAGCCGTGCTGTCAGCGTACACATAGCCCAGAAGTCTCAAATGGCCTTGACTTGTGCAAAATAGATTATTCCAGTAGGGTGACAGAGCTGGTCGGCTGTTAAGAGAGCTAATCAAAGCAGACACAAACCCAAGTATAATACCAGTTATTAGAAACTCTGCTGGCATCAGACTAATTAAATGTAAACACCTAAAGCATTCATTTCCTTCTTTATCAGAATTATCAAACTGGTGAAGTGCCCACAGCTGGGGAGAGGTGGGACTTTTTGAACTCACTTAACCTTTCTAGTATAACTAAGAGGATTTGTCTTGGCAGCCCCCTCTCCAAGGGGAGATCATTGAAACCATTAATGATCTATCCTTTGGCAAAATGCCTGGCACAAAGTCTCTAAGCAGACTTTTTGAAGCTTTATGTACTTTCCTTAGTGCACGTCTTCTGACTCTGAATGTTCTGAGGAAGCTGGTGGTTCTTGTATAGGTTTGTACCTCATTCTTCTTAAAGCTTAGGTGGCTGTGTGCTTTGTATAGATCACTCCTTTGGATCTGCATGCCCAATGTTGTGTAGTATCATCTAGATGTTGTGTGGCCTGACAAAAATAGTATTGCTTATTGTTGTTTGAGCAGCAGCACCTATATACTTAAGAACTTGTCTCTGAAGAACAATTTGGGGAAGGCTGACAAATCCCAAGCACTTTAAACCTTCTCTCACAGAAGTGATAATCCAGAACTAGAACCTTCATTCACTTTTTCAGTGCCAATTACACATGGTCAAGGATCTTCTAAGAGTTTGGCAGGGTCCCACCTAGTGTGTGGCAATAGCTGATTTGAAAGCTGTCAAACAAATGAGGTTAGATAAGCGGTTTTGTTTTGGCCGGCATTACCATGAGTCTTGGTTATATGTAGCAGAATGGTGTGTTATGGAAGGTTGAGACTGGGGAGAACCCCTTTGAGATTGTCCAAGTGTTTTGTCTTGTGCTTTGTTTTAATTGTTTTGCCTCTTCCAAGTGAAGCAAGTTGACCTGAGAACTATGAATTATAGCTGTCCTTTGCTTGTGACCTTTCTGTCTTTCTGTTGACAAGTGGTGTTCTGGACAGGTATTGAATTGGTGTCCTCTCCTGGCTCTGGATGTCCCTGAATTCCATATGTTTTGTTTTTTGTTTTTTTTTTTTTACATTGGGAAGCACTGACTTGGTTTTGTAGGCTGGAAAAATGGGTGCTGCTTCTAGGACTTTTAGAAACTGAAGTGCATGTGTTTACTGTGTTAGATTTCACATAGCAGACTCTGAACATCCATTTTCAACAGGTTGAAGGTTTAAATGCCTATTTGCAAGTTAATGATTTATAAAATGCAGTTCGCAAATAAAATTCTGACAATCACAAGGCACTCTAGTGTCTTAAGGATTTCTTTCTGCTGCCACTTTAAAAATTCCTTTAGATACAGTAACCTTGGCTCCCCTCTACCTTTTGGGGTTTTTCTGACTTCAGTCTTTTCTTTGTTCCCAATGATACCCACAGTTCCCTTTTCATATATGTGCATACAATCCTCCTAACTCCTGACTGAAAAGGGGCAGTGTATGATATGAATTGTTCCAGGCTCCACGTGTGAGCTGGCTGAGTTTGTGCTGATGTCTCCCTGGAGTGAGGACACTGGTTTGGATGACTCTGCCCATTAGGTGTCACAAATGCAAACTTATTTTTAAGACAGCTCTCCTTTTAGAGCCAGCTGAAACTTGCTAATGGGCTTAAAAGCTAGCAAGGGAGTGCTAGGAGGTCAAAAGTTGCAGATAATTATGCAGGTCTCCTTTTTCTCAAAAAAAAAAAAAGCTAAAAAATTCTGAAAGCATGAGTAGAACAATGACTTTTATGGAACAAACAATATAATAGTAAGCTGTCTTTACAGGAATAAAGCTCTGGGCCAGTGCTGTAGTTTAACCCCAGCCAGCAGTTGGGAGGGGGGAGAGAATCGGAAGAGTAAAAGTGAGGAAAAACTCATGGGTTGAGATAAAGACAGTTTAATAGGTAAAGCAAAAGTAGCGCACACAAGCAAAGCAAAACAAGAAATTCATTCACTACTTCCCACGGGCAGGCAGGTGTTCAGCCATCTCCAGGAAAGCAGGTGATTCTACCCCCCTACTCTGCTCTGGTGAGACCCCACTTGGAGTACTGTGCCCAGCTCTGGAGTCCTCAGCACAAGAAGCACATGGACCTCTTGGAGTGAGTCCAGAGGAGGGCCATGAAGATGATGCGAGGGCTGGAGCACCTCTCCTATGAGGACAGGCTGAGAGAGCTGGGGTTGTTCAGCCTGGAGAAGAGAAGGCTCCAGGGAGACCTTCTAGCAGCCTTCCAGTACCGAAAGGGGGCCTTACAGGAAGGATGGGGAGGGCCTCTTTATCAGGGAGTGTAATGATAGGAGGAGGGACAGTGGTTTTAAACTGAAAGGGGGTAGATTTAGATTAGGTATTAGGAAGAACTTCTTTCCTGTGAGGGTGGTGAGGCACTGGAACAGATTGCCCAGGGAAGCTGTGGCTGCCCCATCCCTGAAGGTGTTCAAGGCGAGGCTGGATGGGGCTTTGAGCAGCCTGGTCTAGTGGGAGGTGTCCCTGCCCATGTCAGGGGGGTTGGAACTAGATCTTTAAGGTCCCTTCCAACCTGAACCATTCTATGATTCTGTGATTCTATAAAACACCACAACTCCATATATCCTCCCCTTCCTCCTCCTTCCCCAGCTTTATATGATGGCGATGATGTCACATGGGATGGAATATCCCCTTGGTCAGTTGGGGTCAGCTGTTTTGGCTGTGTCCCCTCCAAGCTTCTTGTGCACCCCCAAGCCTACTTGCTGGTGTGGCAGTGTGGGGAGCAGAAAAGGCTGTAACCACTTAGCAACAACCAAAACCACCTCTGATTTCATTTTGGTGCACAATGGGTCTGGTTTGTCCATCACCAACTGTGACTGGCACAGAGCACTCCCTCACCACCTCCTACACAGATCACCCCTGCAGCCCCCTCCTCCAGCTGCCCAAATCCTGCTAGCTGGGCTCAATACAGGGTAGGTAGCCTTGGTTTGGTTTTGTATATGAAGATGCTTACAGCAGTACAAAGAGAAGCTTGAGAAAATAGAGAGGGGGGATGGAGTTGTGTTCAAAAGTGGGTGGGGTTTTTTCATTTGTCGGTTGCTGAGGTTACTTACACAAACTATTTCTTTCAATAAAATGCCTTGGAGAAGTTAAAATTAGAATGGAAAACTGAATACATAACTGGTACAAAACCTCTTATGTGCCTGGATAATACCAGGTGTTATAGGTGTTATCCTATATGTAATGCACATAGCTTACTAATATGATCATACTTTAAGAAAGCAATGCAAATCACTTCTATGGTACTAGTTTGCTTCCTAGTAAGGAGGATTTCCAAGTTTAATGTTTAGCTTTTCAAAAAGCTATGACTTCTCTTCAGTGTAGAAAACTAGTTTTAGTAAAAACTGTGCCTCATGTGATTGTATGTTAGATAATTTCCAAGCGGTGACTATGTTAATACAATCTCACGCTTTACAGAAGGAAGAGTACGTCTCTATTGAGACTGTAATCAGATTTGTAGAGGCTAAGTTTCATCTATTTCATCCAGTCCACGCCTCATATTGTCTATTAATTAGGTATATCTGAGCAATTAAAGCTAAGAAAATCAAAGGAATAGACAGTTGGGTGAAGTTTATGCTCTGCAAATCTGGTTTTACATGTCTATGGCTTTCATATCTCTCTAATAGCTGATAATACCCTCCTTTCCATTTGATAGGAATGCAAGAAGAAAATAGATAGCAAGTTGTAAATAATATGTGTAGGATATGGATTATGAATGTGGAATTGTGTAACTATTTTTTGTTAATTTCTACTATTATACTATAGGACCAACTTCTCAGTACTCTCTGAATGGGTAGCAATAACCCCTCATGAAGTTCTTGATGGAATATATCTGCTTTTGAGCTATTGACTTGTGGTAGTTTGTGAATTTACTGAAAAGGATTCAAGTAACACCTGGAAAAAGAGTGGTCCTGAAATACTGTCAGAAGAACCTTGAAATTGAATTACAGCTTTAATATTCAAACTGAGGCATGTATTGTTATTTGTAGTATATGTAAAATGACTTTTATAGATGAAATTTAAAATCGGTGACGCAGAATAGGGTTTATAGTGCATGGGCTTTAAGAAGAACAAGGGAAGATCTTTGATGTAGAGCATGTAGCAGAAAGATGCATATTTATCAAATAAAGGAATTTTAAAGTGGGAGTATGGTAAAAGACAAGGCTGTCCTTGCTGGTATGTTATTCACGTGATAGCCCATGTTGCCAAAAACAAATGCAAAGTGTTTCTCTGTGCTTAAGTATTTTATTTAATAAGTATTATTTAGATTTACTAAAAACAAATAAAATCATGAAATATTTATCTTGTAAAACAATGAAGAACAGCCTTGTCAAATCTTAGTACTTGAGGCTTTCATTTCTAGGAGTCAGTGGTGTCAATGCTGCCTCTGTTTCCAGCACAGTGCTGTGCTTTCTTCCTATCCCTGGCATTCTCTCTGAATTTTTTGACTTGGCCGGTTAGGCCTCTCTCTACCCGGTTTAGGTGTGTGAATTCCAGAAACCACAGAAAAATCTGCAGCTCCTTAGGACTCGGTGGACATAAGCATGTTAGCAGAGGCAAGTGTTTGGGGAGCCACTGCATAAAGTACCAGCTCGCTCACAGCAGCCTCCATCATGCTCTATTTCTTATCAGGTAAGGCATTGCACGGAGGCGTACTTTACATGATCCCAGACCATTAAGCTTCATATAGTTGATAAGAATCTGTGTTGTCCAAATAAGAGCTAAAAAATGGCTTGCTTAATTGTCTTTTTTAAGACAAAAAATAAACTGGAACCCCCTTCTCTTTTTCATTAGTCCTGCATTGGACTACCACTTCGTATCACTGCAGAGGCAGGTCTATAAGGGTAAACAGAGAGAGGGCCACCTACTGTATTGTCATATATAATGTTTCCTGGACTCATTTCCCAGAAACACTTGATAGCATTTTCTCTTTCAGTCTTTTTATCAGTATTCTTTATAATCATAATTTCCTTCATTACCAGCACTGTTTGTACCGGTTTTGGTAGTAATTTCAATAAATCTATCACAGTAAGTGTAATGCTTACCACTCCTTAATGGCAACGTGTAAGTAACAGCAGAGACTGAAAAGCAACAACAGACCTTGCTTAGCAATGCATCAATGCTGAACTCACTGCCGTAGCAGCTTAGGAGCATTATGAAATCTGATCTGGCAAGATCATGGAGCAGATCCTCCTGGAATCTCTGCTAAAGCACATGGAAAATGAGGTGATTGGCGACAGCCAACATAGCTTCACCAAAGGCAAATCATTCCTGACAAATTTGGTGGCCTTCTATGACGTTGCCACATCCACTGTCATTTTAAAGGATACCAGGTCAGCTTACTGGGCAGTTACAGCAATCTGAAATACTATAACTTGATAACTATAATAGTATATTTTGTTGTTTGCACATTCCAGTGGAGTTTAGAAGTGATTCTTAAAACACCTTTTTATTTTATTATCCACAACCATTCCTCAGGAGCCATTTATGAGCTTATGTATTTGGATTTTTGCTTCGGGTGAGGGTTAGTTATTAGAAATTAATGTATTACTAGTCAGTGTTTACAGGAAATGTAGAGGAAGAGAAAAGAGGAGTGTTTTCCCACTCTTTATAAGATCACAGTTGCTGAAATCCAGTTTGAATGATTTAGTACTGGCTCTTGGTTCTAATGTTCTCTTGCTGTACCTAGAAGTAAAATAATTATCAGTCTTTTACTGTTGATCACAAATATAGCATGGCATCATGGTGAATGAACAGTTGGCCGCCTTATCACTAATTTGTTATGATCAAAGTTGTAGTCCAATTTTAAATTACTACAAACTTGATGAGTTCATTTGCAGAAACAGCAGAAACTTTGATTATGTGCTAGGCTATAGCAAATAGGACAAACACAAAGAGCAGTAGAGCTGCCAAGAAGAATTTTAGTCCACACAAGTGGTATGTAATGAAGGTGACATCATTGTTTCTAAAATAAGAAATAATAGCTTTATAAATTTAAGACTAATTTTTTTTTTCTGAAATCATATCTACAGGGTTTTTTCTTTCTTCAGAATGGTTTCTCTCCTTTTATTGCAATTACCCTCAGTGATAAAGAACACAAAATGAGAATCACAAATAACTATTATGGAATATATTAATTAACACTTCTTTAACTTGAGATCCTTTAAAGAGTGTCCCAGCTTGCCTGCTCCTTCTCCTCAAATAATTACTCTTTCGATAAATAGTTACTCGACTTCTCCCTCATCCCCTTTTATTAATGATTTCATACCGAGCTTTTGTTTTCAAATTTGATAAGAGTATATTTTGCTGACTTAAAAAGGCTCTAATTTTACCATAGTACATCTTTTAATAAAATAAAAAAAGCTGTTGCTTTTTTGTCTGTATGGCATGCTCTAATCTATGTTAAAATGTCAAACTGAGGTAATGGATTTTAGATTTGCATATTTTTTACGAAGAGTTTATTAAACTTAGTATGTCTACCAGACTATGAAATTAGGGAAGGTAGCAATGTAATTTTGAAGTAGCATGGGGAGAATGTGTGGGGGCAGTATTATACCATAAGAAAGAAATGAGGAGCCTTTACTTGCACTTGAGACTTTTAGAGCTGCTTTTTTCCTCATTTTCTTTTCTCTTTCTGACATTCTTTTTACTGAAAACTGCTTGGGTCTGAACTTTATGACAGTAGCAAGTAGGTGGAGCAGATTGCAAAACAGACCAACTCAGAGTTCTGATAGTTTTTCCATACTGTTCCTTCCTTGACTTCATTGGGTAAATTCAAGCCAATGGTAATAGAGTTCATTTCAACTTATTCCTATTTTTAGCTAGTATATTTTTCAAAAAGTTTATTTTTTGTTATGTTACTTGTATCTGAGCTTTGCGTACCATCTTGTCTTATCAAAAGTACCCAACAAGCAAACCCCTCTGATGATTTGTATGTGCTAAGTGCATAGATTTACTGCTGCAGTTTGAACGTTTTTAAATTAAAATATATCGCTCGTTCCAAATGTATTGATTTACGCATCTCTCTGTCAATATTAAGAAGAACAACTTTTCCAATAAGTTTAAAAAGATCTGGCAAGGCAGGTTACATTTAGTGGATTAGTTTAAGTTTATATTTCTGCATGTTACTTGTTTGTGTGTTCTTACTCTTTTGCCCTTTATTCCCAATCGCTGTTACAGGTATTTGTAATGCCCCCTAACCGAGAAAAGATGCAGCCAGTTGCACTGTGAATTCATAGAAAGTTGCAGTCATTCAAATGTGACCCTCCTTAAGTTTTCTGAGTTTTCAACTCCTAATAAGTGCTTAAATATGAAAATTCTGCCTAAGGTTAGGGGTTTTTTTTTTAATACCTAAAAATTAAAATCGCTTCAGAGCTCTTAAATTTAATGGTATTGTAATAGTAATGGATTCTCAAAATGACTGCTTTTACTGTAAGTGCTCTTGAGTAAAGTGTTACAGGTGTGTCCCTTTTTTTTTTTGAGATAACAATATAATTATCTCTTTTTTCCACTGCTTGTCATCAGCCAGCTGCTTGTGCAAGTCATTTGTTTTTAGAATACGTGTACAACAGTTACCAATGCCAATAATCTTACTGCTTGTCTCCTCTGTTCTCTTGCACATGGATGTTAAACTACTTCATTTGTCCAAGTAAGCAAATGAAGACTTGTGTAGTAGTTGGACTACAGGGGTATCCTCTAACTTACTCTGTTAAAATTTCTTTGTCCGTATCTCTGTTTATATCCGCTCAGCCTGTTTTGCTGATTGCTGATCTGGAGAGGAGCTGAGATGTAAAGCTGGGCGTAACATTTGCTAGAGGAACATCAGTTTGGGGCAGATTGAGAAAATATTGTGGATTTGAGCCTTTTTTGTAAGTAAATGTAGACTTAGATCACGCTTAGTAAGTTCATATAAATCTTTCCAAGTGCCAGGCAGATATACTTGGGGACTGACCAGTTCCCTAAAAACTATGGTAGTGGTTTTTTGATTTTATTTTTTTTTGTTTTTAAATACTGTCATTCCAGTTGCTTAAACTCTAGAAAGTCACTAAGAGATTCTCTTTGGCAGTGTTGGATACAGGTAACGGGTTTTTTTCCTGCTGAAAGAGAAACTGGCAGTCTTTTTACTTTTAAAAGGTCAAAATTCTCTCTTAGTGGTCTGGCTAGTGTCTATCTGTTGGTATTAAACATGCATGTTGATTAAGTTTTAAAAGCAATTATCTATTTTAATACTGTACTAATTCTTAATCTGAATACTTGCAGCAAATTGAAAGAACAGATTATGATAGCAGCCACTTTGTTTTAATGAAATAGTATATTAAAGAAGGAAGAAAAGGAGAATTGTGGTAACATTTGTATGGGCCATCGAAAATCTTAAATTAAGTGATGTTTGTCAGCAAAGTTGTAGAGAAGCTTCTGGAAATTGGACATGTAGTTTCTGTGTTCAGAGATAAGTTGATAGTGATTGCCAGAGCCTTGTAGCAGTGGGACATCTATGCATGCTGTGAGGCCAGTGGTAGTTGCTCTGTACACAGGCAAGAAAAAATACTTATACCAGAGCTGCTTCATATCTGTAGAGACAATATAACTTAGAAAAAAAATTCAACAGTTTCTTTGTCTCTCCAAATCACATTAATTTGAACTTGTAAGTATCTTATCTTAGACTCTTTTATGATAATGAATTGAAATGCATAGCCAGCATTGTATAACCTCTTCTGTGAACATATATTCTGTGTTCTTGGTACCTCTGTTTTTTCCAGTATAATAAATCTGTTCTTTTAGGGAGAGGGAGAGGCGGGTGTTGTCCATTGCCATTCGCTAGTGGAAAGCCAATTTTTTTCTTGCCTTTTTTAACTGTGTTTTCTGTGGAAGTGAGGTGAGCTATTGTCAGTTTTCTTTCATACTTCTTGCCTCATTCCAATATCTTCAGAAATTCCTAGTTTATTTGACAACCCACTGAAATCTGACAGTCATTCAGATATAAGTGATTATTAAATACCTTAAGTTTCTTGAAAAGAAGTAGCCAGGCTGAGGTGACAAACCTAAATTTATTAACTCCTCTGTGGAAAGGCTTGCAGCATAAACTCGACATGAGAGAAACCTATGTGAGAGTAACCTTATAAATACTTCAACATTTGATCAGTGTTTCTGCCTTATTTAGACCTCAAAGTCAGTTAAATGTCAGGTGTAAAGCCGTAAGAAGCCAGATGGAGTTGCTCGTTTTGTTTCCAGTTTCCTTTATCAAAATCCAGAATGCATGATGAGAACAGGTAGAGATAGTTAGAATAGAAACTTCAGAAGCACTGATTTTATTGATTCGCTCGCCAGTTCATTTATGTTTAGTAACTAGTATCCTCTATTATCCTTAATTATTTTAGATAATGTTATTTATATTTCAGCTCATTATACTTGAAGATTTTTACCAATAGAAGCCATACTAATTTCTTTTATTTTTTTTTTTTTTGGTGTGGCTAGATCTATGGCTGTAATGACCTCTAGATCTTACTTTAACTTTTGTCTAAATATTCTAAAAATGTTGTGTTTTCTTGTTTTAATAGTGTCTAAGGTTAAATTTCCCTAAGGTACTGATAAAAGATAATGCCAAGAAAGTTCTTGGCAAATTTTCAAGAGCAGCGGGTCCCTTGAGTTCCAAGAATGATGGGTCAAGGAGGAAGCAGATGTGCTTTCTGGTAGCACAGAATAAGAATTGGGTCTCTGCTAGGTCCAGTTAAGTAAAGCACAAAACAGAAAAGATAATGTGCTAATTCTTTGAATTTGGACTTACATGGAGCACATTGACATCTATCAGCACTAATAAGTATTAAATAAAATGAAGTAATTATTGCGCGTGCATCTTCATACTATCTTTTTTTATCCCTCACTTGGAGTTTAAATTTTTAGAAATTCAACAGTTTTCATTCCTTCTAATTTCCTCTTACATGGTATTATGTCACCTGCCATTCTTCATGTTTATTTGGACTAAATAAGCAAACTGAATAATACAATGCTACTAAGTTGCTTGAATATGATTAAGTTTCTTCCTTTGATTTGCATAGAGACAGAGTTCACTGTTCAGTACTGCTGATCTTGGAGGAAAAATCTGTCATAGCTGCATAATTCTGCAGGAATTCAATACTTTTGCTGGAAACAAATGTTTTTCATTTAAAAGTAATGGCATTCAGGAGATAAGAAGTGTTTGATTCAAAAGAGAATTTGATACAATCTGTCCAGGAGATTTGCTGTATTTGTCGGTAGTATTTAGCATCCTCAGTAAGAAATACAAACAATTAAAATTTATATTACTTCATCACAACTTCATTATTAGCTTTGTTTGTATCGATTGACTTATGTCCCTTATATTAAGGAAGTTGTGTGCCTATGAATCTAGACCATAGGAGGAAATTGTTTGCTAAGATTTTGTATATTGTTGTTCTATGTGGAAATACACTCTTTCCGTGCTGAGTCTGTGTTTAAAAAGAAATTAATGATGATTGTAGCTGATGATAAAGCCAGGTTGCAGCCTGACAGCTGTATCAGTCTAAATAAATAATCAGTAAGAATTACAGGTCTACCCTTTTTCACGTTACCTAGAGTATTTAAGATTAACAAATAGGTTATGAAGTTAACTTCTTAAATGTTGAAAGTGCACTGACTTTGTAAAGACTGCTGCATTTAACCGAGAATTTCTTATGGTTTCATTTATTACATTAAAATAGTTATCAAAACTAAGAAAAATACCTCTAACATAATTTAATTGCATTACTTCATGGCATTCAGATAATTGAGGTTGAAGCGAGTTGTTAAGTTAATGCCACATAATACTCTTGTCTTAGCGGACTCCACTTCAATACTGTATTTAGTTTTTGGCCTGGATTTGTGATTAGCTGGAAGGCTAATGTATGTAACTGCTACTTCAGGACATGATCGGAGTTATAATACTATATTTTGTATAGCATATTCCTTTCCCATCTGAGTTTTTTTTCAGGCTTTCTGTAGGAAAAAAAAACCAGAACAGCAATGCTAGCTGTATACTCTGTCATCTGCTTAATCCTTATCCCCTTCGTATTGTCAATACTCATCTAATTCCACTTTAACAACAGTAATTGGCTGATGGAGTAGCAGATATAGATTTGTTTTCCTGATGACTCCTTGACTTTTTTCCGCTGGTAATACTAATAGAATTCCAAATCCTTACTGGTGTGATCATGTCATGAGTAGGTCAACAGTCATGTCAAGGTCCTATTGGAAACTTCATAGGCAACATCTTAATTTAGATTTAGCTCTCTTTTTCTCTCGTATGTGCAATTGTAAGCAATTCTTTCAAGTATCACACTCTTTCCATTATAACGCAATTTGTTTGATGCAAAGGGAGGCAGTTCTGCATGTGAATTGTTTACTGAATTGGAGTTGGTCACACACAAATTCAGTAAGCCTCTTTCCAGGTGTGATGCATTATCTGAATTATGTCCGTAGCTTGAAGGAAACAAAATACTGCTTGTTTGCTGAGATTTACAAAGTTATTTCAGTCTTTCAGTTAATGAGAATTGAAATGGATATTCTAAGTTTCTAATATTTAAGGAAAACATGTCTGAAAATTTGAAATGTAAGGTCTTTGAGGTGGCTGAGTCAATCCAGTGGTTTCCTGCCACCAGAAGGAAAAGGCTTGCCTCTGTATTTCTTGCTTTCTTTAACTCTATCCTAGCTCTTAACCCCATCTCCCAGCTGGCTCCAGGCCATGTGGTTCATCCCCTATATCTTGCCACAGTTCTCAGTTATAAGACCCATTTCTGAGCTGCCTCAATTCACCAAGACGGGGGGAAAAACACCCAGACTTTTCTTTTGAGGTTAGCTTTCTGGTCTCTTTAGTGAACTGGAAGTGATCTGGAGAAGGTTGGAAACATCAACTCTGACAGGAATGTGAAGCTGACAGCAGGATGGAAAGGAGGATGCCGGACAGCTTCTTTTAGCAGTAGTGAGTCATTTAGGACAGACTTTCCTGGTGGGATTTTACCTTTAGTTCTTGATTATAGAAGTTAAAACTGAGAAATAAGATTCTATGAAGTTGTTTAGAAACCTGTCTAGGTTTGATGGGCAAATGATAGTCTTTCTCATCCCCATGCAACTTACTTGGTCTTTTCTATTATCCAAAGGTTCGTATCTGTTTTTGGCACCAGTGTGTATCCAGTCTGGAAATGGGAAGTATGCCTTGTTGCTTTTCATGGGCTTCCAGCAACAGTGCAGAAGTTTTTGGAATTGACTTGAGTAAGAACAGAGTATACTGCATATGCTCAAGCTGTCAGAAAAACCTGTAACAACTGATTAAACACCTTTTGTCTCTTAAAGCATGTCAGATTTAATTGAGTAGTTAAGAACCAGTTTTGGCAGAGACTTAATCTCACTTAGTCTTTTGGCTAACTGAATAGTATTCAATATTGAAAGGGTGCCTGCAGTCTCTTGATAGAGATTTATGCACTTGACCAAGTGCTTAAATTTTACAGGGAAACATTTAAATTCAAGTGCTTTGGTAGTCCTACATCAGAAGCAATGCCTATCTTGGGAATTACCACTGTTAAATCAGCAAGGAATGTTAACCAGCCAGAGTCTACAACCTGGCTGACTGCCTTATCAAAGCTCCCTCTTTTTATCCTCTGTTCAAAACATTTACTTCATGAAGTTGTTGACCAATTATAGTAAAGTCAGCCATTAACACTTCTCTGTCTAATGTATTAGCTTGTCCTCTTAACGCTTCTGCATGAGTGATACGTAGAAAGCAGAAAGGGGCAGGGATGAGAAAAACCCCAAAACAGAGCATTTGCTGTGTAGCAGAGAAGTTATCTTCAATACTAGGTTTCTTGGTGCAAAGCCGTGGAAGTTTTTAACTTCCACTTTAAAGTACAGGTAAGTCCCTAAATTATTATGCTTTCTGAGAATCTGGCCCAAAATCTGCAATGTGCTTATGGAAACATTCTGTTAGTCTGGAAAAAAACAAACAAACAAAAAAACCAGAAACTGCTCTACTGTAAGTAAAAATGCATACTGTTGATTTAAATCCTGTTTACATTGATTTGTTGCTTCTGGAAGAGGAAGCCCAGAAAGCATAAAAATAGTAATCTACACTTATCTACACATGTTTTAAATTTTCCCCTGTTCTGTACCTGAAACAAGAAATAGTAGTTTAGGATGTTAATCTGTAGTCTTAGAAACACGGGCTGCCTAAATATCTAAACTTGCAAGAACAGTAATGTCCTGTTATGCTAAATTCTTATATTAAAATATTTTCATTTGATAATGTTGCATGGTTAATAACATTGAATACTTAATGTATAAACAAGTGGAACTTCAACATTTTTTTTGTCTACACAATAAAAGATATAATTCATTTTCCCAGCAAGGTGATTCTTGTAACCAGTTTAAGTTTAGCTTTAATAGACCATTGCTGCCTCAAGGAAACATGCTGCCTTTCTAGTGTAGGTGTGCACAAACACTGTGTGATAATAGAGCCTTATTATATGCATCATTTTATGTGTACAGTGAGTATGTTATCTACTGGTTTAGAGGGAGTCACGGAACTCAGTTCCCCCGTTTAAGGAAGAATTTGAAATATTTTAGTTGAAAAAGTTCATTTTTCTTAAACTTACATGTATCCTTCAATGTTACTGTTTTCTGTATTAATAATATATGACAATCTAGCTGTTAATCAGACTGGGATATGAATATGGCAGCTAACGATAAACAAAAGTACATTGAAATCACTTTTGTTATTCACTTGAAACTCAAAATACTCTTCTTCGAAAGAACAAAGATCTGGATGTGACTGTGGTACAGTTTTAATTAAAAAAATGCTTTACTACCTTCTTTCACCATCAGCATACCAGTCTCATTTCAGTCACATATTTTTCCTCTCATTAATTGTTTTGTCTGGAAGACTGAAATATATTGTGGTTATCTAACTAGCTGAGAACTCGTATTTGAGGTTATGTCTTCTTTCAGTTCAACGTGAGGACAACTGAACAATGGGAGAGGTTGCCCGGAAGGGTATGCAGTCTCCATCTTTGGCAGTTTTCAAGACCCAACTGAATAAAGCCTTGACTAATCTGATTTATCCTCAGATCTGAGGAGCAGGGCATTGGACTAGAGACGTCCTGGTGTCTCTTTCCACCTGAATTATTGATTCTAGCCAATGATCCCATCCTATAATCTTATGATTGGATCATAGGATGGGATCCCAAAATATTGGGAAGTACCATATCTAGCTCTCTAATGGTTTTCTTTTTAATATGCATTCAACTCTCTAGTTAAATTAATTTTATCCAGGCAGTTATCAGATGGACAAAAGAATGTAAGTGGGGGTCCAATAAAGTGACCAAAAACTTTCACTATGATGATTCATCTGCACTTATTTACAAATGTCATTCTTTAGGGAGATGTTTTCTTGTTTTTTTTTCTTAATATATGTTAGATTTTCTTGTGGCTTAGCTTGTTGGCTTTTGGATTCTATTTCCGTCTTTCATGTTCAAGGTAGAATAAGTTAAGTCAGCAGCATGGCCTTTCTTTCAGTAAAGAACTTGAAACAGTCTCCTATAGTAATATTCCCCTACCACCACCCTGAAGGTTAACAATTTATTCAGTATCTTGAGAAGTTAAATGGAACAGCTGAACTGGCTTAACAACTTGTGGCCGCTAAAGGAGGAGAGGGTAAGAGGATGCACATTCTCAGTTGATCCTGCTCCTTGCCACTTAGTGGAATAGTTCAGTATTTCACTGAAATTATTCGACTTGAATTTGTCCACTTGCTTGCACCCTCCCACCCCTCAGGATTTCAGTGGATTGAATCGGCTCACTGAATCCAGTAAATGTCATAGCTGATGGAAGGCGCCAAGTGGTATAAGAGGAACACAGGCAAGGATGGATTAATAACACCATTTCCCCTCTCCAGTGCAGTGTGCTATTCTGCTAAAATAAAAGAAAAACTCCAGAGCAAGGCTAGACCTACCCTAGTCTAGAAAAGGTAACTATTGAAAGAAAGAAAGCAAAAACACTGGCAGATTGAACTTTTACTGTTTTAATTGGAGGAGTCAATCAGTCACTTCTTACATATTTACAACTTGGAATTTTTGTTCCTTGTGGACTTGAGTGTCACATACTTGTACTTGTTTTTTGTTGTTCTCACAAAGTAATAGATACTTTCCAAATATAAAAAACGCTGTCTGTGCCACAAGGAGATAAAAACATACATGCAAGAGATTGAGGGAAATAGTTTAGCAGGGTATTTGACTGTTGGCTGGTAAATAAGAATAAGCTGATTTTTTTTTTAATTAACTTGTCAGTATAAATCAGCTGGATTTCCCATGGGCAGCATGGCAGATGAGGGTCTTCCAAAGGGAATTAACTGGAGGAAAGGTGAAAGCTGTACAGATGAGTTCATGAAAAATGTTCTGTGCACAAGAAACAGGGAGAAGTCAAAGAACTGCTAATGCTAGGAGCATTAAAAAAAAAATTAACAAATTTTGCAGAATCTGGTCTTCTGTGTCAAGGGAGGAGGAGATGGCATGAAAGAAAACAGGGGAAAATATGTGTGGGGCATGAAAAATGATGTAAGGCTTGAATTAGATTTTGTGATATTGGTGGTGGAATTCAAATAATCCTATAATCTTTGAGTCTTAAACCTGAATTTCTGCCTAAAATGAGAATAGCAGGCAGAGAGGAAGACTGGGACATCAGTATCCCTGCTGGTCACAGTTTTGTAGTGTTATTAAAAGATTTTGGAAATAGGATCAAGGAACGGGTCGTTTGGGTTTTACTTTGTTCTTTAAGAACTGTGTTAGTATTAAACTGACCCCAAGGTGCCTGGGTGAGATTTCAGGAAAGGAGCTGGGATCTGGGTTAGGTGAAAGCTAGCAAATAGAAGATAAGCACTTGTCTCTGTTGGTAGAGGTTCCACATTCTGTATACAAGTGTTCTGAGCAATGATATAAAATATAACCCTTGTGTATGTAAAACAATACCATTTGTTTTACATACTAAGATACCAGCATGACTAAACCAGTTTCATTTTCAATTTACTTTTTTCCAGTTATTGTAATAAAAGAAACCTAGGTTTCTGTGAAGTTGAGTCTCTTATCAAGTGAGTTTAGGAGCTCACTTTACTTATTTGCTTGCTGGAGCCTCGATTCTCTATTCCCCTCAGAAATGTCTTTCTGTGCGTTCATACTGTCACAGCACTATTCTGTTTTCAAGCCTGGTTATTATGGTGGTATAATTAACAGACAGAGTACGTTGATACAAAAAAAGACATCTACTGGTTTTGACACTGAGAATTAATTATGAAATAAAAGACAGATTTGTGCTCAGGCTAGAATTAGCCTAGCAGTACAAAATATAAGCAGTCACCTTGGAATCATGTAACAAAAAGTGACACCCTTTCTTTTACTATAGGCTAAATATATCTTATGAACTTTAGTTAGACAAATCATCTGTATGTCAGTTCTATCTGTTATTCTATTTAATTAATTTGGAAAATAGTTGTGCTTTCCTTTGTCAAGCCCAGAGTTCATGTTTGTTAAATACTTCAAAAAAAAACCCCAAACAGTTATGCTTTTTGAAGTGGTTTAGATTATTATCAGAGAGGTTGCTCATTCTTACTAGGAAAAGGTGACATTCAGCACATCATTGGTAGCCAATTTTAACTGAAGTAAAGTTTCAAAAGAGTATCTATAATACTGTTTTTCAAACCTTTAATTAGTTTTTGCATGGTATACCCTATACAAAGTGCTGGCATAGTATTTTGCTCTTGTTCCTTGCAAGTGAACACAATTTGAATGCCTTTAATGCAACTTTCCTTATTTTATGGCAACAAAGACTCCTCCAAATATCTCGTGCTGGTTAATACAGAAAAACATTGTGTTAGTGTGTTAATCTTGAGTGCACAAAGAGCTACTGGAGGGTAAGAGGAGGGCATCTGTTGGATAAGCTTTCAATATGATGGAAATGATAACAGACTTGTGACTGGTGCGAAAACCAGCTAATCTTTTACAGTATGTGATTAAAACCAATGCATATCTTCTTTTCAAAATCTGTTTATTGATGCAGAGGGGAATATTTCCAAAGTAGACAAAGAGCAAACTTACTTTTGAGAAACCTGGCTGTTCTAAGCTGCCACAATTTGTAGTAGCTGCAGCGACCACTTCAAGTTTTTAGGCCTATGTGTTCTGGGTGCGTTATTTTTTGTGATGGATTGTCACTGTGATGAATGATCCTCTACTACCTCTTCTATGTGTTTGTCAGTACAGTAGTAGTTGTAGTAGTTTCTAGACTTTTATAGTAAGAATCCTTGGGAAGATCAAGAAGTTACAAGTCATCTTGGAGTTTTGCATAACTAATGAAAAAGCTTCTTTTATTACAGTGAAAGAGTGATTATGAGGAAGAAAATGAAGATGCCAAGAAATCGGCTTTGGAAAGCAGTAATTCAGTTCTTCATTTCCTGCTGAGTAACGTAGGACAGACAGTATCCGTGCATTTTCAACTTCTAGTGTAATTGAAATTCCAATGCAGATTGGACCTTCCTTTAGAAGATGGTGATTTTTTTAAAAAAATTTAGAAAAGACTTTAAACTATTGATGTTGGTTTCAGAAAAGGGTTTAGCAATTGTGTACATTATAAAGATGACTAGCAATTAAAATATTTGCAAAATAGTATGTAATAGTATGTAAACACTTTCCTAGACCACAAAGTATGGTAATTTTTAGACATTTATGCGACCTTCTGCTTAGTTGGCAGTGAAGCCACCAGCAAGTGACTGTTGATTATTCTTCAAACTTAATGAAAACTGCATGTAGAGCTAGCTCGTTGCTGACTGGAAAGGTATTCTTAGTTTTTGTACACGAATGTTTAGTACATGCACTAAGGAGCTCTTGAGAGCTCTACTCAAACATTAACTATTCCTATGAGCTCACAAGCATTAAGGTATGACTGGAATTTTTAAGTTAGCATACATCCAAGTTTGTGGGAAGTTAATTCTTGCCCATAGTCCCTTGCATAGTATCGTTTGGGAAGTTGCATGCCTAAAAAAACCAAGTAATCATGCATGTGCACGTTTTCTGAGCATTAACAAAAGGCAGACATGACAATCTGCGTTTAAGTCTTTGGATCTCAGTTTTATGCACAAACTTGTTCTATTTAATAATGCTTCCATTAAGCAGTGTGTATCACTTTTTTGGTTACCGAGGCTGGGGAAGTTTCATTTAGGTTTCATTTAGATTTATAGTAGAAACATGTGTATTCATATATTTTCCATAAAATGAAGGAAATTAGGGCATTTGGTGTCAACTACAGGAATGAAATGAATGTGGTATAGAATCAGTTCCTTGCTCATTAAATCCAAAAGCACCTGCTGTATTATTATTTGGCTGTAAACCAAAAAAAATGGTTTAGTTAAAACTGGGGAGAGGGGGAAGATCATTTAATCAAATTTATACAGCTTTCTGAAAGTTACTGGAAGTAAAGTAGTTGGTGATGTAATGTATGAAGTCAAAGAGTATTTTGCTGTGCTGGAGAAAACTAATGGAAACATTCACTTGGGGTAAGACAAATGGTATTAAATGAGAAAACACACCATGAATTGCAAATGGAGCTGAGTTAATTTGTTGCTACAGTAGTGTTGCCCTACTGTTAAATGAAGGCTGTGTAATTATCTTGCTGGCAGAGATAATGTCAAAACCTCATTTCTCCTTACATGCCTCATTTTTACATGAGGGCTAATTGAGCTGCAAGGTGACAACTGATTATATATGGCTATCATCAGGTCCTCTTGCTCAATTTGCAAATAATGTTATCTTTTTTAAGTGATGATTTTTATCACATGTCAAATTAAGGCATTAAAAAAACTTTTTAAAGCTATTTTAGTAATTTGTAGCATTGCATTTCTGTCACCATTTTATTTATATTTTTCAGCATTAATTAATTCTTCCTCTAAGATTCTTGACATCCATTTACTTGCCATCCTTTTATTTAAAGCACAGACACGTGTACTAATCAATTTGCTTCATGCCTCTTGATCATTATGAATGAAAGGGCACTTTATAATCCTAAATATATTAAGTTTTCTTTAACTTTTCTGTTGAGTTTCTCGTTTATTGGAAATGCCTCTGGATGACTTTTGGTAATAAATATTTGACTTAACAAATACATAGATTTAAAGCTGTTCCTTATGCACAAAGAAGCCCAAGGATGCTGTGTCAGATAAAAGCATTCCCCCTTTCCCTGTTGGCTTCATGAATACCAAGGCACCACTTTGTCAACGCAGAACTAAAGGCTGATGCTTTTTCTTGGCCTGCTTGGTCTCTGCTTTGCCCATCGATGCAGTGCAGTCTCTTTCCAAGATCTCCAAGTTTTTTGAATCTAGCTACATTCACAAAAACTAAAATAAAACCAGTTCATTTTGCATTCCACTACATTCCACTAATGTGAAGGAGCAACCTGGATTTCCATGTTCTTGCCCAAAATTGCAGAGCTACAGAAGCAGCAGTTGAGACAAGCCTTCAGAACATGCTTGCAAAAAGAAGTTTCAAAATCTGGTACTAATCCTGAAAAAAACAATTTTCACAACTCTTCATAAGTTTCTGACGCTATTTGGAAATAGTATTCATAAAGCATATGCAATATATTTGACACAGAATCTATTCTGAAATCGTCTTAGTATATTGACTACACTTTCCCTTTGCAGATACAACTTGTACTTAAATGGAACCTGGAAAGTTTGATATCCTTGTAATAACTGCCTCGTGTTTCAGAGTGCTTGGACTCTTACAAGGGGGTTGACTGTAGTCTAAATGGTATTTTATAACAAACTTATAATAGGAAAATATTTTTAATTGTAAAATGAAAAAATAGCCTTAGCTCAGTTTGTGTTGCATTAAATACATTTCAAAAATAAAGCATCATAACTTGTAGCTAATTGAAGTTTAATAACATCAGACCCTCTTGTTTGCTAAACCCCTATACTTATTCAGAATTCAAAGCAAGTATACACTTTCATTCTCAGATCTTTTATTAAACTTAGGTATGTATTTTTAGATTTTTAAGTAAATTTACCTCTTCAGTGGATGTGATACAGTTCATCCCTGACTTGGACTTTTAAATAAGTAAAATAACGATGCAAGACTGTTTAAGTGAACAGTCTCCTGTTTTGCTTTATGTTAGGCAATAACAGAATACGGCTTTGCTTTGAGATGAAAAACCTGAAAGGTGCTTCAATATTTTCTTATACCAACACGCTTTTCCATACTATTTGTATCTTACAGTATAGCAAAGATACTCCTCTTTATTGGAAACCTCATGACTGAGACCTTAAATCATTTTACTTTATTAGATAGTTCTGCATTTGGAAATTAAACGATGCTGCTTAAAAAGAGAAATTACTCCAAGACAATTCTTTATGTCTCTTGCTTGTCTGACACAGGGGAAGGCAAAAAAAAAAAAATAAAATCAGAGAGCTTCTCCTGGATGAAAGGAGTTACTTGAAAGTGAAGTGTGCAAATCCATCAATGATATTTTAATAATGCTGGGTCATGTTGAGTTCTGAATAATTTAATCATTTGGTGTATGTTTGCACTTCTGTATGAGACTTTGTTAGAAAATACCTTTTTAATGACTGACCTGAATCCTGAAGTATTTTTTTAATAACCTCAATGTTCATGTGATAGTTCTATAAATCTGAGAGTGTATAGTAAGTTTATACTTATTAAATTCTTCATAAATATAACACAATTCTCCCTCATGCAATATAGCTAACATAGGAACTGAAAGGATACTGTCGATCTAACACTACCAGAAAACTTTTTTTTTTCCTTGGGTTTAAGCAGCATATGTAACCATTAGCCAGATCAGGCTTACTTTTTATTTTTATTTTTTGAAAGCCACAACTTTTTAATGACGTTCAGGTAGAAGCACTTCTGCTATGTTGACTTAGTACTTACTGTGAGGTCCTAGTTAACCCTCTTTACTGACGACCTTCAGCCCAGCTTTAGCCTGAACAGAATTTTAATTTTTTCCTTCATCAAGCCACTTGACTAAAACCTTAACTTGTTCCCTCCTGCCTTTAACGACTGCCTGTAATGAACAGCAGAAGCATTACCCTTGGTTTCCGTATATTGAGGTTTAGGGGGTTTAGAATATTGTGGATGTTAGAGAAATTAGCGGCTTTTCTTAATAATATATCCTCAATTGCTAATAGAAGATAAATCCATGTTTCACAAGGTTTTCACTTTAGATAACGGTAATTGTTCTAATAATGAAAAAAGAAGCAAGTATGGAGAGTATTATAATAAAGCCGGAAAATATTTCAGTAAGTAGTGGGAATGGAGGAGCTGATGAGGAACCAGTGTTGTTCTTTCAAGATAGCATTTATCTACTTGAATATTTACCAATACTAAGGAAAACTTCAGCAGTGAGTAACCAATTTCCGCTTCTAAAATATTTTATAATTCTTATGCAGTAAGAAACCCATGGTAAAAGTACATGATTCTTTGCATTGAATTATTTTCTTAAGCTACTTATTTTTGTTTTGTTTAACATTAGGACATTGTGCATCATGTTGTTTTGTAGCCTTAAGAAATCCCGTCTGAACAATACATTCCCATTGTACTTAAAGTAATATTAATTCTTTGTAGATACATAAAATAAATATTAGCTTACAAATACAAAAGAATTACGACATCTGCTCACTGAATTCTGAAGCAGGTGTAAAGCTTTATTACATTGTTGATGAATTAGAACTTTCAGGGATGCTTTGAAGAGTGTGTATACTGTAACTACAAACAAAATCTGGCGTTCCAAAGGTACCAGGAGTAACATCAGTGGTATTTGCTGCAGGCGCTCGTGAGGACTTGCGGAGCTCTGTGGATGTTGAGCTGCCCTAGCTGGTGACCTCATAATTTCCAGAAGCAGGTGGAGGTGGCAATTATAGCTATGGCCACTATCTTGAACCTTCTGTAGTAGGTGATGAATTGTAAATGGCTAGACCCGGTGCACAACAATAAACTCAAATAAATCTTCAATGTGTAATAATGACAAGACTGAAAGACTGGCAGTTATAACAAGGCTGCTGTTGTCACCCACTTTACTGTAGCCTTGATATCCATCATTATCAGCTGGAGCTAGCTCAAGAGTCGGACAAGAAGGTCTGAAGAAGGATGAGTTGTTTGCGCTGAAGCGTCCAGTAGGTCCCATCTGGCAGAGAGTAAATGGGATTTTTTTGCCTGTTCACTGGGCCAGAGCTGTCCATCATTTTGGGCAGATATCTGATCACTTCATGCTGTGGGACAATATGGCTTTGTGCTGTTTGGTACAGCAATGGCAATTAAAATAACTAAATTTTTCATTTATTTCAAGCTTCTGTTTTACTTTAGCCAAAGGTGATCCTAAGAAGTAATCTTTACATTACAGAGCTTTTTATTTCTTTGAGTCAGGAAGTCAAGTTAGACCAGCTAATGCCGAGTTACTGAAAACTTTAAGGTGGTAATGCAAAAAGATTTAAAAATACATGCACAATGGAGGTGTTTGTGTGCGTGTTTTCCCGGTAGCATGCTTTACACTATCTGAAAATATCAAAATGTAACACAGAAATTGCCAAAAATGCAAAAACATCATAAATGCTACTACAGAAGTAGTAGGGTTGCATAGCCCCTGGCAAGTTTGTTGTAATTACTATAAATCTTAATTGTCTTAATGCATTTTGACTTGATACTTTTCTCTGTTAAGTGACTCTGCTGGGTTTACATCACATGTGTAGCTTTCAAATGTATTTATCAGACAAGCATGAAGGATTATTCCAAAAAATGTTGTACACCAGAAATACAAACGGGAAAACTGAATACTGCTTAGTTTAACATGGCAGCTTATCTAATATTCGTTTGATCTTTAGACTTTTCAATGAGATCATAGGATTAATCAACATAACATGTTAATCAGCGAATCCCAGATTGATTCCCGCCCCCCTTAGAGGTATAGCACTTCAACAGAAGACAATTGAGTTTATTGAATATTAATTTATGAAGTCAATATAATTGCACTTTGTAAATTTGTTTTGTTTGAGATACTTATTGCAAGAAAAAAAATCAGATGTCATCATTTTGAAATGAAGGTGGTTTTATTAGAGGTTAGAATTTTATATTATCTAGATTGCAAGCTGCTTAGCAGCAGTTTCTTCTGTAAAGCTGCCTTATTTTGCATTCAGGGTAGGTTCTTACAAAGCATAATCCCAGCTTTAAAAGATTCAAAGTTGTGAAGTGATGCATTATAGATATGTAGAGTCAGGTGCTCTTTTAATTTTAAGAGTATTAAGTGCAATGGGAGAATATTATTCTAGCTTGTATGTTCTTTTGTTTGTATTTCAAAAGTGTTACATTTTATACATGTCTCAGCTGTGTGATAATAGTTGTTTTACAAACATTTTAATGTCTATGATGATTAAAAGTCTTTTGAGATTTTCTTTCTTCTATAATGTAGGTTCAATAGCTGATGTCCAGGCCAACTGACATACCATCATTCATTTTTTCTTTATTTCATAATAAATCTTGAAGCCTGAAGGCATCAGACCCATGCAGATTTCTCTGCATTTTAGTGTCTTGACGGAATAATAGCTTCAAAATTTAAAGTAGCGGCATATTGTATTCGATCTCTATAGATTTAACTCAAAACAGCGGTAGCCACATGAAAATATGTCAAGAACACTGTTTTCTCTTATTGGAATTTAGGCAATTTGTTTTCACTCAGAGAGCTGTTTCTAACCTATTTTTGGAGCCCCTCTGTGGCCTGACCATACGTTCTAACATAATTTATGGTGGCATGGTAACATATGGACTTTTCATCATTGTCCAGCTGAAATCCTCAGTTGGACATGGATGCTACCCCCATATGCAAGCTCCCAAGGCAGGTATTTCAGAGTAATATTTAGTTTTGTGTAAGCTGAATTCATCAGTGTGTCTAGCATGGTGTCAGAGTTGTTCTGTGCTTTTTAACAGTCCTAAGACTTTTTTTTTGTCTGTATTCTATCTGCAAATCATACATTAAATTTGGATTATTTTTTTTAACAAATAAGTTAAATACTGATTATCATGTTGGAATGCATCAGAAGACCACCTAACAAACCACAGAGTTTCAGGTTTTCATTGGTCTGAGCAATACACAAACAGAAAGTAAAAGTAATCTTAGACCCAGGGAGTGTTACGGTTCTAAATACCTAGAGCAGTAGAAGCAGGAAGCAAAAAGATTATCTCACAAGTAGTGATACCTTGTGACTGAAACAACTGTGGTTTTTCCTATTACTTTTTGTAGGGTCAGGTTGTTTTTTTGGATGTGAGGGCATGAATTCACAGAGGAGAGAAGACAGCAAGGGACCAGTGTGGAAAAAAACAAAGGAAGGGTAGTAGAATGGGAAGAACTTGGAGACAAGTCACTGAATATAACTGAATTGAAAGAAATAAGAAAAATTTTTAACTGCTTCTGTTTCTCTTCCCTGTTAGAACTGATGCAGCAAATAGTATGCAGGTGGTATTAAGAATTTTGTGATTGTAACTGGGAACTGTGAAGTGATAGAAATACTATATTTATATAAATAGTTAAATAATGTTTATTAATGTTGTCTAATTAAAAAAAAAAGTTATAAAAATGCTTTCTCCATATACCCGAGCTTCTTAAAGTCTGTGTCTGACCAAATTGAGGCACTGAGAGATATTAAAAATAACTTGCATTTGAAGAAGGATAGTTCTCTCCCCTATTTTTTTTCTTATTGGTGTCTTCGTTTTCTGTACCTACTAAAACTTAATTGCACTACTTAAAAGATGAAGTTGGGGTTTTTTTTATCAGCAATATGTCTCCAAAAGGTGGCTTTATCTTTCTGTAGACTAATGACTGACTCTTTTACTACTAAGAGGATGGTAAGACTCAAAAGATGTAAACATATACAAACTACACATCAATAAATATTTTGTTGGTTTCTGATTGCTAGAAGAAAAGAGAAAACATTTTAAAATACTTGAAAATACTATTTAATTATTTAAAATGACAATTATAAAAAAAAAAATCAATTCCCTAATGTCATACTCAGTGCATGTGCATTTCAACATCAGGACAAAAAAGTCACCCACATGCACAGAATTAGCAAATGTAGAGAGATATGACTGAAACCTGATTTTCCTTGCAGAGCTTAGGCATTTGAGACAGGGTTGTAGGCAAGTGCCTTCCTTGACACAAAATTTAGATTTCAGAGCCTTCTCATGAGAAGAGTGCCTAAAGCTGCAGAGGCATCCGGGGGCTCAATGCTGGTGGTAGTGGCAGAAGCCTTGTCTTGTCTTTGCATAACTCCTTACCATTTGCCATACTGAAGAGGGTAGGTGCAAGCTCTAGGTCCATTGCCCATCTATGCTAGCAAAATTCTTTAACCCACATCTTGCATCTCAGCAGACAGTCTCTGTAACAACTAGCTTATAGTGCTGTGCACGGGCACTGTTCTGTCTTGCTGTTGATGTTGTGTCCCTGAGCAGAATGGAAAATAGGACTTGTGGGCAAGAAGCAAAGCAAGTGAGAATGTAGACTGTTGGTTGAACTCCCGGATCTCCCTTCTGGAATTACTTCTGGGTTTTCTTCAATGACTGCCTGTTATAATGTGTGAATCTGCACATAGGACTGTTCATATTCGTGTTTTGCACACTAATTCAAGGGTTAGACAGTGACTGTGTAGCTGCAAAAGAGCTGGCTTAGGGTCATCGAGGTGTGACAAGTTCTCTTCCAACTACACTCTGAGCACACTTCATATGTAATTTGTCAAAGAAAAGTAGCCTGGATTAGTACCTTTAAAGGAGTTTCAAGCTTTCAATCTAGACTAGTTTCATTATAAAGCTCAGACTCTTAACTCAGATACCATTACAGATATTTTTAATTACATGGCTGCTCTGTCATTTCTACTGTTTGCATTTGCAGGAAGTTTATTCTGGAGGAAAAACACTCCATCGCTTAAGTCTGTGATAAGAACTGATTGTTTGGATGTAATCCACAAGATAAATTGTGAAAGACTCTGGAATCTCTTAAAATGGTCTTTCATCATATCAAGCAAAGTTTTTAGAAAGCCTGTGTAATTACACATGATAATTGTATAATTGCACATCTTAATTATTATATTTCTTACTTAGCAAGTTATATGTATTTGCACTAATTATACTACCAAAATGTTTAATTACTAAATTATAGTTGCATATTGGGCGGTGTGGGGGGGTGGCTTTAACCTGCTAGATGAAAGCAAGTTTGTAGCTAGCATTCTAGAACCATAGTTTATACATAAAAAACAATAGTACATAGTTTTAATATAAAAATAATGGTATGCTATTCTGGTGGTCTTGGTTTCAACAGAAATAACAAAATGGTTCTCTGAGAGAAATATTCATGATGATATTGCTGGAGACAGGATAGGGACATACCAGCAGATGGAATAGTGGAAAGAATTAAGTATACAGTATTGCTTTTTAATTATTCTAGCAAAGCAGAAATAAAACCAGTTTTTATAACAAGAAATTATCCATAACTAGTCTTTATCCCCATCTCACACAGTCCTTCACCTCTCACCTCTAATATTCTAGTATCCCATCTGGGCTATCATTATTCTATTTCATATTTTTTTTAATATATATATGGCACTCCCTTATTTAATCATTGTGGAGAATGCTCACAGCCTTTGTCATATCAGTCAATAGTGTGTGTCAGCTTTGACTTAGCTTTCTTTGTAAACCGTGTTATTTGGCTGTCTTGCTAAGAAACAGCGTTTCTCTTTCTGTCTTTCTACACAGTTCTAATCCTTTGCTCAGGCTCCCATCTTTTTTGTATTTTCAGCTACAGTTTCTTGTCTAGCCTTGACAAAATCATTCTTGCCTGTTTATATCCATTTAGAATGGGGTTACGAAGCTTGTTTTCTTAGCTGAATGTCTTTGCAGTATCATCCTTCCACTGCCTTCCCTTTCCTGATTTTTTTTCAAACTTAAAGTGCTTTTCTTAAGATCCTTACAGGTTTGGTTTTGTAGCCAACAGTCCAGTACAGCAAGGTATCTGAGTTAAAAATGTGGATTAAGAGTCACACCTTACTTTTGGGGAATCTATATGTGGGGTTTTTCTTTTCTTGTGCCATGAAGCTCTGTGTACAAGGTACTAAGATAAGAATTTAATCTTACTGCCTTTGTTTCTTCAAGTACTCCCTAATAGGAATGCAGTCAAACTGTCACCTTGACAGCAAAAGCAGTTACTCCAATATGATGATGTGGTCTTCAGTCATATTTACTAACTTGTATTGTCACTTACCTTCTGTTTCAAAACCACAAAGTCAGTTTTTGGGTGTTTTTCTATAAAGCTGAAGAATCTCCATCCTTGTGAAATCCCTGTGCATTTTGCTCCAGCAGTCTGTGATCTTATCCTAGGAAGGACATTTTTCTCTTCTTTAATCTAGATCTACCTTCTTGCATTCTTAAGTTTATTACTCTAATAATCATAGATGGCAATTTATGTGCTTTTCTTTATAGTAACTTACTGTCTTTGAAGGCCTGTATGTCATGCTTTCCCTCTATCTTCTTCACACTAAGCCAGCAATGTGGTGTGCAAGTGAGTTAAGGTATGAGAAACTGAAGTCCTATCACCACTCTTCAGTTGGTGTGTTCCAAGAAGGTTTCCTCTTTGTGAGATTATCGGTTGTTTTGTAGCAAGAAGCTTCCTCTATTTTTTATAAGAAATGCAGTGAAAGACTGGAGAAAGCCCTTGCTGTGACAGATTTACAAAAGTCAGTCCATCCCCGTGAACTGAGTTTTGATAAACCAGTATTTTCTAAGGAACGTAGATGAAAGTTTAATGAAATAATTGAGAATCACCAAAAACCAGCAGCCTCTTTCAAAGGGACAGCTTGAGAGCTATGAAAACTGATTTGTCTATTCTTGCCACAATAGCAACTTGTACATTGCCTGCATGCTAGCTGCTGCGACCTGCTGTTTGTTGGTTTGGGTTTTTTTCCAGTTTTGCATTCTTAGCTTTTTGCTGTTTAGTGTCTTTATCAGACTCCTTTGGAGTGCCACTGGGAATATGTCTATTGGAGGAAGATTCCCCATATATAATTATTTCTGAAGATGATCAGCTGTGATTTTAATCCATTTTATATATACTAGGTGGTGTATTGATTTTCGACTAACGATAACTTTTAATAGACCTGTCATGCATTATCAAGTCAGATTCTTTAGAGAATTCTTTAGGCTTAGATGTACTTCACAACCCCTATATGATGCAGCATGTGTATTCACCTTAAAACAGTTGTGTTATCTCAGCTGATGAGACTTAAGATGTTCTGCCAAGCATGCCAAGAGGATCATTGTCAAGTACTCCATTTATTAGAGAGGAGATGGTGTCTTGCACCAAAACCAAGCAATAAGCCTTACTTATTTTTCATGAATGCCATTCAATATGTGTAATGCTTCTGTGTGATGGTATGTTTTAGTTTGTGTAATTAACACCTAAGTGAATTTGGAGTGAGACAATGAAGAGTTATATTTTTGCCGAAGAGAAGCGTACGTGTTCTGTGAGAACAGGAGACTTGTGAACAGGAAAAGTAAACAAATAATCTATTTTATTTATCTCTCAGCTTCACTGAATAGATGCAGAAAAAGGATGTGCCCTGATAGTGGGATCCTCAGTTGCCATTTCAATGGATGAGTTCTTGGTCCTTCCTGTGCAGTCATCGCTGACAGTTGCTTATTCTTAGTTTTCCTCAAAAAGTATTCTTTCTGCAGTTCCTAAACTATAGCGTATGTTTGCTCTACTACGTAATTGTATGTTTATGGAAGATGTTCCCTGGCACCAGTTCTTAAATGTCTCATTTGTTTTGTGAATATTGGAAAAGGAAGATGTTTTTTACAGCTTTTAGTGGTTGGGTAGTTATCTGATTATTATCAAGAAAACTTTAAAATCAAGGGATTATTAAAAAAAAAAAAATCAGCTTTTACCCCTTTGATCTTAAGAATTTCCTCATATGACTGCTGACATTTTGTCTGCTTCTAGGATTGCATGTTCCAGTTTTCAATTAGAATACCTTTTGTCTAATAATCATTTTTATGTTCGTAAGAGATGTGACATACTGTACTTCTAAATACATGCTTTCAGAAAAAGGAATCTTCCTCTTTAAAAGAGACACCAAGACATATGTGCACACTGTGTGCACAAACATTTTCATTTCTTCTTTACAGTTAGCTGAAGTAACACATTAGTATGTGAACAATAAAATTCTCAATATATGAGATCTTTGTTAAATTAGCAAGTTTTTGTCAACGCCCTATTTTGTGGAAGACACACATCCAAAGTAGGGTATTAGAAAAACATTGGGAGACTCTTCAGAAACATTGTGCTTTAATTTATAATGTATAATCTATACATACTGTATAAACTATATAAAGAATCAAGCAATCATGTCTTTCAGTGTTATCTATTGCCATCATTCCCCATGCATTGAGGCTCTCACTATAGCTATTACTATAAAACGTTCCCTAAGTACATAAAGGCTCTAATCGTTAAGATTTTTATTACCAGCCACACATACAGAGCTGCAAATTGCCTTGTTTCAGATTTATTATGTATTACTCTAGAAATTCTATAAAGATCAAAAGAACTGATTACAATGTTGACCTTTGCATTAACTCATCTGAATTTAAATTCAAGTGTTTGATTTGGGAAAATAAGTCCATTTATCATAGGTCTGCTACTGAGGGGATTGTGCAGCCCTGATTGGGAGTGCTGAAACCAAATTTATTTATTGAGCGGGGGCTTGAAAATTGTTTGTAGGACAAGAGGAACAAAAGTTTGACCTGCCATTGTGTTGCACCCAGGGAACAATGTGGCAGCTGCCCTTTTTGAATATCTAGCAGTCTGTTCTTGCTGAAGAGCCAAAAGATATTTATATTTTAAATATATATAACTACTTTGAAAATGGAAGCCAATGAGCCTTTTCACACCATGAGATAATTAACTGTTAAATACAAATGTTACAGTCCTGCAATATGGAAGAAGACGTGCAGTGTTCTGGATCTTAACATTTCCTTTTTCAAGTCTATTTGAAGTTTACTGCCCTGGAAATGTAAATATTTATGAGTGTACATTATAGAACTGGCTCCTCAGCTAGGACAAGGATGGTAGCTTTATCAATTAATTGTAGCTCATTTAATGTGCATATTTATACCAGCTGAAAGGCTAGTCCCCTCAGGAAAGTAAATAAGGGTAAAAGAAATTGAAACTAATAGAGCTGGAAGTAATGTAGCTATACAGAGTCTTTGTAGTAGCGTTCACTTTCTTGTGAAATGCTAAAGGTGGGGGTTTTGTCAAATAAGTGCAACTTATACTTTAAAATGTCAGAATTGGCAGTTTCATGGGCTTAGGCCGAGGTGTCAGTGTGTGAGACATAAAATCATAGAATCGCCTGGGTTGGAAGGGACCTTTCGGATCATCTAGTCCAACCATCAACCTAACTCTGACAAAAACCATCACTAAACCATATCTCTAAGCACTATGTCTACCTGTCTTTTAAATACCTCCAGGGATGTTGCCTCAACCACTTCCCTGGGCAGCCTATTCCCATGCTTGATAACCCTTTCAGTGGAAAAAATTTTTCCTAATATCCAGTCTAAAACTCCCCTGGTGCCTCTCCTGAGGCTGTTTCCTCTTGTCCTATCACCTGCTACTTGGGACATAATTTACTACTTAAAGATATTTCCACTTTGTTTTGGAATAAACGTGTTATGTTTAGTGTAAACTTAAGGTAATTAAATTCATATAGAATGCAAGTCCTTATCTGTCCGCCATATAGTGATAGTAGATCTACAAACAGTGTGCTATGATACAAAAAGCTGTATTGTAAAACAAGACATTTGTTGCTTCCATGCATGCATTCTTACTCTTAGCTTTGTAAATGCGGAAAAGCTACGGTGATGATGCACTCAGTACATTTGTTAATGCTTTATTTTATTTTTAGTTGTCATTTAAGGAAAATACCTATTATACTGAGTTATTCGATCAGAAAATGCTTTGGTTGAAACTTCGGTGTGTTGGGAATGGGTTGTTGTTACAACTTTTACCCCAAATGATTCAATTAAAAGAAGAGAAAAGTGGAGATGAAATACCATTTCTGGTACGAAAAGTGGCTTGTCTTGACAGATGGGGTGCAACATTTTGGACCAAAGTCACTCCAAACAGCCAGAAGGAAGGGCACGTTTCAGAAAATAAATATTTGCATCACTCCTAAAGAAATACATACAGATATGATTAAGACACCTAACAAAGTTTGATTTGGGAGCTTACTGTTGAATGGAGACATTTTTATTTATTTCTCCGAGTCATACAGCTGAGAAATTATTTTTAAATACTCTCCGTGGGAATGCATTTTTTTATATTAAGAAAAATCCAGCTTTTAAGATGTGCATATCATACATTAAGTAAAAATGACATTGCTGTTTAGGGTTCCTAGGGCTTTCTGTTTTCAAACATTTTAAAGATCGCCCATCCTGTTGTTCTGCTACTATGTGGCATCTTTAAAACTTTGTTTTGAACTATAGCTCTTCACTGCAAGTGATGATTCAATAATAGGTGAGGGCTGCTTTGATGCATGCAAAGGGACATCCTGTCCTAACCAGCCTAAAGTTTTATAGTTTCTGAACTCAGCTAACTTTCAGAACATTTGTGAAGGATATTGTCTCATCTTCAGTGTTTATTCCCTTTTTAGACATCTAGTGAGAACCTAAGTGCTCCGTTAAAATGAATGGCTGTAGCTTTGGGGTATTAGTGGGTTTTCTGTTTGTTTTTGCTAGATCTTTTAAGTCTACCACACATTTTGTTGTCTGCAGCATTGTCTGCAGGCTTATGTTTTTGCGATGGGAAAAAATGTATTCCAAACTTAGAAGGGAAAAGCTCCGTTGTATTAGGGGTAAGATTTTCAGCTCAAAATTGTTAGTCATTTACTTAATGAGGAACCCTGAGGAACTGTGGAAAGTTAACTTTTAGGAACTGCTTTTCCAGAATTGTATTAAAGTGGGGGGCAATGGGGAAACTAACACAGACCTGTGTCTTCAGTTTCTTTACTAATGCCCCATATTTGTAATATTGTACTTAGTTTCATCAGTAATGATTTTGAAACCCTGCCATAGATCTCTCGCAGTATTGTACCAGGTTTAAGAAGTAAATACCTTTTAATAGAAACCAAAAGCATGAATAGCTTTTTGTGAGGATGAAAAAAAAAAAAAAAGGGGGCAATTACTTCTGTGTAGATCAGAATCCTAAAGCACATCGGGAAGAAAATATTATTCATACAGAGAAGATGTAGTGTCTGTTCTTTTGGCAGGAATGCATTCATTGGTTGACTTTGATGTCAGGTGGAAGGAGAACAGAAACTGAAATGTTTGGATTTTAAAAGTAGCTCCTTTATTTAAACTGCAGTAATTTCCAAGCATAACATATTTGAAAAACTGCCAATATGGATATATCTACAGAGTCAAAACAAAATCCTTGGTCTTCCCACCCCTTTTTCCCTTACCTAGGTCTTGTAAATTTTAAAACGTTAAGCCTGGTGGTGTGATGAATAAAACATATTCCAGTTGCCTAAGGATGATCTGGAAGCGTGTCCTATCTCTGTTTTGAGGTATCAAGGATTTTTCCCCTGCTATTCTCTGTTTGCTTGTTTACTATTTGACTTCGAAAACTAGACCTTGGAGATAGTATTCTCCTTAAATATTTTTAAGTGGTAGAAATTGCACAAATATTTAGGTTTAACAAAATACAATGTTACTTTATTCTTGAATCAGTCCAGAGCCCTGAATTATTTTGTTTCCTTATGTTACCTTTTGTTTCCTTATGTTACCTTTCATTAGAAATATTTTTGTAGATGCAAAACTAAGATCTTACCTAAAGATGGATAAGTGCCTTCAAAGAATTCAAGGGGCATGAAAAAGAGGAATCGTTCTTAAGAGTGAAATGGTGCTATTGTATTGGATCGTACAAAATTATAGGAAATAACTTCAGAAATGTTAAGCTAGGATACAAATGGAAAATATACTCTTGTTAACTTTAGCCACAAAATCTGTCTTAAGTAGTTTGATCTGAATACTTCTGAAGCTTATAGGCTTTCACTTTGAAGGAATGAATGAAGACCGTAGTTCTTTCTCAAGTAGGACTTTTACCTGCTTTTATCCTTGCACCAGAGATTTGGCTAAACTTGTGGAAGGACTTGAGGTAAATATTTTTAACAGTATTTAAAAAAAAATAAAAATGTTTGTGTATCATGTTAGGCAGATATGAAATTTTCAAGGTCCAGGACACTTTGTATTGTTTGAAGCTGGTTTAGTTGGGGTTAAGGATGAGCTAGGCAAAACTAGAGTAGGGCAAATATGCCTGCATCACTCAATTTCAGAGTTGGAAAGACTTTTTTTTTTCCTAAAGATTGTTATACTGGTGCTTTTCCAAGAAGGTATCTTGAACCATGTCACTGGTACCATTTTTCCCTCCACCTCAAGGAACAGGCGTTCCCTTAGTAGGTACCATCTCTTGATCCAGTATTGGACGGGTGACCTCTGGTTTAATGGTAAGCTGGATTGTTCCTTTTAAATATGAGCTGCTTTGATAACTTTCTGGAGTTTTCTGTAAGTTTTCTTTGTTCTATTGATTATTTTCTTCAGCACATGATTATATGCAGGAAGAACTTGAAAATGTTCCCAAATATTTCATGGCATTTATGGCACCTTTTCAGTGAACATTTGTCTCTTTCCAGCAACATTCCACCTAATTAATATATCACTATATATTTATGATTTTAGAAATAGTAAAAAGCCACCTTCAAAATGTATTTTGTTTTGTGCTACTTAAATATCTGTGGGTTATAATGCCAAATTCCAATGGCTATTTCCATATATTTTTCTTCTTGGCCACCTGCACAATTTCACACTATCGGGGGTGATACGTACAACAGTACTTTCTGCCAATTTGTACAATTTCTTGAATGCTGCAATTTCTTAAGACATCCAGCCAAATTACAGGTGTGCCTGTTTTCATTTTGTTTTCCCATGACTTGAGCTGTTTATTTGCTATAGCTTTTCTTAAACTCAGAGTTTCCAGTTAACTTTGTGAAATGCAGTATTTACCATGTTGGCGTCCAGTTAATAACTAAATAGATGAGCTTTCATTGACCAGCAATTTTCATTTTTCCGGGAGAAATCTGAGCATCTTATCCACAGCTGGAAGCCTACCATGCTCTGTAGTGTTAAACTTGCCTGCAAACCAAACCAGGCCTAATGATATGCTGAGTGCCCTCAATTCAGCCTCCATTCCGGTAGTCTGTAAAGTCTTGAGGTATTTGGTAGGAAATGGAATAGCCTGTCAGCATAGTATTGTTTCAGTAGCTAAATAAAAGGTACTGATCCCGAAACTTGCATTTAATAAGCAAATATCACAGGTATGCATTGGCAGCAAACGAAATGCAAACTTAATAACTCACTTCGTAAACTGTGCCCAGCATCGTACCACAACCAACTTGAATGGCAAGTAGTGGGTTCAGCAAGGCTTTGTGTTGGTGGTATTTTCTCAGCCATCTTGGGATGGGAGAGAAGAGGAATAGGGCTGTATTAGCCTGATGTCTTTGAGCCTTGAACAGAGCAAAGAGATTCAAAGAATTCCCCAAGCACCATTTTTTAAAGGGATAGTCGCTACTATCTTTCAACAGCCTCTTAGCTTTTATCTTACTGTAGATTTCTGTGAAGGTGTGCTTTTCCAAATACTCCATTTTTTTTAAATGGTAATCTTTACACACAGTACCTTCTGCTTTCATTCTGGCTGATTTTCCTCTTCCTGTCTTCCCGAACTAAAATCACGTATGTATTCCAACATCCCATAGGAGAATGCTTACTTTTTGTACTGGTAGTGAAAATGCTTCCCTTGACTGAAAGAGAAGTTTGTATCTTGGAGACCGTCAGATTGTGCCACAAACAGTTTCTGAAAACTTCTGGACATGTAGAAATTTTTAACATCAAGGCTGTCACTCATAAATAGCTGGTCGCAATGTATTTCCCTGGCAGTACTCTGCTCCTTCCGTCTCATTGTCTTGGACACTGTCTTGGTGAGTCATGTTGTGCTCTTATACAAGTTGTAAGCTTTTAGGGCAATTTGTCTTTTTTAGGGACTAGGTTAGCTCTAGTTGTTTCCAGAATAACATACCCATATAAATGCAAAATATAGGTATTTGATTCAAGATATTCTCTGTGGCAAAGACCCTCTCTTTGGCTTCTCTTGAATTATTTTTTTTTTTCTCCCTTAAGAACACTCCCCAAGGGCAACTTAGAATTTCCTTGGCATTTTTCAAGGAGTTGCTGATAGCCACAGGCCATAATTCTATGACGTATTGTCTCCACCCTAAGATGTGTGGAAAGTCAGTCTTCTCCAGGACCTGGCAAAATGTGCTTTACAGCTTCATGTCTGAAAAATAATGTTGTTCACTGTGCCCTGCAACACGTTAAATGCTTGCAACAGAGAGAAAAATGTTCATTATTTGACCCTCTGTGTAGTCAGGACCCAACAAACCAGTTATTCCTCTTGTCCCTATTTCTAGAGTAATTCTTCAAAAGTAGAGGATATGCATTTGGTAGCCAACAGTTGCCTGTACATGGCTTTATCAAGAATTTCAGAAGCCCAAGGCAGCTAATGTGTTGCATAGGGACCAAAACCTATTCTTACGAATCTGGCCAGAGAAGTAAAATTGATGCCACCAGAGATATTAGAGGAAAGTGAATTGTCTTTCCCCTCTGTTAATCCCAGAACAGAAGAGTCTCTAAAGGAGAACAGTGCCCTGATTTTGGGCTTGCAACAGAGGAAACCACGGAGTCAGACACCTTTCCCTGCCTTCAGTCCCACACACGCTCATCTCGCCAGTGGTTAAACTCATAGTTTTAAGTTTTAAAGGAGCAAAAGTTTTCTACATGCTAAACACAACTTTGACAGAAGCACTGTTTGTAAAAGTAAGTTTAACTTCACAGCACAATTCCAGAAATATCCGCCGTTTTAACAAAACAGCATAAAACTACCAAGGACGTATGTGTTGTGTGCCGCTAAAAACATAAGACAAAACATAGCAATGGTATTTCATCTTGGTGGAGGAGTGGATAGCAGATACAAGCAGCATTCTGCTCCGACAGCACAGGCTTCGCCTTCCTTTATGAAATAGCTTTTGGGGATCGCTATCGCTTTAATGCTTTGCAATTTTAGATTGCTGTAAGGATCTGTATAGGCTTTCTCTTTAGAGAGTAGTGTGATGTTTTGCATTATGTGGGGCTTGATATTGTACAAAGAGAACCTTGGAGCACTCTTACTGATGAGGGTAAGATAATAGAGAGTAAGATAATAGAGTTTAGTCTTCAGATCAAAGTTAATGGTGACTTTACACAATCCATTGATGAGCTTTTGCTAGGATACATCTTCAGTATCTGCATTATGGTAGAAATTTTGAAATGCAATGCTACCTTATCCAAGCGTTGATATCCCATTGTGGGGCTGCTATTAAGCCTAACAAGCTTGAGTCTCTTTTAAAATGTATGTGTGGAATTCCCAATTTTATTTCCCCCCCCTCCCCCATTAGAACCTGCTTGTTTCCATTTCTTCTATAATAGAAGTCATTTGATATTTGAAGACATGATGATGGAAAAGCTTAAGAATGTCTTGCTAAGAAAAATTACATTTATTGCAATATATTTTAAAACATATTTTATTTCTACGTTATTTTCCTTAGGGAGAAAAATAAAAAAGATTAAGCCTGAATTTAGCTTGACCTTAAAAGTGCCCAATGAAAAGTTGATTTCTGAGATTCCTCCTTGCTTCTCCTGTTCATCTCTACTGGCATTTAGAATTTGAAACGACGGTTATAGTTATACATTAGAAGTTCAGATGACAGAGAAAGTGGCGTATACGGAAGGATTTCTAAAATCTGCCAGTCCTCTAAACTTGCAGAGTAAAACATTTACATAAATGCAAGCTCAAAATAATAAAAAGTGTCATCCACATACAATACTGTCAATGGTGAAACTGCCCAGGTTTGTACCTGAAACTCCCTGAAGCCTTCTTCCTGCAGTTTCACCACTTGTGTGAGCCCTTCCGGTGGGAATTTCACTTGTAATGAAGAAAAATTGTTTTGTGAGCACTAATTATTTAAATGTTGTCTAACCTAAAGGGTCATGCTTTTATTCTAGCAATTCAAATGTGTAAATTTCATAAGGTCTATTATTGATCAGACTGTATAAATTTTGGAAGGTATTTTACTCCAAATCTTACCAAAGTGTAATCTTTTAAACCAAAATTTTCTGATACTTGAATTATTTTCTTCATGTAGGAAATCCTTACTTACACCGCTACCAGCATTCTCTTGCGCCCGGTCTTCCTATGGTCTCATTCTCCTAAAAATAGCTTAGGTATTGTCTGGGTTTTGTTGTCCAGGCTGTAAAATATGGCTCATTGGGTGCCCCTTTTAAAAACAAAAGGTCACGAGGTTTTCATGCAAATGAAGCTTGACAGGTTCAAGACTTTAAGACCGAGCAGAACTGTAGGTGCTACGACAGGAAACCATTCTACGGCTGACAGGGAGAGGAGGGTTATCCTAGTAGTTCTGCCCACCTCTGTTTGCAGTTGCTAATCCTTACTGCTTTCCCAGTCACTGGAAGCGTAGCAGGATGGAAAAGATGGGATGGAAAGAATGGGACCTCTCTGTACTTCTGTCTGCTACAAGCCTTTTTTTTTTCAGTGAGGTGAAACTGTGGGCTTCAGTGCGATGCAGGCAATGGGGTATTCTCTTTAATTGCAGTGACTGGCCACTTGTTTTTCATTTGGTTATAACTTATTAAACTAAAATCCCTGGAAATAGAAAGGCATTACTTCCTATCTGCATTCTAGTCACAGTATTTTTCATCTGTTTTCTGATAATAGTCAAAACCTAACATTAACTTGTCTAAATATGTTCATGGCTATGTAGATTAATGGAACTGATGTCAGCATGTTTAAAATGAGTTTAAATGTATAAGTAAAATGAAAAGACTTTAAAACAAATTATTTGGCTTGAAGCTCCATTTATATGGTGTATGTTTCAAGCTAATAATCAGGGCTTACTGTGGGTCAGCATGTCATATCCCAGTGGTGTCTAGTGAGATGGAGGGTTATCTTATATGTCAGCTAGATAACCCTGTGAACAATTTTGAGCAGTGGAGATAATGGGACTGAATTCTGAAATGAGGTAGAACTCTGAAATGGGGCAGAATTCAGAACGGGAGCTGGAAATACCACAGAGTACAGTGTCGCGTGTGAGCACCGTACGGCTGCTTATGAAGGCGGTCACCTTTTGGCATCAGTAGTCACTTATGTTTGACAATAATCCTTCTTGATAGGGTGCAATTAAAATGTGGGTGAATGGCAAATCAGGTACATATTCCTATAGGAAGGAAAGGTGAAGTAAAAAAAATTCTTGCTTGCTAGTGATGCTATTTTTTTTAATCTAATCTTCTTTTTTTTAACATGGATATTGCATGATAATCTAATAAGTAATTTTTTTTTTGCCATGTTTGGACAGCTTTTACTGTCTTCAAGTTGTGCTGTCCACAATTATTGTGGCGTTTAAAGCATAATTATTTTCTTAAATTATTCTCTTTTTTTCTTAATAAAAATATAATTTTTATGTACTTTGAGGAAACTGTAGATCATCTTTGTGGCAATAGATGCACTTTCATACTTCATTTTTTTCGTTTTTTTTATTCTGTATTTTACCGTTTTTAATTTTATAAGTAAGAAAAAGGCCAAATCTGTTGCATGTTTATGAAAAAAATGATTATGTAGTCTCTGGTTTCATACCTTCTCAGATGACACAACAGGCTTTCTAATTGTGCCGTTAAATCAGACCATTGATATAATAATAGAAGTCATTTAGTCTTCATACAAAATATGTAACTTATATAAACAAATTATAAACTACTTGAGTTCTGGTTTTGTTTCCACCTTTAGACGTAGCACAGTGTATCGTGCTGAATTCCATTGTCAGCTTTTGGAAAATGGACTTTTATGTGTATATATTTATAGTATATATTTTGACAAATCTTAGGAGCGCTGATGTTGAAGATATTTTTTTTCACACTGATTGTTGTATCACTCATCTTGTGTTTGCCTTTTGTCTTTGGCCATAGCATAAGTGAATTATCTAGCACTGACGAGCATATTCTTTCTCTCAGCAGTTCTTCACACACTTGATAACCACAGCTGTAACTCATAGCAAAAGCTTAGTGACTTCTGTAGCCTTTGGTCAGCCAGTAGAGGCCACTCATAGCTTGCTACTGAAGCTGGGCGGTGATTTGAAAATGGGGATTTTGTTGTGTGCATGGGGTTTTTAATCCACTCTGAATAAGTTTACACTGCCATGAAGTGTCATAGTATGACTTGCACCTGGAAAGAGTTCTGTTGTGAGTAATTCTGCTTATGTATATAAATACATTTAATATTGGTGTCTTTCTGTTTCCTATAATAAGTCCTGTGGCATTAGGAATAAAAATCACCTTCAGAAGTACACTTCAGGCAGTCTTAAATCAAACGCTTTGATAAAATCCTTTGTTGTTAGTACAGTATTTACTGTCATTATAACACAGTACTTTAATGGAGTAAGGAAAAACTGTTACAGATTACTTTGTGAGGGGGAAAGGAGGGTCACGTTTGTATGTTTTTCTTGGTTTTCCCAAATGAGGAACTGAGCTGCAGAAAACACTTACCAAAGGTCAAAACAGCAAGCCTGTAGCAGAGCAAGGAATTGAACCTGCATCTCCCAGGTCAGGGCCTATATCCTAATCACTGCTCTGCTGCTTCCTCCTGTCTCTAGCGCTGTGTGGGTACCTTCACTTATTGATGGTAATTTTACCAGAAAAAACATTATTTCAGCATTTTAGATAATTCTGAACTAATAAGGGTACAGTTCTAGCTATACTGAAGTCAAAATCCTGTTGATTTAGTGAAGCTCAGATTTCACCCTAGAGTAAGTTTTATGTCTAAACAGACAGCTAAAAATATCTTAGTAAAGGGGTTTTTTTATACACAGCATGTTACCACAGCATTTAATGAGTAGCTCTTTGTACTAAGGGAAATTTGGTTTCATTTAAATGTTTCATTTAAATAAAATTTGTTAAATATTAGCTATTTACAGAATAATGAAAAGGCAAAATTTTGGCCATTGTTTTGTTGCCGTATCTAATACAATTCAGACATCTGCCCTGAAGATTTTCCCTTTCCTAATACAAAAAATTGAAATTGTAGTGCTGTGTTGTGTGTTTATGCAGTCCTAAGTATCTTATATTTGCCTTTTAACAAGGAGTTGGTTTAATTTAAAACAAAATAAAAAAATTTAAAAATTCTGGTTTGTCATTTCCTCTTGGGACTTACAAATCAGTCCATTTTTTGCAGTGCTGTGAGCTGCTGTTGGAGCAATGTTGCCACCTCGTACTATTTCATATTAAATGCTAGGAATCTCAAAAGAAACTCCCCTGCTGACTTCCCTGCAGATAGGACACTTGCACTTTTCACTTTACCTGATGCTTTCTCCATAGACCAAATTATTTTTTTACATTACATACTAGCACTTATGTTCTCTGCTTTAATAGCTCTTCCTGTGTTACCATATCACATACTTAAAGGCAACATGTATGCATTAATTTATTTAACAGTGCATTGTTAAACTTACTCTGTTGCCTGTTCTATAGTATATAAAAGTTTGTCCCTTTGACAAAGATTTAAGACAAAACATGGTCTTGATTCTGCTAGTGTTACCATTTAAAACAAACAAACAAAAAACCTTAACCCAGACTAGTCTCTTCTCAAAAATCTTTTTTATTTTAAATTTATAATTATTTAATTTCAAATTCAGGTTTTATCTTAAAAGCAGCAGAGAACGCTGTAATAGTAAAGACTTACAAATAAATTCGCTGTTTTGCTTTTGTATGTGAGATTGAAATGTTCCATCTTTCTCTGAAGGAGCTATGTTCAGTAGTGGACTTTTTTCTTTTAATCTCTGGTACCATAGTTTTTCTTTTCTGTTAATCATTCAACTGAAAACCATATATGAAGAAATAGATGTATTTTGATCAGTTGTGTGAAAAGAAATGTGCAGAAAACTCTTAACAGTGTGTGAAATCACTAGAGAGATTGGGGAGCTGAGGCATATTCTTTAAGTCCAAGAAGCTTACTGATTCTCCTTTTATCAAGGGTGCATAGCTCTTTCATTTCTCTTTTTTTGTTTTACTAAGAGAAAACAATAAAACATGTACAGGGAGATGTGGGTTTGCTTTAGGATTAGTCCTAAAAAGGCCGTGTCTTTTGACCTATTTTTCTTGAGGTTTTTCTACTTTCTTATCACTTGCATGTATTTTGCAAGCAGAATGGCAATGATCCATTGATTTTTGCAACACTATGTTAGCAAGATGTCATTTTTAAAGAATTATAACTAGAGTAGCAAGAAACTGGCATAGAATTATTCTGCCATTGAACCTTGTCTTCATGAAGACTTTTTAGAGTTTGACTGAGCATCACTTAAGGGTAATCTCTACGTTAAAGAGATGCGTCTCTGGAATGGGCAGTTTGGGCCCTTCAACAAGAGTGTGCTTGTAGAGGGAATAAAAATGTAATGGTAATGTCAAGCTAGCGTTACGGCAATGATTCAGTAATGTGTACTGTGAAAGCTGTTTTTATTTTCCTAGTTTTCTATATTGCTCCAAGTCAAAGAATTTGTACCTATATTTTTTTAAACATGTATTTTAAATCCAGATATTTTTTTATCGTAGGTGCTTTCCCATGCTTCTAGTGAAGAATTTTTCTCTATTTCGTCCGTGATATAGTTTGATTTAATTTCCGATAAACTGGCAATTACAGATCTATGAATTATGGAAGTGCCATTGTGATGCCGTAATTTTCACTGCAAAATCCTGTTGTCCAGGATTTGGTTTTAGTTGCATTTTGTTTTGGACAACAACTTGTTTTGCAGAAACCCCTGCCTGAGAAAATTGTATTCATCAATATAGTGGTTTTAGATAAATATATGAACCCAGAGAAAAGTATCTTCTCTTATTCTGGAATTTTAAAAAAATGATTAATATAATTAATTTTTACATGTGTTAATCCGTAGTTGATCATAGCAGTTAATTTAGAATGGGAAAAGGGACCTATTCTTTCCTTTAGAAAAATGGTTAGCTTATTTATGTAACTAGTGTTCAGCAAAATTTTGCTGAAATTTTACTGGTTTTGCTTACTATGAATGTACTTTCTGAAGGTTGATATTGTTCCTCATCCTGTAGGATATCATTCCTAGTCAAAGCTGCTATTCTTAATTAGAGGAAATAGATTGACTTTAACTAATATAAGAAGCAGAAATATTTCTAAGTTCCAGTATGAGTGTGATTATGTCTGGTTACGGGGTAATGTGACTTCTGGAAACACAGACTATTAAATATACTGCTAAAAAGCTTGGAAGAGGTTATTGGGCATTTCCTAGGCATTTTAATGTCTCATAGGAGAGAACTTTCGAAGGCAGAATTCTGTTCATGCTGTGTATGGACTTCAAAGTGTGCCGTGGCATTTTTTTCCCAAAGTTTATCCATCAAAAGACTTGAAAAAAATATTACTCTATTTATATTATTAGAAAAAAAAATTGCTGCATTTTTTCCTGTAAAGCATGTGGCAAAAGCAGTCTACAGCACTTGTTGGCCATTATCAAAATATGCTTTTTCAGATTGCACTTAACTTACCCATGGCTCAGGTGTTTGTTACAAAAAAAGAGAAGGCACCCCCTCCCTCACTTTTTCAGAGGGAAGAGTAACATAAAGACATCAGACATATGCATGGAGAATTTGATGAGAAGGAAGACAAGCCCACTTCAGTTCCAGTGCCTTTTCTCAAGTGGTTTAGTCCTGGTCACCTTGACCGCTTTGGCTAAGAACCATCAAGGACCATAGCCATCAGTGCTAACTATGGCACATGGAGAATAAGGAGGTGATTGGTGACAGCCAACATGGCTTCACCAAAGGCAAATCATACCTGACAAATCTGGTGGCCTTCTATGATGTTGCCACAGCATCGATAGATAAGGGGAGAGCAATCGACATCATTTACGTGGACTTATGCAAAGCGTTTGACACTGTCCTGCATGACATGCTGGTCTCTAAATTGGAAAGGCATGGATTTGATGGATGGACCACTGTGGTGGATAAAGAACTGGCCAGTTGGCCGCACTCAAAGGGTTGCAGTCAATGGCTCAATGTCCAAGTGGAAACCAGTGACGACTGGTGTTCCTCAGGGGTCAGTTCTGGGACCAGTGCTGGTCTTTGTCGGCGACACAGACAGTGGGATTGAGTGCACCCTCAGCAAGTTTGCTGACGACATCAAGCTGCGTGGCACGGTTGGCATGCTGGAGAGAAGGGATGCCATCCAGAGGGACCTGGACAGGCTTGAGAGGTGGGTGGGCCCATGCAAACCCCATGAAGTTCAGCCAGGCCAAGTGCAAGGTCCTGCACCTGGGTCATGGCAATCCCAGGCACAAATACAGGTGGGGCAGAGAATGGCTTGAGAGCAGCCCTGAGGAAAAGGACTTGGGGGTGCTGGTGGACAAGCAGCTCAACAAGAGCCGGCAATGTGCGCTTGCAGCTCAGAAAGCCAACCACATCCTAGGCTGTATTAAAAGAAACGTGGCCAGCAGGTCGGGGGAGGTGATTCTGCCCCTCTACTCTGCTCTGGTGAGACCCCACCTGGAGTACTGCGTCCAGCTCTGGAGTCCTCAGCACAAGAATGGACCTGTTGGAATGGGTCCAGAGGAGGGCCATGAAGATGATGCGAGGGCTGGAGCACCTCTCCTATGAGGACAGGCTGAGAGAGCTGGGGTTGTTCAGGCTGCAGAAGAGAAGGCTCCGAGGAGACCTTATAGCAGCCTTCCAGTACCTAAAGGGGGCCTTACAGGAAGGATGGGGAGGGCCTCTTTATCAGGGAGTGTAATGATAGGAGGAGGAGTAATGGTTTTAAACTGAAAGAGGGTAGATTTAGATTAGGTATTAGGAAGAACTTCTTTCCTGTGAGGGTGGTGAGGCACTGGAACAGATTGCCCAGGGAAGCTGTGGCTGCCCCATCCCTGGAGGTGTTCAAGGCCAGGCTGGATGGGGCTTTGAGCAGCCTGGTCTAGTGGGAGGTGTCCCTGCCCATGGCAGGGGGGTTGGAACTAGATGATCTTTAAGGTCCCTTCCAACCCAAACCATTCTATGATTCTATACAGCATCAGCTCTATGAAATTGTGTATGCACAGCTGATATAGCATATGAGGTTAAAAGCTAATGTCCTTCTGTATATAAGGGGGGTGTTTAATAGTGTGTAAGAATTGACCACTATCAAGAAGTGTGTTGTTAATGGATGAACGTAAAGTTTAAAACGGGCCTGATCTGTCAGTCTTCTAAACATTCCCATAACAGTAATTCTGATTCCCTGATACTCATGTATGCACTCAGACACACATACTCACATACATTAAATTAAAAAAAAAATATTAGTTGTGCAAACTTTCAGTGTTGCTTGTTCTTAGTATCCCAAGAGAAAGGTAGTGCTTGCTTTAACCCCTGATTTCTTCTTTTGCACTGGGACTTCATCACTTAAGCCAATTCTAGATATCTATGCATTTGTTTATTTTTTTCATTAATAAGCAATCTGAATAGTTGAGATGCTATTTGTTTTGATTTTAACGTTTTACAATCTGCTGCCACTTCTGTAGCAGTTGGCTCTCTTCTGTGGAGATTCAGCGGAATTTTGCAGTAGATTTTAGTAATGATGAGTTAGCAGATGAAGATGGGTAATAGGTTTTGTTTTGGTTTTTTACTCCTGAGGTAACAGGGTTTTTTTCAAATATGAATTCATTTGCGTTAACATATTGTGACTCTTAAAATAATCAGCATTCAGTTTTATGTAAAGATCCATATGTATGCAGTATGAATTTAGTTTTATAAATATTCCGTGGCTGCTTGGTAACTGCAGCTATCTAGGGTGTGCAAGAGAAACCTCAGCAGTGTACTTTCTGATAAGTTGCAACTGTATTCCAGGCAAGTTCATATTCTCATATAAATTAGTGGAAAAACATACTTCTCTGTGGTTTATATATTATTTTAAAACTGGCAATTTAGCAAGTGATTTTTCTTGAAATTTCCATGCTTATTAAATTTCAGATTATGTATTTTGAGTGAGCTGGAAACTTAAACTTGTTTCCATAAGTATGGCTGCAGGTAAACAACCAATTTTAGTCCAGAAAATAGCTTTTGCTTCTGTCAACATGTTGTTTATTTTCTCCCTGAGATAAAAAGTTCAGTTTTCTGATATTTGTACCAAGATAAAGTCTGTAAACAAGATTAATATAGTGTGGAAAAGGTTGTCAGCAGCCCTGGCAAAGGAAATAAGTTGCCTGTACACAGAACATACTGTAAACTGAATAAAAGTGTCAGGTCCACCATGAGATAATGTGATCATGAACCTCTAACAAAGCATGACATAGGCACAGTCGGCTTTTCTTATAGCCACAGTGTAGAAAATGGATTACTATATTCCAGGGATACCCACTGGAATAGCATGAAAACCTCATTTTGAGATTAATGCAGGATGTAACTCTGGAGAGCTGAGCTACGTGTTTACCTGTAGTGTTAAAGTAACAGTTTAGTTATTAATCTTAAAATTTGGAAATTACATATTAAAATAGTTGTTCATATTTCTGGGCCTGTCTTTGTGAATTGACATTTTTTGCTCTTATTATTAGCTGAACTATGACATCGCAGAAGTAACGTTTGGTCACTATTTTATTATTATCTTCTATCTATGTAAGGCCTCAATAAGTCTAATAAAACAGTAAATTCCAAATGCGGGTAAAGCAGTAGGTGCTGTTCTCCCGTGTAGCTGCCATGATTTCCTCTACTAGGGATTTGTATGCTTGCATAGATATTTCTGCAGTAAGCTATTACCAATTCTTTTCAATTGCCACCAGCCAGAAAAGTGACAACACTTCAGGGTTTCTCAAATTGGCCCTGAGCGATGTCATTCTTCAGGGCAAAGAAACAGATTTTGGTCAAATGCTTTACTGCACGGAGCTTTCAAATTATTCAGTGAGTGTTCTTTGAAAGTTTTCCAGACTTGGAACTCCAAATGCCCTGGCTTTTTTCCAGCACGAGAGCAGATGAATAGGGATATTTTCCTTTAAAAGTTCAATGCATTGTTCTTTTAATAAAGAGTAGGCTATTTTTGTCTGTGAATCTTCTGCATATGTACTTTTGGCAAGCCTATGGCATTGAGTTTTTGTGGTCTCCTTTCAAAACTTGCAGAACATATGATTTCATTCCCACCTCTGGTCATCTGCCGACTGTAAAACTATCTCCAAGGAACTGAAAACTTGTTCCTGCATTCTTTCCAACAGGAACAGTTTGCCTTCTGCTCTGGTTCTTCAAGCATGACTTTGATCAGGTGGTCATTTATTCTTCTGCTTTTACCTATCTATAGGTGCAGATAAATAAGGCAGATTCTAAAAATAAAAATGAAGCTGTTTGAATGCATTCTTGAGGAATACCGAAATATCACATCATTACAAAAGTGCATGTGCTATCATGCATTGTTAGGATCATTCTTAAATTGAGCATATTACATATTTTCTGTTTCACTGTATATATAAAGGACTAGATAAGCACTACAGTACAGTGGTAAAAATGATTTTATCTTTGCTTTCTATCCCACGTCAACTTGAATTTCAAAAGCTTTACGTTGAGATACAAAAGTTGGGAGTGTTTTTTGATAAATTTATTTGTGTTATCCATAAATAAGGATCACAGAATCACGGAATTTTCAGAGTTGGAAGGGACCCCTAGAGATCATCTAGTCCAACTCTCCTGCTAAAGGAGGATCGCCTAGAGCACATTACAGATGGGTCTTGACAGTCTCCAGAGTAGGGGGCTCCACAACCTCCCTGGGCAGCCTGTTCCAGTGCTCTGTCACCCTCACTGTAAAGAAGTTTTTTCTCATATTTGATTGGAACTTCCTATGTTCCAGCTTGTGCCCATTACCCCTCGTCCTGTCACTGGGAACCATTGAAAAGAGTCTGGCTCCATCCTCCTTAAACCCACCCTTTAGATGCTTGTAAACATTAATAAGGTCTCCCCTCAGCCTTCTCTTCTCCAGGCTAAAGAGTCCCAGCTCTCTCAGCCTTTCTTCATAAGGGAGATGCTCCAATCCCTCAGTCATCTTTGTTGCCCTACGCTGGACTCTCTCCAGTAGTTCCTTGTCTCTCTTGAACTGGGGAGCCCAGAACTGGACACCATATTCCAGTTGTGGCCTCACCAGTGCAGAGTAGAGGGGGAGAATGACCTCCCTTGACCTGCTGGCCACACTCTTCCCTATGCAGCCCAGAATTCTGTTGGCCTTCTTGTCTACAAGACCCCCAGATCCTTTTTCTTCAGAGCTGCTTTCCAGCAGGTCCACCCCTAACCTATATTAGTGCCTGACATTCTTCCTCCCCAGGTGCAGGACCCTACACTTGTCCTTGTTGAACCTCATTAGGTTCTCCTCTGCCCAGCTCTCCAGCCTGCCTAGGTCATGCTGGATGGCAGCACAGCCCTCTGGGGTGTCAGCCACCCCACCCAGTTTGGTATCATCAGCGAACTTGCTGAGGGTACACTCTGTTCCCTCGTCCAGGTCGTTGATGAATACTTCAAACAATACTGGTCCAAGTATTGACCCTTGGGGGACACCACTGGTTACAGGCCTCCAACTGGACCCTGCTCCATTAATCACAGTCCTCTGAGTCCTATCACACAGCCAGCTCTCAATCCACCTCACTGTCCCCTCGTCTAGTCCACACTTCCTCAGTTTCCTAAGGAGGATGTTATGAGAGGCAGTGTCAAAAGCCTTGCTGAAGTCAAGGTAGGTGACATCTGCTGCTCTGCCCTCATCCAGACAACCAGTTATAACATCATAGAAGGCTATGAGGTTGGTCAGGCATGATTTACCCTTGGTAAATCCATGTTGACCACTTCCAATAACTTCCTGAACGTGCTTGGATATGACATCCAGAACGAGTCACTCCATCACCTTCCCAGGGTCGGAGGTGAGACTAACCGGTCTGTAGTTCCCTGGGTCCTCCTTCTTGCCCTTTTTGAAGACTGGAGTGATATTGGCCTTTGTCCAGTCCTCAGGCACCTCTCCTCTTCTCCATGACCTTTCGAAGATGATGGAGAGTGGCCATAAACACTCAATGTCGTCATGCACATTGTTAAATTCTTGGCATTCAAAACTGCCCCTGACGTAGAGGGACACCCCACCACCTCTCCTTCCTTGCCTATCCCTTCTAAAGAGTTGGTAGCCGTCAATCACCACACTCCAGTTGTGTGTGTCTTCCCACCACGTTTCTGTGATGGCAACTGTATCATAGTTGCCCTGCTGTACAATGGCCTCCAAGTCTTCCTGTTTGTTGCCCATGCTGTGTGCATTCATGTAGATGCACTTCAGCTGGGCTAATTACCTTGCTACTTTATTGGGGAGGACAAGCCCTTATTCCCACCTGTCTGCGCTCAGACATTTCTGCAGTTGCCAACCTACCACTACTCATGTCTTTGCTAACACATGGGTCATCATCTCCCACCTCCGCTGCAACAACAGGCTGCAAGACCTTGCTAGCACTTTTACCCACCAGTACTGGCATGCTGCTCCCAGGCACCACTTTAGTCACTCTAGTTACATTCCCGTCCCCCTTCAAACCTAGTTTAAAGCCCTATCAATGAGTCCTGCTAACTCCTGTCCCAAAATCCTTCTTCCCCTTTGGGTTAGGCTTTCCCCACTTGTTGCCAGCATGCCTGGTGTCCTGTATATCAATCCATGATCAAAGTAACCAAAGTTCTGCCGGTTGCACCAGTCTCTGAGCCAGGAATTAATCTGCTGACTCTTCCTGTTAATCCCCTCATCAATCCCTGCAACTGGTGGGATAGAGGAGAACACTACTTGTGCTCCTGATCCCTTAATCAGCCGTCCCAGGGCTCCAAAGTCTCTCTTCATTGCCCTTAGACTTCTGGTAGCTATCTCATCATTACCTACTTGAAATATCAGCGGTGGATAATAATCTGAAGGCTGAACCAGGGTAGGGAGTTTCCTCCGTATGTCCTTGATCCTGCTCCCAGGGAGGCAGCTGGCTTCTCTGTGGGATGGGTCCGGTCGACAGATAGGGCCCTCTGTTCCCCTCAGAAGGGAGTCACCTACTACAATTACCTTCCTTTTTTTCTTGATTGAGGAGGTCCTGAGTCGTGGGGGTGAGTGATTAGCCCTGTGTGACTCACTAGATGGATCATCCTCCCCATCCTTATTTGTCTGGCCCTCAGATTCCAAAGCCCCAGTGACTACAACCCCTCTTTTCTTCCCTGTGGGTGTCGTAATAATACAGGCAGTACGCCTTTCTGACTGTGGAGGTGTCTCTAGTGTAGATTGCCCGTCATCCACATTCTCATTCGACTGGCCTTCCTCGTTCAGTACCTCATATCTGTTGTTCAGAGGTACCGGGGGGGACAGGAGGGGTAAGGAGAGGTGTATGTTGAATATAATTTTGAAAACATATAACTTCAATTTTTTGGAGATGAAGTGTTTCATGGGCTTTTCAAAAGTAACTTAGGCTTCCGATATCTGTAAATGTCTGATGTCTAACATTCATGAGCAGAATTACACATAAAGGATTTTGGCAAATCTTGTGTAGTACTTTCTGCATTCAGACTTGACTTAAAAATGGCAGATATTGCTAATTGCATTTACTGCATCTAGTGTACTGTCTCTATTTAGTATTTGCAATATGTTTTCTTAATAAACAATCACTGTGAGTGTATGCTACCCCATTATTCAAAGACTTTTTTTTTCCTACTTTTTCCATTAGATAACTCCAGGACCAGGCGGTAGCAGGAAAACGGTTCACTTGTCCCAGGATTCTCTTCACCATGAGTGAGTATCAGTGATGGGAGTTACAACTTTTTATTATCGTTTGCTTTACAGTAGTGCCTCTGTCCCAAAGCCACATTTTACAACTGTATAAACATGTGAAAAGAGAACCTGAGCTTAGTTACATAATTATCTTTATTTAGTAATTAAAAAGCATTACAAATATTATTCATTTTGTTTGTTAAAGAAACATGGCGTTCAGTGCTTTGTAAATGTATTTTTATTAACTTGATAAGTAATATGCTTTCCTAAAATGCAACAAATATGAGTTGTTTAAAAAAAGCTGCTTTATTTTTCTCCAAAGGGAAATTCAGAAACGCCAAGCTTTGAGTATATGAAAATAAACAAGCATCGCACCTTTGAGTCTTCAACATGATGTATCATGTGAGGAAGAAGGTTATCATAAATTACACAAAAAGACATTCAGTTAATTGTTTGGATACACGTAAATACGGAATGTCATTCGGTTCGTTTAGTTACTCTGGTGTGCCATTACTGTAAACTCTTACTCTGTTCAGCTGACAACGTTAGCAGCATTATTTCTTGGTTATCTCTTTTGAATAGCTACAATAAGAAGATTACATTTTCCTATACTTTTCTAAATCAAAAATCTAAAGCACAGACACACGTGATTAGGAAATAATGTATTTGCGGAAATGTTTATGTGTTCTGACTGCTACTAGATATAGCATCCACAGTTGAAAACAAAACTTGCGAAATCAAATATACTACAAACATCAGATCCTCGATACCAACTGCTTTATGGCACTGATTGACTTCTATTGCACCCCATGGCTTGCTGATGTGTGTGTTAACTAAAGAGGTTGTGACTTCATAAGTTATTTCTGCCCTGAAGGAATTCAGCTGATACTTTATGGTTTTTACTTTTGTTTATTTTACTAAAACAAACAAGCAAACAAAGAACACTGTAATTAAGTGAATGGACAAAATTATAAAAAAGTGTGACAAAAAAAACCCGTTCTCATTAGGTGTTATTCTTTAGAAAGAGGTTTTTTACTGTCTAAACATGAGACGCATTTGAATTACTTTGACATACTTTCTCAAAAGAAATACATTTTGCGAATCATATAGTCTGTAATGCACTAATTTGTCACAAACCAGCAGAGTTTATGTGGAGGAGGATAGCTTAGTTTGCTGCTCCTCCTTGAGCATTTGCTGTTGACCCTGGTCAGAGATGAGACACTCATCCGTGTGGAATTTAGACCTAACCCATTATATTTCTTATCTTCATCAGCTTCTGGATGTTTGTGACCTTATTTGTTGAGTCACTAGCAAATGTGATGGTTTTTCTTTTCATGCACTGCCAACATCAAAGTCATGCATGCATGAAATCTCCCTGTTTTCCTCAAATTTTGAACTACTCAGTGCAGTTGATGAACGTTTCATGTCCAAAATACATAATTATCTACTAATTTTCATCTCAAAATATACTTGGACCTTTATTGATGTCATTCTTTTGCCATTTCCTACTTTTTTTCCTTAGTCATTTTAAAAGTAGAAAAAGGAGTTAGCTGTATGTGGGTTTCAGTGACAGCTAGTCTTGCATAGAAGAATGAAAGGGTTGACTACTCATCAGCAAGTTTACAAAAAGTGAGTGACAAAAAGCCACAAAACTTTCAGATCTGTGACTTCCAAAAAAAAAAAAAAAAAGAGTAATTTAGACCAGACAATTCTATGTAAATTTATTAAAGTAAAAATTTTAGTGTCGTCATGTGGCTGCTGTGGGGAAAAAATGAGAGTAAACTATATTGAATCTAACTACTTCAGAAAAAGTGTGACTAGGTTAAGCTTATGATCTATGGTTACACTTCTAGAGGAATTTACAAACATAATAGCAGATAATGCAATGGTATTTTTGTGCAGTATTATAATGGATGGAATTATTTTATCCTTTGCCCAAAACCTATTGCTTGCTTACATGAGTGGTATGTAGGTACTATTACGTAATTTCAGATCCCCCTTGCTTTAATTGTTTTTACCTTCTTCTATTTTGCAAGTGCCAAGATTTGCCCCAGGTTTGTATAATGCTTGCTACAGCTACATTCAGATGTTAATTCGGTTCTCTGTGATCACGGTGTGTATGTGAGCCAGTATTAATACGCTTTTACTGCTATTGAGGGAAAAGTCACATTGTGAGTCCTTGCCCTGCATATCAACGTCTTAGTCCAGATTTTTGTCCCTATGAAATAAGGCTGCCAATAGGCAAAATTGTGCAGTTGTGTGGAGATATGAAGTTACTGTATTTACAGACTGTGATTTTCACTTTAGATTCAACTCAGACCTCAGTTTGTGGAATAATACATTAACGACTACCAGGTAGTCCAGAGTACTTAAAAAATCTTTTTAGCTATAATCATTTATAAGTAACACTTCAGTACTAAATATGGAATTACTTTTATTTATAGCACATGCATTATGGTCTATTAAAATACTATTATTTATATATTATTTTAGCTTGTTTGACAAAATATAATTACCTATAAAGCCAATAGCTACTCAGAAGCGAAATTTGTGGTGCATTCTTTCAAAAGTGTTACAGACTTAGAGAGCTCAATAAAAATATCCCATTAAAATAAAGTATAGCCAAAGGCTGTATTTTCCTGGCAGACAATAAAATACCCAAAAGCACGCACAGGCTGGTCATATGACAACATGTGCTTTGTTAGTTATATTGTTAAACCTGTCTTTTCTTTCTCTCCCACAGCCACTGGTTTAGCCCTGGGGCTAGGAAGGAACATAGCCAGGTAAGAACTGCTTTGATCAAGAACAGTTTACTTGAGTTGTGTAAAGGAATTTAACTACCTCTACTCCAGAGGTAGTGGGCTAATATTTTAGGAAATTATAAACAAAGCAGGTATGATTTCATATTTTCTTGTAAGGAAACATATTACAGTAATGCATTTCAAAAAGTCCCTTAATTAAAAATCTTTAATTAGTTACTTCATTTCAGTTAAGTATCTTGGAGTTTTAGCAGGTTAAATGAAAAGTCTGATTAGTTTTTAAATTATTTTCTTAATAGTAGTATCTCCAAATGTTGTGTTTCTCAAAATGCTGGAAAGCAAAACATTTGACTCACAAATGAAGAAATACAGAACAGTGACAAGAGTGGGCAGGCTTCTACAGGAAATTTTTCTGTTTCGTTTTTCTGCCTTTCATTGGTTAAAACAAGCACAGCAGTAAAAACTGAACTGTTAGATCTCCGTCATGGTGCAGATATTGATCAAAATATCTCACTAGTTTGTCTGCTGAGCCACTACAATGTAGTCCCTAGGATGTCCAAGCCTAGAGATGTTGTTGAGGGAATGTGAAGGCATGTTTAATACTTGATTATCAACATAGCACTTATTTCTTTAGCTTGTCCTCAGATATGGAGGAATACCTTTCTTTATGGATGATAGTTAAGGTCTAAACAGAACATACTGTCCAAGAACTTTATAATGTGAAAAATATCTGTTTTCATTTTGTAAATGTATAGTTAACTTCAACTATTCAGTAAAAGAAGCTGAATGTATCAGCAATGCCTTGAAACTTAAGACTAAAGTTCCACGGTAAATTTTTTAAGTTGGTAATAATTGATATAACACCATTGATTTCATTAGGTCTGTGCCAGTTCACTAGTACGTTTACAAATTTAAATAGATTTGAAAGTTCAAAAGGAAATAAGACACATAGAATCTTTGGAGGGTTCACCTTAGGATGATTCATCATGAACACTTGTAGCTGCAGTAAGTCATAGTTTAAATCAGTGTATACACTTTCCTGTCCCCTCTCCCTTCCTTTGAACTCTAGAGCAAGCTGGATCTCTAAAAGTTATATTACTTGCCCAAAACTACCAGAGTGGATAAAACATAGTACAGTTTTAGCTGTAAATTGTGAACTTCTAACATGTTATATTAAGCTGACTGACACTTAACGTCTAAACAGACGGCTTTATATGATTCACATTTAACTCTCATTATTTTGTAACACATTTTCTAGTAGAAGACAGACATTAAAAAGAGCATTTTAAATATGACCATGCTTCATCTTAATTAATCATGATAAAAGTTCTCTTGGGTTAATCTTTATCCTCTTCCTGAAATTTTGATGCTCTAAGTAGTCAAATTTGCTAGATTAGAATGAGTTTGAGTGATTTTTTTTTTAATTGGATTTTTTGATATATTAATTGTCTCATATAACAGAGTAGTTAACTGAAGATGTACTCTTCACTTCTTTGAAAGATTCTAAGCTTAAAACAGTACAGAAATTTCCATGGTGAGAAATACATAAACCTACATCGTACGTACTAGCAATATCCATTCACCGTAGAGTGTGAAAAACGTCTGCTTAGCTGGTATATCATGACAGATTAATTCATCTTCTCTCAGATAATAGTAGATTTGAATTAATTTTAGATTTTACGTGTTTATTTTGTATTTCATAAGAGCTGCGTTTTCAGACCTTATGTGAAGTTCACTGTATTCATAACTTACAGAATTGTGAAGTAAAGCTAATGTCATCAAATAATATAGGTGCTACTGACATATAATGGGTTATTTTTTTAGACAAGTAAAAGAAATAATAATGATGGTGCAATGTAATTACGACAATTTTGACAGCCTATAAAATTCTCACTAAATTTGTGAAGATCCATAGTGTTTAACTAATGGTTGCATGGGTTTGCTACTTTCTCTTTTAATTATTTCCTGGAGTTGAAGTTATGTTAGAACACAAGTAATTAACTAGCCAAATTCAAAGTCTGGCAGGTGATCTGTATTTGTACATGCTGTAACTACAATTTACTTATCAGCCAGAGTATATTGATAATAGTAAGACTGCTCTTCTTAGCTGGATCAGAGAATCATAGAATCATAGAATTGTCATTAAATAGATATACATTGTACGAATGTTGTGCTGGTTTAAATTGCGGCTATCTTTAGATATTAATTATAAGTACTCTTATTTGTTGATGATAAGAGAATGAAAAAATTGTTTTGTCAGGATAAGGTGCCTTACCTTTATGTATCCTTCAGATACATACCAGACTGCACTATTTTTACTGCATCTGGGAACTGAATAGTTGGGATGACAAGGAGCATTCCTTAAACAAGAAGCAGGCTATAGTTGGGGAAGAATGAATCAAGTGTCATTTTTCAGATAGGTGTCATTTTTTGTAGTCCCTACTCATGTACAACACTAAGGTATGGTTGGCCAAGTCATAAAGTTCATAATTTCCTAATTTCCAGTGGACTTCTAAATGAGTTTGCTGTGAATGTTAGATCCATTTACCTATAGACTGTTTCTAAACAGTCTTTCATTGTACACTTTCTTTAATATATGTTGAGTTTCAAGAAACATTTGTATTTTTATACTGTCTAGTGTTAATATCTTTAGTGTAACTTTTTGACAATCATTATTTACTGTTATTGCCACTTTACTCATCCTGGTAAATATCATAATGCTGGAAATAGACTTCTGAATATTGGAGATAGTCTGAATGAAAAGTCTTCCTTTATTTGTCTAAAAATAGAGTGAATCGGAGCTTGTTCCAGAAACTGAATGACTGTTTCAGTTAAATGAATCCTTCATTATTCCTACTTCCCCACTATTATGGGAAGCTTTAATACTGTGTTTTTGTTGATTCTGCAACTTTCAAATTGCAAAAGCTCCTGGGGGGCTTAGAATAGTTTATAGCTGTTTCATAACTGCTTAGATACAAGTGCCAACCTGAATAGTTTTTTGTTATACAATTTTGAAAATGTAAATTGAAATTGTGACAATTATAAAATTTTATAGGTAATTGTGAAAGTTTGACTTGCATGGCTTTCTGATATGCTTTCAGAATGCTTTAATTTTACATTTTCAATTATTTAGGAATTTTAAACCGGTGGGTTGGACTAGATGATCTCCAGAGGTCCCTTCCAACCCCTATCATTCTGTGATTCTGTGATATATCTTGAAATAAAGCTCTATTAGATGTCCATCTCTTCTAGAGTCTTGGTTGAAAACTATTGAAGGATTACTCAAGACAGGAAAGAATAGCATTGTCAGGAAAACATTTCTAAAAGGCAAATAAAGGCATTGCTTGTGAAACTGTTCTGAAAAATTTTTTTAATAGCTTCAACTTCTGCGAGACAACCGATCAGAGAGAGGACACAAGAAGAACAGCTCTGTAAAAACAGCTAGCAGGTAAATTAATGCTCCAGCTGCCATTAATCCTGTTTATGAATTTGTTGATTTCTAAACTCGCAAATTTTTATATAAGAAATGACACCATTCTTTTGGGGCATTTTCAGAGGTCTTCTGTTTTTTTGTGATTTACTTTCAAGAATTTCTTTTATATGGCATAATCTTCGCCTAAAATACAGGTATTAGACTTTATTGGTGACTCTATCCAACAATACTTGCTGAACTTAATCTATTTACTAACCATCAGAATTAAATGAATGCAAAAGTAAGGTTTGTGCTTCTGGCACATAAGTTAAGTGCTGAAAATGTATAAAGGTACTATAATCATAAATCATCGTTATGCATACATTCTTTTGAAATCAAAAAGATAAATAGTGTAATACTTAAATTATTCTTATGTCACATTTTGAGAATAAAAATTTCATTGTGAAGACTTATTAAAAACAAATCTAGTTGTATCCTCTGGCTTCTTTTCTCCCCCTCAAAAGACAAAAAATTCAACACTGAACTGGTCTAGGAGTCTGTTCCTAGAGGGTTTTTTGTGTACGTATTACCTGCTGAATCTATTCTGCCAAATAATTATTTTAGTTCTAGTATTTTTTAAAATGAGAACCTACATAAATGTTTCCCTTGCTATACACAACATCTTACACAATTTTTACCTTGTTCTGTACAGATGACAATATGCTATCAAATTACTTTTTTCCAAAAAGTTATAACAGATTTATATCATCATGTAATAATATGGGTTTGAGTGAGACAGTTGTCTTTCAGGCACTTGTCTTTTAGTATATATGTTGTCATCCTGAAATAAGTTATTAATATTGTTAAATACTTGCCTTGATGAATACCTGGAAAGTGAGACCAATACTTCTTTCAAAAATATGCGTATTAAGTATGAATCTATTTCATTGTATACATGTTCTAGTTACAGACTATAAAACACTGGTCGTGCAAGTGTTGGTCATTCATCTTGAGAAATTGTGTTATCTTTGTCTATTAAACCTTTTATATTAAGACAAAATTGAAAATTTCTGCATACATTTTCTGGCAAGCACACTTGTTAAGTCATATCTTTGCTCAGAATTTTAGAACGACTACACTTTAGATACGGATTTTCCTGTAAGGCTCCTTACAGGAAACTGAGAGTATAAAGTGGATATAAAGTGAGCAGGAAGAAACAGGTTATATTTAAAGTCATTTTAGCATCTTCTTTATGCTGTAGCAATGTAAAACGGTGTCTGAGGAATTTGGAATCATAACTTAACGTGTTTGTTATTCTGACCAATGAAGCTCTTGTGAAGTGATTGCTACCAACACAAGCAGTTAGAGATTTTATTTTTTTTTTTAAATGGCATTAAATACCTGAAGTGATCTTCAACCTCTCTTCATGTCTAATCAGCAGTGCGTGAGTAGACTGTTATCCCAGTAAATGTCTGGCAGGGCTGTGTAGGAGCAACAGGTGGCAAATCCAAGACTGAAGACTAGCATTTTCCATAAAATGTCAGTAATGGTAAAACAGGACTTATATAAACTATGATGATGATTTACATAAAGCCACAGTATATTGTCATACTGTAATACCCTTAAAAACAGCAAGGTCGCTGCCACCTTTTTCTCTCCTTACCACAGAAACTTCACTGTAAGTTCTTTAAGGTGACTTGAAGATAAATTCTTAAACTTCTATGAAAATGATATTTTTAGCCGGCCATCTGCTGTCTTAGAATGTACGTCTTATTTACAAGTTGTATTTTGAACAAATTTTAACGTTCTTGCTACAGTTTAGCTGCTGAAAATAAGAATTGAATTTGCACAATGTGCAAGCATTTTTTCTATCAAGCCAATAGCATGTCTGGTGTCTAGTTTCTTCCTGTAGCTTTAGTGTTCTATAACCTAATATTTTGCTTTTTATGAAAAGCTGTTACAACCAGAACAGAGATTGAATTCCAGATGTATAGGAGCAACACATGACAAATACATAGTTCATCTCCTCATATGTTGCTAAGTTCCTGTCCTCATTCAGTTCAAGACAATTCCCGTGGTATTCTGTTCCTTACAAATGAAATTCGTGGTGCATAGTGACATATGTCAGATTTATCTGTGGTTAATATCGAAGGCTGATTTTGTAACTACTTAATTTTAAATTATCACTTCTACCAAAAGCGTTAATCTTGGTTTCACCAGGCAATAGGGAGAAGGAAAATGTTTATGCTTAACAAGGTACCTATAGAAATTACTTGTTTAGTAGCAAATATTGCTCACAGTGTTAACAAAATGGTGAACATCACCTTGGTTGCAAATGCACATCTTCATTACTGCGTATGAAGTCTTAAAATGGAAATCTGTCATTTAGATTTTTGCATGTGCCAAATATTTTAAAAACCACTAAACTACAATGATACCAATGAAATGTCACAAGGTTAAGTTATAGAATTATAGTAAATTTTATATCATAAATATAAATACAGTAAATTTTAGTAATTATAGTAAATCTTCCATTATTTCAGTGTGTTACATGCATATGCAGTTAAGTCTTCTGTTGAATGCAAATGTTTTCTCGCAGATGAAAGTCTGAAGCTTTCTAAAATTAACTCTAAATTAGTTCTTGCATGTGTTAAACTATTGCAGTTGATGCATCAAAGTAGTTCAGATGAGTAACCCCCTTAAAAAGAGGCATACAAAAAGTAATGGCTGTAACCTTACATTGTCTTAATGTTTGTTGCTACATGCAGTGGTAGAACAGCAGTAGTAAGTATTGGAAATTCTATAAAATTATTGTACTTATCCAGAATACAGTTTAATCTGCTTCTACTGCAAGACTGAATTTCTCTGGGTCGGTCTTCACATAGTTTTCACACAACTGTATTTCTTGTTGTGGGACTATGTTTTATTTGCTTTTCTGGAATACCTTTTTACTGGTTTTTGTGTGTACATGACATATGTATATACACATACGTTTTTCTATGCTTGCTTTGACTTTTCTTACCCCTTTTGGATGCCTGAACACAGTTGTTGTTTCAGCATGTAGACAATATGTAAATACCCATATTACATTAGATCAGTGACTTGCGGAATAATTTACTCTGTAAATACATCAAAAAGGTGTGGAGCTCTAAGCACGGCAGTGGTCTGCAGCTGTCTCTTTGTGGTGGGATAATACTGATACTTTCTGGGTGAGCTTTACTGTACTGGGTTGCTTGTATTAGGTTTCTTCTGTCAAATTAATAATAATGAGCCAATCCTACATAAACTAACACAAACTTTTACTAGTGGCAAAATAATTAGATTGTTGAGAACTATTGATATGGCTACTTATGAACCAAATGTTAAGAAGGGGGACAGTCCTGCACCACAAAAATTGGAACCTGAATAGATTATATTATGCTGATACGTTTCAACACATCTTCTGTATTCAACACATTTAAATATATATATATATATAAATTTATGCTACCTTTACAGATAAGCTTTAATCTACAAATACGTAGTTTCTCCATTAAATATTTAAATTATATAAACAGTACTAAATAATACTGTTCTAGAAGGTGCCTTTCTTTTTCCTGTATAGCCTTGAAGAAGTTCTCTGTTTACATTGTCTCTCTGCATTAGGTCAGGAACAGTCCCATCCCCAGTCCAGCTACACTGCTCAAAGTTGTTAATTCTTCCAACTGCTTGTTTTCATCCTCTACTCTTTTGCCAGTAAAGAGGGGGTTTTGTCTGCATTTTTTAATACGCTTCGGGCAAAACCAGCCTGGTTAGCTCAACTCACCTATTTAAATTAAATTGGCTGGTTTTGTACAAACCATATTAGGGAGTGCTCACATGATTTCTTCCTCCGGCAGAGCTGTGGAGATGATAATCTCCAGCAGATGTGTGATAACAAATAGCTCGGGATAGTAATGTCTTCATCTGGCGCAGTTGTTAGCAGACCAAATGTCTGTCTGTAGCCCCAGGCTGTGGGCAAACAATTGAACGTGATTGAGTTATGGCGAGTTAACAAGTTGCTGCTTGGCAGCTGAACTGCCATAGCTGATCATGCGCTCATTGTTTGCCTGCGCCCATCATAAGGTAGAACACGTTTTCTTAATTCACCTTTGTAAAATTTTATAAAAATGACTTCTACCCAAAGAAGATTCCCCGGGGCTAAGAGATTCATTTGGTCAGCTATGGAGACAGCGTTGAACAATATTTTGCTGAGCTGCTATAACAAGATTTTGAACATGTGATTCTATTGTTAAATATATGGGGGACCTCCATCCCACAACTGTCGCCTGTCTCTTAATGTTTAATGTATTTATTCTTGCAATACCTTACGAAGTTAGGAATTGTTTGACAGAATAACCAGAATACCGAAGCAATTTAATATTTTGCCTTTGGTCATACAGTCCATGCCACAAGTACTAAATTTATGCTGTAATCTAGAAACAACAGAATTACAGATCGGGAAAACAGGAGACTACTGAATAAGTTCAACTTGTGTGATTATTTCCTTTAATATACATAATGGTCTTGTGGCAGGTTTCTTTTACAGTGTGCCTCTGCTACATATTGTTAATTATTTTTCTATGTACTTATTTTTTCTTATTGTGCTGTAAGTAGAATTTGACACGTGCGTGAATGGAGAAACTGAAAACAGTGCCAGAACTTTTGCCACTTACCAGGTTTCTTTTTGGTCATATCTTAATAATTCCAGATTAGCTTTCCACGCTCAAATGCTCCCTTAGAGATCTTTAAAAGAAGAAAAAGCTATTTGTAATTCTTAGGCAGTTCAGTCCTGGCTTGAAAGAAGGCTAAGTCATACTCATAAAAATGATTTCAAGGTGATGTAGAATTATAGAAGTTAGGTTTCAACTAGCTAACTGATACTGTGCTAACAATCTAATCCATGTAGCAGCAGCTTAGTATGCAGTAGTTTGCCACTTCTTGTGGCTGCAAGGTAGAGCATAGCTTGAGGTAGAGGTAGTACCTTGATAGTTCTTTAAAAATCAGCAGGAGCCAGGAGCCACCTACTCAGCTGTTATTATAGTGTGAAAGGAGGACTGTGTGCCAGTCATCCAGTGATCACCTCTAGCTGCTCTGTTTTGGTCTGGCAAGAAGTCTTTGAAGACGTCTGCCGTGGTGAACAGCACAGACTGAAATACAGGTCTTTGCACGTGTGGAGGACGCATTCAGGAAAGCAGACTCTGGAAGAAGTATGAGAAGGGTTATGTAAAGGAAATATGTCAGATGTTACTAAATGGTGAGGTGTCAATAAAACCCCAGAACATTAGTCGTAACTTCCCTGTGTTTCCTGCAACTGTCTCTTTCCCTCCTTTCCCTAGTTGGTCTCAATCCAATTTAAATCTGTGCCTTGTGTTGGTACAAGAGGATGACTCTCAAGTATTTTCGCTTTTTATGACTAACAGTATTCTCTATGAATTAGTATTTAAAGAAAGCCCCTAAGAAAAAACTTACACCAAACCTGAGGAGAGTTTTCAAAAGTGTATTATTGATTTGGTTAGAAATACGACTTTCTGCCTTTCCCCATTTGGAAGGGAAACCCCTATTTGTACGTTTGTACAGCACTTACTCATTTTCATCTGATGATATGGATCATGGCACTTTTTTACACAGATGTGACAAATAGCGTTACAGCTGCTCTTGATTTGATCTTCTAAAGAGACAAAGATGTGCAAGGATTCTGCCTGCTCCCTCTTTCCCACCGTGTCATCTGTTGTTTGGGAAAGAGTCCTAATTTGCAGCAGATACAAAACTATTTGTCGAGTTGCAGGTTTGCCAAAAATAAATGAAACCATTAATTACTACATTTTTTGAGCAGCTGTTAATGGATTGGGATAAGAAAACTGTACATTAGACTACTGGTTAATTACAAGAACTGTAATTGTTTAATGTGGCTTTTGCGGAATGAAATTACAATACCAGAGGAGGTAAATTCAGCCAGTTTTTGAAAATTATACATGAAAATGTGCACATACTTACACTGCAGTAAAGCTAAGGAATGCATAGTTGCTGTACTCGATGATTCACTTCTACCATCACATGAACATATATTCCCAATAAAAATACTTTAAAGGAAAGTAATATTTAAACATGCCTTTTAATTCAAGTGTAAAATTATTAAAGGTAGTAAGTTAATATCTTGTAACCCCAGAGCTAATAATGCAGGAGATTCAGATGCAATATTAAAATCCAAATGTGTTTACATCATTAGAAATTAACAACTAAGCAGTTTTATCTCCTCTTTGGAGTGCCATGAAGCAGTAACTGTGATGTTATGATTGGTGCTTAATAATATTTGCAGTTCCAGATTAAATTATGTGAATGTTTGAGGACACATTGCTTTCCTCCCTTGCCGTCACCCTCAGGGACAGTGTTATTCCATCAGTTTGGTATTTTTCTTCTCTGGGAAGAGTAAAAGATGGTGCCATTTTGGAAGAGGACAATTCCCGATTGAATTTTATATACTATGGCCTTACTTTTAAGGTCCTAAAAAGCATTTCATTTGGGGGAGGAGGACGGGACTACGACAGTTTAGTTGTTATTTCAAAATGTAGCCAGTGTGTAATGCTTTAATCTTCAAGCCTCAGTAGTGGTTCATGGATAGATGTAAAGTATCCATTAATTAAATGAATGTTAGCCACCAAGTGTCTTAAACGTATTTTAACTCCATGAGAACATATGCAAAAGTAGCAGAAGTTTTTGAAGAGTCTGTTCTCTGTTCGGAAAATATATTTTTCCATATGATCTGACAGTTTCATTGCATCTTTACTCTGCGGATAGTGAGGCACTGGCCCAGGTTGCCCAGAGAAGCTGTGGATGACCCATCCCTGGAAGTGTTCAAGGCCAGGCTGGATGGGGCTTTGAGCAACCTGATCTGGTGGGAGGTGTCCCTGCCCATGGCAGGGGGGGTTGGAACAAGGTGATCTTTAAGGTCCCTTCCAACCCAAACAATCCTATGATTCTATGATCTTTAATGCAAAACTAATTAAGTACAAAACCACAAGCCAAATTTCATTGTTACTGCACTAAAATCTAATATACTGTATAATATTGTACATAAATAAGCTGCTAAATGATACTGAAAATGTGTCATTTAAAATTGAATTCCAGGTGCATGTGAGTATGCTAACTAACAGGAGTTCAATTAGTCCTGATTTTAAAAAATGTATATAATAAAAAAATCAGATAACCTCTAGAAATTATGTACTTCTGGATCCTCCTGATGTACCATCTGAATTGAATTTTCCCCCTGGATGAATTGATAGCAAATTTCTTAGTTTCAGTACCTGAATTTTAGCACATGGTATGCTTATTTCTAACACTCAACTGCATTAGGCTCTCTTTTTTTTTTTTTTTACATCTCTCTCTTTTTATACTTGAGCTTGTGCTCCAAAGCTGAAGCTTTGCTTGTCTCATCTTACTTGTTAAAATGCTAATGGCATAAGGATAAAGTTAATTTGGGCTTCAGAGGTGTGAAGACCATTCAGAGTTGTTTGAAGTCTGAGCAGGAGCTGTGTGCAGTAACTTGCATTGTAATTCCAAAAATTGTTTAACCTGTTGTTAAGCAACATTGCGATCAAAAGAGGTCACTTTGCATTTTGTTTTTCTGTTCTTATTGTAAATTGCACTATTTGTGCAGTTTTTACAGTGAGTTCCTTCTAAGCTTGGAAGCTTCTAATCCTTGAATCCCATATACACAAAGAAGCATCCACTGATGCACATTCACTAAAATTCTGAGGCGTAGGCACGCAGGCTTCTGTCCAGACTGTGGTTTTGTGTAAGGAGAGAAAGAGCTCAGAAGAAAATTTGAGTAGTTTGTTTCAAATTCTGTAGAATTTTCGTATTTATTTTCTTTGTTGATATTTCGAAATTGTGATCATTTATTACAATAATACATTTCAGCCTATCTGGAAACTAACGTTCAGTAACTGTCATAGCCAAAAAGAAGAAAAGGACACTGTTCAGTGTTCAGCCTCCTAATTTTTTGATTTGGGAGTTTGTTTTGCCAGGGCTTCTGTTCCTTTATATATCTATTTAGAAGTTTTAGTATCACTAATTAATAATATAGAGAATTTGGAAACTAAAAAGGAACAAGAAAAGTCAATGTTCCTTTAACTTTCTCTTACCTTCTCCGTTGTTCTTAGAAAGTCAAATTTTGCATTCACTCCTACACATGCAGGCCCCTTGTACTCAAGGGAGTTGCATGACAGTTACCGAGGGGAATGGGTGCTGTGTTAGGAAACATAATTTGCTTAATGTTCAGTCTTAGCTTTAGTCATTTATTATTTTTCCCTCCCTCATCCCACGTTGAAGACATTTCTTTGTTTATCAGATCAACTGCATTAAAACTGTACTATCTTGGCCAGACAATTAGATTGTTTGAAGAGTTGTTTCTCAAGCATAGTATTAAAAATAGGGAAGCAGAAGGGACTAAGGAGGAGAATGATGCTGGGGTCCAGCTGCAGAGCTGTTACTTTCTTGGAACCAATTGGAAGGCAGTAGGTTAAGGACTGACTGCAGTGTTTGTAATGTGACAGAAGCTTCTGGATCACTGGTCCAGATCTAGGTCTGAAAGACTGATTAAAAATCATTACGTTGTACTGGCTGTTTACCTATATTTGAATTATCAGTCTCTTACAGTGGACCAAATTCATTCCAGTTGGCCGTGCTTGCTCACCTTCCCAGCACAGAGGTAAACAAAGAAACTGATAAACAAAGAAACTGATAAACAAGTTGAGTGTTTCCAACCTGATATTTTCTCTGTTCCATTTCTAAACTACTATATTAGACATGGGTGTATTTTTAGTGTTACTTCTTGCTCTGTACCTGTTCTACAAGTAAGGGATTTTGAATATGGTGCTAACGTTTGAAGTAATTTAACATAACTCTATATCAGTGTAATCTAGAACTATATAGGTAGGATGTGTTTTCAAAAAAATACATTGGTCCTGCACTAGCTTAATATTTACTTAGTAAACAAATATGTGTCCAGAAATAGCTGGAAGGAATAGTGTAGCTGAGTAAGCCGTGGAGTCCTTCTGTGGAAGTAGCTGTTCAAGACCGTGGTTATTGCTCAAGTCACAAAGATAATTTCTAAATCACTTCACAGCTGGATCAGGGCCCATACCTTTTGGATACCAACAATGTTGTCGCAAGATGAAGAAGAAACAAAAGAATGTTTGCTTTAGAATTTTTGAAACAATATTGCCCTGTAACGGGATAGTATTCTATTGCTGCAACCTATTTTCTAACTACAGTTCACCATTACACACGTGAGCATTATTCATTTTCATCAGGTGTTGCTTGACATAAAATAATATTGGAACTTGCTGTCAAAAATATTTAGAAATATTCTGAATGAATATAAAATCTATATTCTGAATTAGTATAAATATTCGTTTCCTTTCTTGAAAATGTGAAATCCTGTCATTTGAGAAAACTGTAAGTTTTAGCTATTTAATTTTTAACAGAAGTGGATTTTTTGGTTTTATTCCCTCAGTGTTCCTTGGTGACTTGTTTGTACACCAAGATATTGGTTTGGATTTGCCTTTGTGTAATTCATATACTTTTGATCAATTCCAACTCATGCCCAATTATATTACACTAAATTAACATAATTCAACAGATGTTGATATTTAAATGTTTTCTGGCATTCACATCTTGGACAGCTGTCTTAGAGCTTGGGGAAAAGGCAAACATTTAGAGTTAAATGCTGAACATATGCTTAAATTACTAATTAGAAACAAGAAAAAACAATGCATTATCCTTTCTGAGGGCAGTAGGCCTCTATTACAGAATTTTTTTCTGGAGACTCAATTCACAAATAAAATACATAAGTGACTTGAGATTGGGTGTCAAAGTGTATGTGGTGATGTAAGTTTTTATTTTCCATTGTGTTTGTTAAAATTACGTCAGTGTGGAGTTGAGTGTCTAGATTTGTAGAGTTCAGGAAAATTTTGGACAACTGTGTCTGAATGACACTTAGAAGTGCTGAAAAAGACAACAGAAAGGAACATATTAAGATATAGCATTAGGTGATGAGATAATCTGATGGGGCCAGGGAAGATTGTATTCTTCTCATAATAAGATTCCACTAAGACTTTCGATGATACAGGTATGTCACCCTTATGTTTAAAATTATGTTGTGAACAGATTGGCATAGTATGAAAGGAGTTTGATAGAGTTGCATGGGTTTATCACATCTGTTTAAGATTTAATAAAAGGAAAATAAAGTGCATAGTGCTTGTGGTTAATGTAATGGTTTTTGCACTTGTGGAGGCAGATGAAGCAGTCTGTTGTATAGATGATGTCATTCTTTAGACAAGCCTGAAGAAAAGCTTTACTGTTTGTAAAAGATGTAGAGAAATCAAGTGTGGAACTAATTTCACCTGAATGGTGTCTGAGAAAAGTCATACCAAGAAGAAATATATATTCACCTTCGTAAGCATTAAAAAATAATATATATGCTGCATATGCATTGTATTTGATTATTATATTGCAAGTTCTTTAGTACTGAATGAAAAGTTTCTGTAGAGACTTTTAATGTATTTTGTAGACAAGACTAATTTGCAGCAGTATTGGTCTGCCACTCCTAGCTCAGAGACAAATCCTTCCAATGCTGTCAACACTCTGGTGTTGGGAGAGGTGAGGGTGGTTCTTTCTACAACCTCCAGAAAGTTAGCATGAAGCAATATGTATGAATTTGTGAATTATTTCACATATTAAAAACAAAATCAAGCAAACTATAAAGCAGGATTCTTAAGTTTCTGATTTCCAGGAATCTGGATATCTCCTGATACTACACATCATCAATATTGCTTTTGTGGGCTCCATTAAAGTCATGAATCCTTCTAATTCACTGAGAGGATTTGATGGATGTAGAGGTAGACGTCACATACAACCTGAGCATGCGATCTCAGTGTCCCATTATTGAAGGTATTTTTCTCTGGAAGAAGAGCTCAGGTGAGGGACTGTCCACCAGGAATGCAGCTGTCACAGGAGTTTTGGTGTAGACTGTGGTGCGTGTTTGGGCATTTAATACGCTGACTGCCTAGGTTGCCAATAGGCACACATACAGTTGATGTGTTTCTGCAACAAATAAAATAGATTTCAGACATTGATTTGACCTAAAGTTGGGTAAATTTGTACTGAGTGAGCTTTATCTCAAATGTTCTTAACAAAACATTACCAGATTGTTTTTCAAGATTGTCCTACGCCATAATACTAAGATTTGCACTCCAAATCTTCTTTGTTAAAGCAACTGTTTTGTTCGCTCTTTTCTGTCTTCATCTACTGCCGAGAAACATTGACCTCAAAGTAGTGTCCTGTTTATCCACTTGAAGTGCACACGCACTATACATATTTTAGAGAGTGAAAGAATGTAGGTACCTTCTTCAGAATGGACAAGGTGCCGTCCCTCTCTAATTGTCCATGGGGCACGTACGTTACTGCATATGTTACTCTAATCTGGGTGTTCAAATGGAGACCAGAGGCTGTGTCTGTTTTGACCAAGCTGTATGCTACAAGGGAAAGAGGAAATCTTTCCTTGTAAAATTCCTTAGCCATTATTTTTCATGTATTATTCATGAAAAGCAAACATGCCTTCCATTTTCCAGTGTAATATTAATGAAATCATCGTGCATCTTTTCTGTGGTTATACTGAGGTAGATGCTGGAGGCAAAGATTAGAAGTATTCATTATACCTAGGTAGTATAGAACAGTCTTCCCAAATTTACAGCACTAATTGCCTAGTACATGTATTTGATGTGACACCTTTGATTAAGTCCGTACTTCTGGAAACTAAGTCAAATGAAAGTGTAGAATTTTGCATTCATCTTATCTAATTAGCTAATAGTGTGATTGGACATTTAGAAATACATATGTAACAGGTTTTTAATGGTGTTCACCTCTAAACTGATCATAAACTGTTCCATGGACTCAGGATGCTCTTGAAGCCATTGTCTACAACTTGTGAAGGTTTAGGAAGGTACAGTAAGAGTTAAAACTCATCCAAGCTCTTTTGTTTAAGCAGTGCTAATGGATGCAGTTCCATTGGCCACCAGATACAGCAGTGTCTGCATTTTAAGCCATGTAAGAAATGAGATAATCTGTACTATAGGTCCATTCTGTGTAAGGATATGAGAACCATTTCTGTGATAGTTTTGTGTAAAAAGGTACTTGAATAGTGGAAGGTTTGCTCAGATTATTCTTTGATTTTATAAAGTTGAGCTGTTCCACACATTCCATTTTTTTAACCATTTTATTGGCTTGTTCTGTTACCCAATTGTGAGTTCTGTTTTTTTCATTTTTAACTGCTGCTGTGAACATTGCTTCACATATTCCCTACTCAGTTTCAGTTTGTAAGAAATTGTCCAGTCATTTCAAGCTTCGCGTGAGCTGTGGTCCTCACTGCATTCTCTCTTCAATCATATCCATATTCATGTCTATTTCGTATCTATGGTTTAAGACTGAGGACTGATAGTGTCAATTAGATTTCCCCTTCAAAGTAATTCTCTCAAGTCCCTTCTAAAATGCAAACCAGTCCAATCTTGCCTTATTGTAATCTCTTGTGAAAGAAGTTCACTTATAAACTTTTATCAAGGCTCTCCATTAGCTGAAGCATTCAGCGGTGATAAACGTGCAGAGTTCTACAGCCATCTGCAGGAATGCATAGATATTGTGGCACTGCTTACCGAGGATTTGTTCCTCGGGGGAGAGAGAATACTGTTAAACCAAAAATACACATTCTTCCACCTCTGCCTTTGTTAGTAACTTTATGCGTTTTTGACAGAAACAGAACATAAAGCCATCGCGTTTGTTCCTTACAAGTAATCTTAGCAATGTCATAGTATTGTCTGGTAAATGGTTTATCACTAAATATACTAAGGGACAAAATTAAGTTTGCATTCAATATAGTTGTAACCGTCGTCACAATTCAAGTGCACCAACAAGAGCAACTGGGCTGGTACCAAATGAAGCATTGCAGCTTGCAAGGAAAGTGACAGCTGCTAACAGGAGACAGACAGAGTAAAGTGGTCAACAGACATGTTGGTGCAGTGAGACGCATAAAATAAACATGCAAACGTTTTGAATTTAATCCAGTAGTACCCAGCATTCCCCCAAGGGAGATGACAGTCTCACTAGTTGAGGCTATTGTACTAGTGCCTGTGAAGCTACCTGCTATGTAACGCTGTGTCTTCATTGCGTCTTTCTGAAGAGACTGTGGAACAATTACCAAATTTGAATAGGTTTTTTTAATTTGGGAGAGGGGTTTTCTCTGCATTTTGGTGGGGGTTTTGGATTTAGTTTTGTTTGAGGATTTTTACGCATGAGATGATAGTAATTGCAGAAGAGAGCTAGAACTCATGTTCAGGAGCATCTGCTGCCCTACACCCATATTATTGTATTATCCTTCTCAGTGACGGGACTGGTGAACTTAGAACTCTGATAGCAGCAAAGGTGATAACTACTAGTGAAAGAGTTAAGAACCACCTGTGTGTTCAGTTGCTCAGAAGGTGGACTGCAATTAAAGCGGTGCAGCTGTAGGTTCCCCCGCAGAAGAGACCTTTATTTGGCGAATGTAACTGAATGGTCCATTAACTGCAAAGGTCAGGGTAGATAAAAATCTGACGTAGCCTTTAACAAATGTCTTGGAGAGGTGAACAAGTGTAACCGCAGAAAAGGCCCTCGTCAAAAATATTTGCTTGTGCTATGAAAATTACAGAAAAAGAGGTTGTGTTGTGGAGGCATGCATAGAAATATTTGGGGACTTTAAAGAGACAATTCCAGGCATGTTACCATAGTACAGGGCAAATTACCTTGAAAAAAGACATAGTAGGGAGACTGCAGCTATTTAAGAAGAAAATAGCAAAATTTCTGTCTGAGTGAATGTTTGTCACAAGAAATACGTAGATGTTTGTGAATTGCTTTACATATTGTTGCCTCTGTAAAAGTATTTGCTATATCAAAACTACTTTTTATTGTGTTCATTATTTATTATTTCAGTAGCTTTTTTGTCATTACTGCCTTTTCCAGTCCGTCTTCATTCCTGAGATCTTGTTTAGCATGTAGAAAGGAGAATCTAAACACCGTGTGCAAGACGAAAAATGAATAAGAATTGACAGTGGCTTTTCCAGTGTTTTTGTTTAATATGTTGAGGCATGACACAACAACAAACAACAACAAAAATTCTTGGCACGCTAGTGTAAGTTCACACCAGCCTGGCTTTTGCAGCCCTTTTATTTCCCTCTGCCGCAACTTTGCCGCGGCTGTGACACTTGCAGGCCTGCTCGGCCGCGGTGCAGCTGATGCCCTGTCCATGCTCATATTTTTCTTATTGACAGTGAGTGTTCTTGCCAAACGCCAGGGACCATAGTCACATCTGTTTGTCTCCCAAGCTTGTCTGAGGCTGCTTGGGAACACTTTTTATCCAGAGGGCAGCTTTAACTAGGCCTAATACTCTGAAAAGCTTCTATTTGTAAATGCATACAATGAGGCGACAAGTTCCTGTTGTCTTTCCTGAAAAATTATTCCATTTGACACTGCTTGCTCCAGTCCCTGTCACCAGCACGTCAAAAGCCAAGTTTTCAGGCAAGGTGGTCTTAACAAGTTTTATTTTTTCCCTAATAAAATGCCTAGCTTCCCTCCAGAGCACTATTTATAAATGATAGCTGGAAGCAAGCTAGGGGTAAGTAGAGAGAAGTCAGGCAAATAGCTTTCTTCCCTTCTGTAATCCACGCTCTTCTGATTTAATGCTAAGAAACATAATGCTGAACTTAGCCTGATTGAGGGTCAGAGTTCTCCCTACTTTATAATACCCCCATTACAAGCATTTCAAAATGTACTGTGCAGCTTCAGAATAATACTTCATTTCGTGTAACCTGCCTGTTCCAGGGCACTGATGCTTCTTGTCTGTTCCTCTTTGGGCGGGGGGAGCTTTTTTTGTTTTGCTGTAATCTACATTGACAGTGCGTATCAAATGTTAAGACCTGGCGAAAATAAATGCCACTTTAGAATTGCAAGTTAGCTTAATGTTTGATGTTAGTGGCCCTAAACACGGGTTTGACAAAGCGTAATTGGTGCTCTAGCATATTGTTATTTATTTGTAGCACACAGAACTTTGGACGACAACAAAGAAATACCCACTCTCACCTTGGCTGGCGATCGGGTTGTTGTGCTCAGCAAAGGCGAATGATTCATTTACGCCGAAGGAACAAGGCTGCCTTTCAGACGCTCATTGATTTTAAATTAAAAAGTAACTGCTATGTTCTACATGAAGGGTGACAACAATAACAAAGTAGTCCTTACTTAGTGTTATTTGTTGCAACTCCATTCGATGTGCCTGGAGGAAAAGTGGGGAGACCCCAGTACCATAATCTTACAGATCAATAATCTAGATATCTCAATGTAGTGTAACAGATAATCAATTCTGGGTAAAATAACTCAAACACTGCTAGCTGCTGCTGCTGTAGCTCAGGTCTTCAGGTTCAATTGCCTGACTTTATTAATTTTTATCTTTTATCCTACTTGTATTCCTGGAGACTTTCTCTCTTTTTCATTCGGAAGAGAAAATGGAGATTTGCACACTGTTTAACATATAATTTACTGCACAACTTATTCTGCATGTTATGTACATCTCTTAAATATTTTTCTTTAATAATTGTTTCCACCTATTGTATTTAAATATTAATTTTCTTTATTGTACAGCCAGTTATGAAAGGGTTACACTGCTTTATTTTTTTCTAAATTTAGGACTTAAATTTATCACTGTGTTGGTATATTAGTTCAACTGTGTTCAGTTTCTGGATGTTAAAATAGGATGCAATTTCAACTTAGAGAATTGCAAGGAAAATGTCTGTTTTAAAACAAAGTGAATTAAATAGGTGTTGAGAAAGGGGTTCACTAGGTGAGACTAGAGTGCACTTCTGCGTGAAACAAATTTCTTGGAATATTTTACTATTTAAATAAAAGCACAGTGGTACTTGTTAATTTGCTGTAACTTTTTAGAAGTAGTATGTAGAGGATTGTACATTGTCATCTTTTTCTTCAAGGCATTGTTGTCACTATTTTACATTATTGAGCAGATCGGAGATCTCTCAACATTACGTGACCATTTGGTATTCATTTAGAAGCAGCACTGCTTTAAAACGTTTATAAAAGCAATAAAGAATAAGTCGTATATCCACCCTGAAACCAGATCCTGTGAGTGACAGAGTGTTACTGTGCTACAGTAGACTGTCAGATGCAATTCTCAGCTTGTAATTTTATCAAAATTCTCTACGCTGCTTTGGTAAGAATCACAGTTCTCTGTAACGCTTATGGAGACATACTAAAATTGTGGAGTTTAGAAATTACTGCATTTTCCCCCCTTCTGTTATAGTTCTTTCCCAAAAAATGCCAGCTACGTATATTCCATTCTACAGGCACTGTACATTAAGAAAAATAATGACTGTAATTGTCCTTTAAGAGTATATTCCAAAATTCAATATTGGAAATTCCAAATAAACCCTTTTCTGTGGTACCTGACTTCTAGTAGCTGGCTGTAAAGCAATAAGATTTGCTTGTTTGTCATCTTCTGTAGCTCCACCAATTTTCCAGTCTCCAAGTGTAAGCTCGTAATTGTTTGAGTATACCAGATACTGTGCTTCCATGTTGTCATTCTTACAACTTGCCACTGAATTAGGAAAGGAAAAATTGTTGTGCTACAAGTTTATTTCGTGCACCCTTGAAGAGTTCATTGTTTCATGTTTTCTCATTCATTCTTCATCTTACCTTAAAAAAAAATTGATAATACTTTTCATGTAATAAATGTTGTTCTGACAGTCAGGCGTTACCCGCCAATTGATAACCTACCAAGAGTATTGTGATCTCTTTAGATAATTAATCTTAGCTATTTTCCTGTCAGGAGCAACAGTGTTTTTGTTTTATGTTGAGATAGAAAGATTGCCAGTTTTGAAAATTAAAAAGCATTCCCTTTATATTATTCATTCCAGTAACAATTTATGATGCTGCATTTAGCTACTGAGCGCTTGTCAACAAACATAATTATGCTTCGATATAAACAAGATTGGTGGCTTGACTGTGCAGCTTCATCTTGGTTGAGAATGTTTTGATATAGGTTCAGATAATACAAGCTGTGCGTTTATGGGGTGATTTTCTTCCTTTGCTAATAGTTTTCTCCTATAATTACTTGCAGGCAAACCAGTGTACACTTAGGATCATTGTGCATGGGAGACATCAAACGGAGAAGGAAAGCTGCTCCCCTGCCAGGACCCACAGGTAACCAATTTCCCTGGGACAGAACACAAAACATAAGATGTTAAATCTCTAAATACAAAGCAGTAGGTCATTGGCCTGGGGAAAGGTCCCTTCCAAGGTAGGCAATTCTATGATTCTATAAATTCAGTAACTTCCCGTATAACTTCAGATACATCCTGTCCTTATTTATTAATAGAGATTAAGAAATAAATAGGCTCTCTTAATTCTCCCTCAAACATTTCCGGTTTCTAGTCCTTTGTAGCACGGCACTTCTTTAAAGAGAATAAATCTCTTTTGATATACTGAGAATCATAGCCAGTAAAGATTACTGCTTATGTCTGTTCAAGCATTACAGGGTAGAAGACATGAGGTATCTTTTTTTCTGTGAGGAATGCATACGAATACTATAAATATCCTGCAAAATAAAGATAGGATGTGAATTCTTGGGCAAACAATTGAAAATGTGGAGATAAAGCTGTGAAGCGCAGCTTTACAATTAGTGCTGTAGATTAAATAGGAAGCACTTGCAAGCATATTTTTGAAAGATTTTTACAGATGCGAGGTCACAACCATTGGATGCATTTTGCTGATGTCACAGCTGTGAAATGACTTTTTCAATACTTAGCAGTGATTTATAGGACTGTCATCAGTTTGTTGGATTAATTATATATGTGCATACTGGAAGGATTAGATTGTGTGTGTGTCCGCCTGTGTGAGGCTTTTTATATATTGCTAATACGGAAATCTTGATTGCGTGTCCTAGTCATCTATCAATTACTATAGCAACATATGCAACACATACAGTTCTTCAAATATATTCTAAATATGTCTTCAGAGAAGCCTAATATTTGTATTCGAACTGAATTCCCCTTCCTGAAACTTCTTTTTTTCAAACCTCAGTGGCAGAAACAGACCAAGAATAATATTAAAAATGTTATTAAAGGACCTTAGCGGCACCAGTATGGAAAAAGAGAATGTATGGGTCAACGTCTAAGACTCTGAACATATGTGAAGTGAGAGAGAAAAATACTTAATGGCTGAAGAGAGAATAATATAATTATTTCTACAAGGTGATTTTCACTTCACAACTTTCATGTACTAGAGGATGTCATTTTGTACTGAGAGGGTATGAAGTATCATGAAATTCATTTTATTATTCATTTTACCTTGGACTTTCGGTGTTTCAGTATATTTTACAAGCTAGCTCCTCTGCGTAACTTTGCAAAGCCAATATTTTGATACTAAGGCAAATATATTATGTGATCATTCGGTGTTATATATCTATGTATTCACATTTTTAGAGATTGTTTTGCCCCTGAAATTTGCCTTTATATGGAGAGTAACGGAGAAGAATGGTGGATAAAGGTTTCATATGAGGTGCCTTTTAAATAATGTGTGGGGTTTTTTCTTTTCAAGTTCAAGTTAATCTTTTTAATTTTGTTCTGGGCAGGACTGAAAATTTTTTCTGTGATCTTGTAAATTTTTTTTTTCTATATTTCACCATTGTAATTGTATTTAAGCAAATAGAAACTTTGGTAAACTTTGAGTAAACTTGTACATATATGTAAATAATGTATAACATTTTATATATTATTACAGTTTCCTCAAAGGCTAACCTTCCCACAGCTAAATTATTATTTATCCATCACAGCCCTTGTTTGTTAGTCAGTATTTCAAGCCATTTGATGAAAGAAACAGGGTTTCCTGTTAGAAAGGAAATACGTTTTGAAATTTGGATTAAAATGAAAGATTGTTATTTGATTATTCTCCTTTCAGTAGTTTTAGTTAACAAGGATACAGGAGCAGACAGACTAGATTTTATGTAGAAGAATTTGTAAACTTTTTTTCTCGAAAGAAAGAAAGGTCAAAAGTTGTATATTTACATGAACAAAAGTTGGAAATTAAAAGAAGCATTCTGCTAATAATAGTACACATTTAAAATCTTGGTGAAACCCGAAAGGCTGTCTGTAAATGAGTCATTAACTGCAAACATTTTCTTGAGCTGAATATGCTGCAAATTAGCGAAGTTTCACCTCATATGAGACAATCCATTGAAAAAAAAAAAAGTATTTTCAAAATTTTCGTCTGCGTTTTTTGAATAAATCACATTGGTAAGTTAAGTGTTGTAGCACTCTGCACAGTCTTGAAAATGGTCATTTATGTGTTTAGATTCAGTAGCACTGAGAGAATGACTGGTGATCCTAATGAAGTACCGAAACGTGTTCTCTGGTTTTGAGTCTCACAAGGGTAGCACCTGCTACTTTCAGAGATCTTACAAAGCCGTAGAATTCTGTAGCAAGTGGTGTTATTGGTTAAGCATTTATTAATTGTGACAAGAAGACCCAATTTATTTCAGTACTCCAGCTTATTTACTGCTCTTTCACCTTTGTATTTTGTATTGAAAAAGTAAAATGAATATTGATAGAGTTAGGTATTGATTTCTAAATTTATAGCCTGTTCTCAGCCTGGAGTCAAAGTCACATACCAATAGGTTTGTGTATATTAGTAACAAAGGATGTAGATTTACTTGTACGGCAATGAGAAACTATTGAAGCAAGAAAGTTTGAGCAGCACGGAGCATTTTATAGTTTCAAAAATGTCATTTGTAAAGGTGAAGAAAAGCTGTGTTGAAAAGCAATGAAGAAAATGGGAGATAATTTAGGTATAGATTGTTAGGAGCTGACAGTACTGACAGGAGCATCCTATTCTGCCTTTTTTACTGAGATAAATTTTCTGGTTTGTGGGTGCATGATACAGTGCCATCTGTGTTTTACTGAACCTAGATAGTTAATTTATCAAATAAAAAAAGATACTAGTAGAAATTGTTTACTTCCTATGATTTCTTTTGAGAATAAGGTGTTGTAGGTTTTAAATATCTACTTTTTTGCACAGCTTCTTCCATGAAACCAATATTATTTCAGCGATTCTAGACAGATTTGGGACCAGGTCATTCACAATGACTTCATGCCCTCTCTGACTACCCGAGTGGTAGAACTATTTCATATGACACCCTGACATATTTCATTGCAGCAATGTAGTGCCTTCAAGTTTGTATAAAAACCTCTTAGACAAACTAATACATTATCATGGAAATAGCCCTACCAAAACTGGGTCCAGTATTAATGGAAATAATAACAAAAAGAAAAAAGAACTTGTATGCAAGCGAAAGGACGTTCTCTGCAAAGTATTGTTACTACTTGCAACACATGCATTGGGAATGTTTATAGTAATTTCAGTCTCAGGCTACTTGTTTTAACTTTCATATCAAACCAGTAGATGCTACAGAATTTTAGACCTCATGTTCGTACACTGAATGTGCATTTACCCCAGTTCCTTTCCTGTTGACTCTGTCTTCTTCTCTACAAGCTTTTTTTCCTCAATCAGCTCCTGTTAAATCTCTAAGACCTTTTAGATTCTTTCTCTTTTCTTTTTTTAATAAGAAACCGCTAAATCTTAAATGTTGGAAAAAATCAAATGCCGCCTCACATCTGCAGCATGTTAATAACTTAATTTACAGAATGTAGGAAGTTTGATTCAGAACACAAAAAAAAAAAAGGTTTTTACTTGTGTGCCTTGTAAATAGCCATTTGTTTCTATTTGAAAAGAATCTTTTTGCTCTGATGTTTACATAGCGTGGTTTATATTTTGGAGCAGTGGTGAAAACAGGCAAAAACTAATTTTAAAAAGACAAAGCTTTTTTGTAGTTAAAATACAGAGAATGTACATATAAAATATATAAATTTTTGTGTATGTTATGGGCACTTTAATAATTACATTTTGCAAAAGCAAATTTCAGATCTCATTTTCTTTATCTAGTTGGCATGTTGTATGCTACAGTTCAGGCTGGTACTGATTGAAATGACCAAGTTAAAAGTCTCATTTTAAAGAATGTGTTTTAATGAAAAATATGACAGATTCTTAATTACAGCAGAAATACTGAGCACTGCTATAATGCCATCATGACTCACTTTAACAAGGTAATCAAAAGGGTACATGTTTTCATTCCTTTTTAAAAATTGCCAACGGAACAGCTAAGCAAACTATTTTGCTGATGCTTAATATGTCAGTGATTAAAAATCAGACCTGAATATCTGCAGTACCGAAATGATGATTTGAAAAAGATTGTGATTACACTGTGATAACAGAGGTGGCTGAGGCTAAGTTTGTGGTGAAGGTCAGCTTAGTGAGATGGTTGCAGAGAAATGGGAGACTTTTGTGTACTTGGATGAACTGGCAGTAAATTTCCAAAACTCTAGACAAACTATTATGCACTATTCACTGCTTTTCATCTACTAAATGTACAACTCCATAGACAGAAATCCCTTTGCACAAGGCAATACACTTTCCTTGACTGCATTGTACCATTTCTTATCTTCAGTCTACCAAAGTCCTTTCTGGGGCACACAGCATATCTGCTTGATCGTCCAGCCTGTGGATACTTTTTCTTGGTTCGTTGGTTTCTGCAGCAGATTAAATTTTAGGTCCTCCTTTCTGGGTGGGTTTTGTTTTGGGTTGTTTTTATTTTTTTGGCTACCATATTGTCTCACTAAATCGGCTCAAAAATTAAGAGATCGCAGAGTGGCATCCACTGCTGGAAACTGCTCTCCCTGCAGAGTAAAAGACTTTTCATGTTGAGCTGAAGTCTTTGGTTCAGGTGGGGCCCCTTATGTATAAACACCAGAGTAACGAGGAAAGTTCAGTAGCAAACTTCAGAAGATCTACAATGCAACAAGCACCAATCTTATACTGGGAATTTGCTGATAGGTTTCTTGTGATCTAGAGAGAGGACAGCATTCTTTAGGCTGTACGCACAGCCAATATGAAGTCAAGAAGCAACCTTCAGGCTGATAGAAGATGTCTGTACCTGTCTTTTCTAAATGCTGTCATCTTCTGAAATACGCAAAGTTCAAAAATAATTCCCCAAATTACTCTGGGAGTCTTTCCTAAGGTAGCTGTTTCTTTCTGGTTGTGGAAAGTATTCAAATTGCCTCCACGAGGAGCTGGACTTGATGATCCTTGTGAGTCCCTTCCAACTTGGGATATTCTATGATTCTATGGATTTTTTGGACTTCACTTTCAAGAATCATCAACCAGCTTAACAGAGTATATCACCAGTGAGAGCATCCTTAAAGATAATACATGAGAAATTTCTGCTTAAAAAAGGCTGAAGCAGGCTTTTTTTTTCAAATTCCAAAGGTATGTCTCATTAGATAGTTATATGCTTGAGAAATAGCTATGAAACTGAGAGGTGTCAGTAGGGACATCCTCCAGGTCAGTTATGTGCTCTGCAAGTTCTGCCTGTTCTCCACCAGGTACCTTAATGAAGTGGTTCCCCACAGAGAGAAGCCACCTCCATTTTAGATGCAGTTTGTTAGAACCATCACCTTTTTCAGATGGGCTGAGGTACATGATGCAGTTTTCCTAGGACTCAACCAATAAAAGCAGTACCTGATATTTGTCGTAGAATCATAAATACCACGTTGGAAGGGACCTCAGTGATCATCTGGTCCAACCTTTTTTGGCAAAAGCACGGTCTAGACAAGATGGCCCAGCACCCTGTCCAGCTGAATCCTTAAAGTGTCCACTGTTGGGGAATCCACCACCTCCCTGGGAACATTATTCCAATGGCTGATTGTTCTCATTGTGAAATATTTTCCTCTTGTGTCCAATCAGAATCTTCCTGGGAGTAACTTGCACCCATTACCCCTTGACTTTTCCATGTGACTCCTTGTAAAAAGGGAGTCTCCATCTTTTTTGTAGCTAGTCTTTAAATACTGGAACGTGGTAAGATCTCCCCTCAGCCTTCTTTCCTCAAGGCTGAACGTATCCAATTCTCTCAACCTTTCCTCAACCTATTTCTGTTGATCTGCTTTATGTTGGTGATACCAAAGGACTTTTGTTAACCAGAGGTTTGGGAGTTAAAGTGTGCAAGGAGGAAATATGTGTAGTTTTTCCCCAGTCAATATAATTTCTTGTCCCAACTCTCCACAACAGCCTCTGAGTTGATGGTGACTAGTTTTTCTTTCTCCCAAGGGAATAGGGACCGCTGTTGCAAATAGGCCCCGCTATGGATTATGCAAAAATCACTTTTCTTAAAGGTTTGTTAGCATGTAATTTACACTTTGAATAAGGAATGAGGCCTATGCATAAACCTGATAGCTTTATGCAGAAGGTTTTTGCCACTTCGGGGGAATAAAAATAACTTTAAGATATGAGAAAATATTTTCATAAGGTGAGAATATAAAATTCATTGATAAGGTTTCCATTGCAGGCAAGTTTGGATTTCTGGTTTTTGTCTTTCTATAAAATCTTTGTAATTGGTGGAAAATTTTCTGATAAAAGCTGTCATAGGTATCTGTTATACTATGGATTTCATCAAGAAAATTTTTGCTTCTGATTTCCACTGAAGTGAGAAGAAACTGATTTATTGATTGTAAGAGAAGTTTACCTTTCAGCCTATATATTGACATTGCCAATGCTAATCTAATAACTAAGAGTTACGTTCTGATGCCTTCATTACCGATAGAGGGATCGCAGTGAGCATTGTTTGCATAAATAAATAGGCAAATAGTTATTTAGCCTGTAGTAAAAAATATGCAGATGTACTTGCCTGGTTTTAATGAATTAATCTTCATTTTTAAATTAAGATAATTTGACAGAAGATAATACTCCAAACACATAGGCACAGAATAGGCAATAGAAGTAGAACTTCACCTCCAGTACCCTGGCAATCCATCCCAACTTGGGTTAGGGTCGGATAGAGCTACCATAATGTGCGTGATCCTAATATCGGTTTAATCCTCAATCTTCCTGCTGAAATTAACGATAACTGCTCTGTGTGTTTTGAGAATATTACTGTGATTTAAATCCTTTCCCTGTGGGTTTCACTGTAAGGTTACAAGTCTTTTTGTAAAAGTCAGGGAAGGCTTATCAGAAGGGATCAATTTTGCCAAGTTTTGAGGGGGGTGAGCAGAACTTTGGAATGGTCCCCACTGAGAACGCTTCTTCCAAAATGCCATCCAGTGACAGTCTTTTTGTCAGCGTAGACACAGCGTGAAAATGACCTCCTTTCGACCCAAGTGAAAGGACAGTCTTGGGTATTCAAGAGATTCCCCTTACAGAGGAATAAATGGGAATGTAGTAATTTCAACTCTTCCCAACCAGTTTTAGTAGGAGTAAAGACTGAATGGGCACAAAGTTAACACTTTACACACAGTGTAGTCCAGTAAAGCATAGGAGAAGAGCACCTGCAAATCCATTTCCAAGTGTTCTGTGATACTGGATGACCAATTGAACCTACAGTTCAGTGTCTCAGTTTTCATCAGTGCGTGGATTTATGTTTATATATTCAAGGGAGTTGAAAATGGATTTGAATGTAGGGTCTCTGCTGCAAGAAAGAATGCATTTACCCATGCCGCGATTATGTGACAATTCCTTGAATGCCCCTTGAAGTGGGGCAGTAGGAATGAGAATATGGCAGTGCAGATATTAACAAAACTCTGCTGTGGATGCTGGGTAAATATGGATGTTCCCAACACTACTGAAGTCATAGTTCTATCCTCTCTGCCATTTTTGTCTCTCTGCTAGCTAGAATAAAATACAATGCAAGCAGACTCACCTGAACTATAATCATTCTAAGCTTATTCTTTAGACGTTTTAGATAGCCAAGTGTGAGGGATATGTAAAAGTCTGGTATAAAAATGCAATCTCAAATATTTAGCTAAATAATATGGCATTTTCATAACTTCTTTGTTTGGAGGGGTTTTTTTAAATGTACAGCCATGGTATACTGATTTTTGAAAACCACTGCAGGTAGTGGTTCTAAAAATCACAGTATGGCTGTCGGCTATGCTCATAATGCCGATTGTGCAATTATCCAAAACAGTTTGAGAGTATAAGCATCTAGGCAGTCAGATTCCCATTTTGCTAGTTAGAGAGAGCTGGCATAAAAAGATACACTACAGCAATATATTAGTCTGATTATATTCCTTGTAAAATTGTCTTGTGTATCAGGATCAGTCCCTGCTGTTCTGAGCTCATCTGTCTGGTGAGGAGTGAGAAAAGAAAAAGAATAGATGGAATATTAAATGCTTTCAGAAAATGAGGGGGAAAGCACACTAGCTTTTAAAGTGAAGCAGCATGTATCGTTTCTCCTTCCATTGGCTGTTTATCCAACATCAATACAACACTTTAGGAGCCAAATTACTAAACAAGCTGCCAATTAGGCTTGCAGTCAGCTGGATAGATTAGTGGCTAAGAGAGGCAGATACAAGATTTTCATCTCTTGAGCCAATTACGCAAGTGAATTACCATCCACAATGCTCCTTGGAAGATTTGAGGTAGAAAGACTGACTCTGCTGTGATAGACATAAGTGAGATCCAGGGTAGGGGGTAAGGGTTAGCAGGCCATGTATTGCAAAAATTACCCAAGCAAAAAGAGATCCTTCTAGGAAAGGATTTAAAGGATTTGAGGCTGCTGGGAGCGATAGAAGAGGAAATAATAGTTGTGGTATGCTCTGCAAAGGCATTGCTGTTCTGCTCACAAGTCTTAATCATATAAAAGAAAGATGAAAGGCCAAGACTATATTTATGTACAGTGTCATTTTCTCAGAACTGTTTAAAAACCCGTTTTCTTAACATCAAAAGTAGTTTGGTGGCCAGAGATGAAATTACTTCAGTATGCCTTCATTTGGTTCTTACAACTGGGGGGAGAACAAAACCAAACCATTTTCTTAGATAAGGGTTATTTAGGAGATTGAACCTAGCTGTATTCTGATTTTATTGACCCCAATATAAACCAAACATGGTTGATGCTAGTCTTATTCAGCAAATGGACCATACAAATAAATATTGTCACAGTAGTTGTTTATGGGGTCACAGTTCCTTTTTTATTCTGTAATAAATGATAACTTAATTGGTGAGCTTTTAATTTTTTTTAAACGCATTTTGCAAATCAAATGGATCTGTCAGATCAAAACTGTGCATAGGCGCATTTGTTTCCTGCTGAAGATGTTGTACACTGGTGTAACGTTGTTTCTTAAATACGAAGCAAATTTAAAACCTGAACTTTTGCAAGCTGTTGTATCCAAAAATGATTAAACAGATGTGGAGCCTGCAGCAGCATTAGACCTCTGATCTGATTTTAGCTTACAGATGGAATTAAATTAATTCATGGCAATCACTGTAAAATCAAGGGTATGGCACTGAATGCTAGTGTACTGTTTAACCAGGACATACCTGTCTCAACAGCTGTTAAGAAAAAATTACAAACCTTTATTTTTCATTGAAACCTGCCTTTCATGCCATCACAAATATTGTAACAAAATTAAACAAATGTGACAAGGTTTTTGTTTTCCCCTTCCCAGTTTTGCCTCTTTCTAGTCAGAGGTTACATATTCCATGTATGTAAGTTCATATGCGTAATGGGTATAAACCTTGAAGTGTGTCTGTTCATGTTCACAAAGGTTTGAGGATTGGCCTTTTTTCTTTTTTTGTTAAAGTCAGTTGGCAGTATTGCAAAGAGAAGGAACATAAGTGAGGGCATATTACAGGGCTATTTTTTCAAGCAAGCTACTCTTCCTCGGTGTTTGCTCCTCACTTGTGTAATGGCAGCCACTTCTACATGCAGACTACTCGTCTGGTAGACAAGGAACCCAGATGTTAAGGTTGCTAAAAACATTCTCTGTGTAGGAGATTCCTACAACTTATTAGTACCGAAACTTCCTCGTAACTCCTGGAACCCCACAAAGCCTCATCAGAAATAAACTTAGAAAAAAAATGTATCCCTGCTTCTTTTTGCATAGTCTGATTTTGCACAGTTATTTTTTGTGGGATGATGCAGTGGGTTGATTTTGCTCTTGCTCCTGGGTGGGTCGAGACTGAACACGTCCCAGAGGCAGCACAGCCGTTTCCAAAGCCAGCGCGCTTGGACCATTCTCTCCAACAGGCCCTACCAGCTAGTCCAAGAACTGCCATAGGCATGAATTAAAAACTGAACTTGAAGAGGAATATTGCAAGGACAATTACTGCTTTTAATTAGAAAATAAAAGCCCAAAGCACAGGAATGGGGGTCAGGGGAATAGCACGCAGAATAGCATGATTTTTAAGAGCTCTCTCCTGTCGTGCAGTCTATCAACAATGTGAATTTCCTTTTCCTGATTGGTCATGGAATGGAGGAGGGGGGCAATACCACTATCCATATTCTTCTGACTCAATTGAAATACGTGGCATTACAGATAAATTTTTCAAATGATGGGTTAAAATTGCAATTAGTAATATAGGCAAGTTGGGTGGATTTTCGGTTTTCCTCTATTCTTGCTGCAATACAAAGCCTCCAAATACATTATCCTTTGGACAGCGTATGTTGTCTGATCGTTTGCCCAAAAGTGAGTTGTGAAGCCAAGTTTGTGGCAGTGTCTGCTCTGCTTTTCTTTTCTTTTCTTTTCTTTTCTTTTCTTTTCTTTTCTTTTCTTTTCTTTTCTTTTCTTTTCTTTTCTTTTCTTTTCTTTTCTTTTCTTTTCTTTTCTTTTCTTTTCTTTTCTTTTCTTTTCTTTTCTTTATCTGGTGACATATAAGAATAAATCAGAACTCTTCAGGGGAGGTTTCGGTCTTCTAACAAAAGTTAGAAAAGTATGTACAGTGGTGGGAAAAATAGTTATGGTATGCTTTCTAGAAGTACTTATATATCTTTAAAAACAAAAAGTATTCTAATTATCCTGTCAGTCACCGAAAAAAACCCTAACATTGAGCTACTTCAAAAAAATACAAAAAATAGAAATGTCAGTTTATTAAATAACATGTCAGGGGACAGATTGTTCCTTAATGTATTTTTTTGTGAGGTTGCTCTTGACTGTCTTGAAAATTGAAATTCATATAGAAAGGTACCTCTGTTACAGGAAAAGGTCCGTGGTTTTTCTCCCCAAATGGTCTAACAAAAAAGTTGTTTACGTTGTCTCAGGCTATACTTCACATACCATTCCAGCAGCATTGCTGTCCTTGCCTAAGCAGCATGATGAATTGTTTAATATTTCTAGTTCTTAGACATCATGAATATACTCTTACCCTTGCTCTTTCCTGCTTGGCGGGTCTGTTGGATCTTTCTTTGCTTTTACATTTCTCCATTAATTGTCCCACAGATGTTCATTGGAACGATGCTCTCTGTTTCTTAACGTCACTTGTTGTAGAAAGTGGACTAAAACACCGTCCCAGGATTTTACCTGCAAAGCTTACCATAACTTTTGTTGAATAGTAGCCTTTTTTCTTTCCCTTTTTTTGAGCTAGAAAGGGTAACTAAGAAGGTTGCAAAGCCTGTGTTGTGCGTGCCAGGCAGTGTCAGGGACTCGTCTGCATGAAAATTACCCTGCCTGTGGGGGCCTGAAAAGAAAGAAAGTCTTGGACATTGAATTTTGTGCTGGTCAGTTCAAGAGGAACCCTCTCGGGGACTGGAGGCTGCTGACTTAAAAGCCTTTATTTTAAGCCTGGCATTAAGTATAGCTTCAAACCAACGCGTTTCTCTTTTTCTTTGACTCGGGAACTGAGATACTAGAAAGCTGTCTACCTTTTATGTAGCCAGGGTTTTACTGAATATGGGCAGATCTATAGTGGATAATGCTGGAGAACTGTAAATTCATCATCACGATCATCGTAAGGTTTTTAATGTGCGCCTCTCATTTTGAACTTCTGTCTGCGTATGCTGGTTCCACTGTGGGACTTCGCTTTTTTTGCCTGTGTGTGTTAATTGAGGCTTTTCAGAAGTGTATGTTCAACTTTCCTTGTGTTCTTGTTTAGTAAGTTAATATAATGAGCCAGCTGCTTGTCAGCGGTAAATTCTTGACTGAAGATATTATAGTCTCCAAAAACACAAAACTGTCTCCTCCTACAGTACTTTTCAAAAAGTAGCAGGCCAGAACAAATAGGTAGAAGGTTAAACAGGTAATATTTGAAGCTGGGCACATGGTGGGTTTTTTTTTTTGTTCTGTTGTCAGCGGGAGGAAGATGTTGAGCAAAGCTGAAAACAAAATCCAGCTGCCTACATGCAACTGCTTGTGTTAGTTCAAAACCTTTGGCCCTTTTAAAAAATGTTTGTATGGTGTAACTTGGTAGTTTTTACTGCAGATTCTTGAAATAAATATCATTTGTATCTCTCATGCAAGACAGTTATATATGGGAAGGCTTATCCGTGCATCATCTCCAAACTAGCTTGAGGAATTTGGTTGATGAGGAGAAAAAACAGCTTTGTTACTTGACAGTCACTTTTTTTTGTGATGTGTTCATGGAAAAAAAGAATCTATTATTAAAAAATGAATCTGTTGTATTAACACTTGCAATCCTGAGGAACTTTTCTGCAGTATGGGTGCAGCTTTTTCCCAGAGATCTTGATGGTTCAGAGAGAAAAAGTGTAAACAGCACTTAACGGCATTGACAATAACAAAAGGAAACTTGGATATATCCAATCTTTCTTACAACATTCAGTAAAAGAGAAACTGAATAAATATATAGCTGAATTTCAGCATAGTAGACTGCTTGTATATACTGTTTCTGTAACAGCTGTAATTGTTTAATCAGAAATTATTTATTGTGCTTTATTGAAAGAGGTCTTGAGCATGGATAAATACCGCTAAGAATGGAAAGATGGTCATGTTACTGTGATGCTTAGTAACTGTATAGGACAAGAAATTCAGGTAATCTTGCCTGTGATTGTTAGACTTGTGCAGGTGATGCATGTTCTTTGAGACGGATGTAAAATCCACTCTACTGGAATATGAAAGGTCTATGGCAATATTTGTCCTGCTTAAAAACTGAGTGAGTCTTTAAAAACATTAAAAATAAAGCAAAGCGTAAGACTGTATTATTTAGAATCGTATGCAGTCAGGAGGTCAACATGTGCAAAGACAGCCTGTTCTAGCAACCTATTAGACGAATTAGGAGAATAAGAAGGTTTAAAGCTTTAAGGGAGATTATCCTGCTCTTCTCCACATGGCAGGCAGCGCTGATTAATGCTGTGTGTTTCTTTAATCTCAGGGTTTGTAGGTGAAAACACCCAACCAATCCCAGAAAACAACATTGGAAACAGAATGCTTCAGAGCATGGGCTGGACCCCTGGCACGGGCCTTGGACCAGACGGCAAAGGGATGGCAGAGCCAATACGAGCCATCCAGAGACCAAAAGGACTCGGACTTGCATTTAGCTGACAGAAATGCACTCTGGCTGCCCGATAAAAGCAAAGCTTAAATTTAATTTAAAAAGACAAAAAAAAAAAAAAAAAGGAAAAAAAAATGGCAAACTTATATTATTTGTCGTGATCAGCAAATCCAGTTATTCTTCTCTCAAAGATCACTGAAGTCAAGGCGCTTCACATTAGCTACACCAGCTGCAAGGTACAGCCACAGTGACAGAACCGGCATTCGAGTCTAACTTTATAATGGTGCTAAAATGTACAAAAACTTCTACTTTTTTTATTTTCTGTGATCTTAAAGTTTGTATTAAGCATAAAATTCCGTATATTCACTTTTTTTCCTAAAAGCTTCTGACACAGCAGGTTTTAGTATATAAGCAAAATTTTTTTGGTAAGTGTAATTCCATCTCAACGGTCTTGATAAGATTTGTCGAGGAAAATGGAACTTTTTACAGCTATTGTGTTTTCCCCCTTTTCAGGCAAAGTTTCCAAACCTGGTATTTCTAGTGTTTAACAGTATTTGAGGATAAGCTGTCATTTTGCCCATAAGATATACACGTTTCCCACTGGAAGGTGATATGATATGCAATTTTGTATAAGAGCTTGAAAAATGGCTTTGTTGTCATAGGAATGCCATTCCAACACCATTATCTGGCAATGTATCACTGTCTTCCACATTCAGGCTCAAAAGCAAAGCTTTTATACTTGTTTTTACATTTACAGGATCATCTTTTTTCAGCAAACATTTTGAAAAGTTAAAGTTTATTTTGACTTTGGATTTCCTTTTATATTAATAATCCTCAGTGTTCCCACATTTAAGAGTAGTTTGAGCTTTGAACCAGGAAATTGTAATTTAAAGATGACTGTCTTTCAGTGTTTGTATTCTGGGTTCTGGCATGTTTTAAACAATGCAGTGTTCAATATTGTGTTGTCATTTGGTTTGTGATTGTGCTGGTACCAGTGAGCCACAACCTTTAAGGATCGTGAACAGAAAAAGGGCAAGGAGAAGCAGGATTAGGGTGGAGGAAAGGAAGGAAAAAGATACTTTGATGGCATCTCACAAATCTAAGCTAGCAATTTAAAATCAAGAGGAATCATTAAGTGTTTTAATCAGTATCCTAATGTATCTAATGTCAGCAGAAGCAATTTCATTAAGCACTAACCAATCAAGTTCCTAGGGTACTTATTGGTCTGCAGTGTAAAACAAATTCCACTTTAAAATTAAATGATAGGGCTGAAGGAAGCTGTTGTTCAGATGGACTAAGGAGAAAATCCTGCCCCCCCTTGCCCGCCCATGTAGTAGCTGGCAATATTTACCCTGACTGCGGAGGAACAGGATTTGATTCTCCAGTCTTTTTTTTCTTCAAGAGGAGGAGGTCTCCCTTCCTCTGCACCCAAACTGCAGAGAAAAAGACTTGCTTCCAGATGCTTGCAAAGATATTTCCTTAGACTAAAAAGAGCACAGCTTCATTCGTGTGACTGTGAAATAGAGCGATGACTTTTAAGAAGTGTTTTTATTGCTTTTCTTTTTCTCTCAACTTCACCCATTTTTCCAGAAAAAAGTAATACTAGGAAAAGAAGTAGCAGCAGCATTATAGCATTGAATTTGCTTAAAAGAAATATTCATGCCTTCCACTGTGAGTACTGTTGGTTCGGGAACATTGTTTCACCATATACATAGCGTAGAGTAAAAGGTTAGTTAGTACCTGATACTTTTTTAATGATAGCTGAGTGCACATGTTCTCTGAGTTTCAGGAGAACTATTGCTGTTTAAATACTTGGTATGATTGTGTTGGATTGCTTTCTGAAATGATAAGAAATTCAAACAGACACGGGATTTATAATCAACGCATATACTTTTTATTGGAAGGTTTTGGAGCATAGCATAAGGTGAGTTTGCCACTTCAAATATGTCTTGCACAACTAAACTGAATTAAATACATTCTGTATCCAACAAATTTCAGGGCCACATTCTTGCAAAGGGCTGAGAGCCTGGAATTCTGCAGCTAGCAGAGGTGCTCACTTGTGTAAGTGTTATTTACAAAAATGAATTTATGTGGCATGCTCCTGTTCTTTCAATGCAATGTGCACTGACAGCAAGTGAATTCTAAAGCCGTCTTTGTATTGTACACCGCAATCAGAAATTTCTTAAAAAAATTTTCAACATGTGAATTGTGAAAGTGAATCTTTAACTTCTGGTGTTCCAGCTCTGTTTGCAAAATTGTAAAGGAATATTGATTCTCTGTTAAAATTCCGTTGTTGTGCTTTCTTTACAACACCTACATATCTTGGGCTGGAAGTTCTAAGTATGGCACATAAAACACTTGTTTGAAGTATTTCTGTGCAATTTACCGTAGCAGTAGTTCCTCAAGAAATCAGTCTGCGTCTCCAAAAGTACTTGAAAATGTTTCCTGTTTTAAAAAGATAAGAGGGAAATAATGGATATATGTTGAGAGAAAACCTCTTTAGCCCATTCAACTCCATTCATTCATACCGATATAGTGAAGCAGCCAACCTAGTAAACAACCATAATGGAAGAACTATTTAGTCGGACTGGAAATCTTACAACTTTTTGTTTTGAATCATTCTGTTAGTGAGAAACTATTAGACATTAAGACTAGTCAATAGAGATAGATACACCTTGTCTGTTTTCCAGCAGATATTCTCATAGATGCCCCAGCTGACAGTCAACTTTGTATGTTAGAAGCTGGAGAACAAAGTGATTTGTTAAAATACTTTAATGTAGTGTTTTCAGACATTTTTATGTTGCAGTAAAATTCCCATTCTGACTTACACTATCATTTAATTTCTGTTTTTCCACATCTCACAGGAGTGGTTTTAAAGATATTCCAGTAGTGTGATTTTGCACAATTAAAACTAGTGTTAAGCAACAAAATAAAAATGCATTGTACGTTTTTCTTTTTTAAGCTGTTGCAATGTTAGTTGGCTTTGAACCAAGTCAGAGTACTTGAGTTGTTGTTTTTATTCTTCAGGAACTTTCCCATACCTAACTTGCAATCATACTATCATACCTGCTACAAAGCTGGCTTACGTTATTTTAAAATACATATGTAAGTATTTTCAGATAATAATTCCTACTGGCTGTGACACTGAAGTTTTTTTGCCTACATAAATAAATACGGGATCATCTTGTATCTAAAAGTTACCTTCCATCACTCACCAGATTCTTTCCACGTAGATGTTTGATTAATCAGTAGCTCAGCTGTTGCCATAATGTTCTGCCTATGCAGAACGTTTAGTGAAGAGAAGAGGCATTACGTATTAACAGCATTACGTTTTGCTGCGTGTTCCATGGTGTCTCAAAGTTCTGTGAATTGAGCCATTAACTGTTAATAAAAGAAACCCGTGAGCAGTATCCTATTTTTAAATAAATTTGTCGAAGTCAGGGAAGCATTATCAATATGCTCATTTAACAAGTGTGTCCCTGCATTTGTCTTTCTGCAATTAGGTCAATAATGGATGTAGAATGGCAGTAAATAGCTAAATAATATGTATAGAATGCTTTGCTTCAATAACACAAATGCAAGATGAAATAAAATAAAAAGACTCCATTCTTCATGGGTTTTGTATGTTCTTTTCTTTACACTGCGTGTTTCAATAGCATTGTTATTACCAGGTGAGTATAAAAACGTGCTGTTTCTGAAAATATAATTAAGGTTGCTAATATCTGGTAGCAAGCAGATGCATATTATGCTAAAGCTATTATACTACACAGAATCATAGAACGGTTCAGGTTAGAAGGAACCTTAAAGATCATCTAGTTCCAATGCCCCTGCCATGGGCAGGGACACATATAGTATTGTACGTACCTTTTTACTAGTGCTTCGTTTCTAGGTCGTTATTACCAGCTGAAAAGATTACACCACGACATCAAGAAATGCCTTAAGATGTTTGCAGTACCTTTGTTATCATATTCTTCTAAGACATTGAAATACAGATTCTCTTCGCTCTTTAAGTGTGTGTATTCTTTGATAACTGTGACAGGACCTTGTGCTTTCCCTTCAAACAGTTCTCCAAAACTCTTCCTCCAAGGAGAACTCTCACAACCTTTGTTTTACCTTCCCTCTCCCTACGCTCCCAGGGCGGTTACAGTAAAGGCGTATCAGAAACGGGGATCCCTTCCCTCTTACTCTAAAATCAAGAGGCTTTTTAATTAGACTTTCATCCCTAGCGGAGTGTTCAGGAGCAGTGGCAGAGTTAGCACACAGCAGCGATTGCGTAACTAAGTTACCCACCATGGAGTCCCATACCTAAGGGCAGTGTGTGTGTTCAGCCTGAAAAAACAGACTCAAAATTTTCTTTATCAGCCTGTAGCCCATCTGTAAAGCTAATGTGAAATGTTAAAAGAGAAAACGGCATTTTTAAATATTGTTATATGGTTTTGCTTTGAATTCTCCCTGGAAAAGGTTTTATTGTGGTCAAGTAGGGTTGTTTTTTTTTACAGGTATGGTATTTAGCATTAGGACTTTTTTTTTTCGTTTGTTTGTTTAAATGATCTCTCTGTACCAGAAATGTCTTGGAGAAGGTGCAGCAATTTCTGTGTGGATGTTCTGATTTTCTCAAGTAGGGTTTTTTTTTTTTGCTAAAAAACTATGTAAAAACTTTGCCAGCATAGATCAATATAAGCTGCATCTGCTAAGCTATAAGAGAGCTTGTCCAGTAAAACTGCCAATAGCCTTTTAATGTAAGTGTGCTTTAAGTTAGTGTGTAAAACTTTACAAAAGCAACAAAAGTTTCGTGATTGACTGTCTAGTGGAAATGTTTGGGCTTCCTGTGATTCTCTTCTCCCATCCTACAATAAAACAGATATTGGAGGTATTTTCACTGTGATGATATATTGCTTGTATTTGAATATTCAGTCTTTAAGTAAAAGGCTAAAAATCACTAAGATTCTGTAATCTTAATCTCCTGCATCTATGAGAACAGTGGTTATTAACAGCTATGAAAAGTGGTTTGACTTAATATGAGATATTCCATCTATAGAAAATTATTATTTTGGCCTGACTGCTCATGGCATATTGCTATGATGAATTTAAGTATTGAGTCTGACTTCTGAAACTGTGGATAAAAGTCATTAGTCTCTGAGGAATGTATGTTTTATTGTAATATATTTACACTGATTAAATATGTGAGCGTATTAAAATCATATTATCTTTCAGAATATTTGATCATAGATATGCTCAGTTTAATTGTGCCTTGTCCTTAGTGTTGTCTTTCATCATTAATATTTGTCCATTTTTCTGAAAAAGTGTAACCATATGTATGTTTTAAGTGATTATACACAAAGTTTTCTCTCTTGAATTGTAATCTTGTGTATGTGCTAAGTGATGCCAGTCAAAGTGAAGTTGTTTTCCAGTACCTCCTTAGACTGGTTTTCTGAATGGCCTATCTTGTCTTTGTCAGTTGTTTTAAGAGATTTTGACACTGAAAACTTGAAATTTCTTTAGCCTGGGCAGGCTGTTGCATTGGCCCCTCTCTTTCCTGTGGCCCCACGCTGATGAAGACTGGAAGATACGTAATGCTTTCTGCACATAAATATCTCCATTGACTTCCAAGATGTGAAGTACTAGGTCTAAAAATAAGCATGCATGGAAGTGTTTGCAGATTGGGGCCTTAACTTCCTTCCCCGTAAAAGATACGGGTCCTAATTTTTCCATGGCGTCAGACTTCCCACAGACCCCCGGAGTCAGCTGCCCCTTTGCTGGATCGTGCTGGCTCATCTCCAGCATTGAGTTTCTTTAGAGTACCTGTTTGGCTGCTGTAACGTACAGGTTGGCTTGTGGTTAATGTCAGTCTCTCCTTTCAGTACCAAATGTGGTACCTCCCAGCAGTGCAGGGACTCAGGGTGCCATTTCAACCTTTAATCTCTCCATTTTGCACAGCTCAAAATAAAACAACGAGCTGCTCATGCCACGTTGTCTGGGTCACAGTTGACACCATCAGGCAGTCAGTCTAGTACTGAGTACTTGATTCTGTATGTGTTATGGAGTCTTTCATTCCAGCAAAGTAACAAGAAAAAAAGGAAGGAATATAAAATGTTTTCAGTTCAAAAAGGATATAGCAGAAAAGTAAGAATTGTAGGTAATGGAAGGGATCAATATCACTTCTGGGGCTACGATACAATAAGAAAACAGAAATACTCTTAAATTCGGGGGCCGATGAGCAAGCGATAACAGGCATCAGAAGTATGCAGAGGGAAAATGTAAACGTCACAAGTAATATTTTCTATTTACAAAAAAAAAGTTTCATACAAGACAAGAAGAAGAAATAAGTAATTTTCATTTTCTTTGAACTATTATTATGAGCAATTAAGAAACACATGAAACAGGAAACTTAGTGCCACAAGATATTGAGTCAAAGTGTTTGGCAAAATAGACTCAATGTTTTGGACCCACCTATGAAGGACACTGACAGTTTTAGTACCTGAGGTAAGTTAAACTTCTCATGCATCTATCACTTTGAATGCTTCGAACTTTCTCAGCAAGCCATCTTGGCTTGTTCTACACTTGTTCCATCTCAGACTTCCTCCATCTTCTTCTCAATCATCTCTTGCTGTTGGTGATGGACCTCAGATTGCTTCTGGTTGCCCATTTCCATGAGTTTTGTTTTCTGCTTTAATGAGCTGTGAATTTTTACATTTAAATTCCTTGGAAATTGCCCATAATGTGGTTTCAACATATTATCCTATAAGGTATGTTTAAGTGGTACAAGGAGATTATTTGTAGAGTCGGTACTAACGGGTTTTAGTTTTTCCTCCCATAAAATGTTTCTGCATTTAGATCCTTGATTTCTTTGAAGACCCTCAGCTCTGTTCACCATACTCCCATTGGTTTCTCTCTTGTGAAAACTTGGCTATTTTCTTACAGAATACTGTGTTGGAAGGCACAAGAATTTCTCCGGTTGCATTTACAAGTGTGCAAATCTTCAATGCTGTACTTTTCGTTTCAAGTCTCAAGAGCTGAGTTTGAATTCCATATGCATTCCCTTATTTTTTTCCAAGAGTTCCAAGTTACCGTGATCCAAGCGTCTAGATGTTCTGCCATTTATGAAGCAAGCGGAGTACTTCTCTAAAATTTTCTGAATGCCAAACTCTAGTATATGTGATGCTGGCCCTCTCGTTTCTAGTAATAATAGATATGATCTACAACATAGACCATAGATACATAAGTATAGCTAATACAAGATGTAAAAATTTCTTGAATACCAGCGATACTCAGTATGTTAGTACTGGATGTCTTGACAATGTGCAACCCTTGAAACCACCTGGTGTTGCCCCGCAGCAAGGAGGTCTCACAAAAGCTCTCCAAACTTGCAAGTTCTCCATCTCAGAGCAAAGAACTGGAAAACATGCAGCTCTGGTAGTTCTGTTATAGCTCAATCACTGGAGGCTGCCCTGGCAGTAATTTCTGTGCCAGTTCAGGAGGACCTGTGTCAGGAGGCTGTAGAGGCGGGACTACCCAAGCTTCCTGCCGGGGAGCTGCAACGTGGGCAGGTCTAGAGACTCTAGGTATGCAGCAAGGTCTTGGAGCACCAGCTCAAAAAAAATACATTTTGAAAAACACATTCTTGCTCCCAAACTTCTTTTGGAACTGTTGAAATGTCCTGCAAAAGAGAGCATCTAAGGCAACTTCTACTGTCGCCAGTAGTAACCATGTTACCTGTTAAAGCCAGTTAAAAATCAGTTGTCTTTGGCGTGAGAAGTTCGGGTTGTTGTTCTTCTCGATCACTGGCAGCCCCAGCAGCTGCTGGTTTTGCAGTTTGTCTGTGACGACTCACCCCGCAGACCAGTGGCAGGTTGACCTCGATGGGCTGATCGCTTCAGTTTAAAGGTGAGCATGGGGAAAGGCCAGCACCGGTTTCTGAGACATGTTACCAACAGTGTCCTGGTATGTGCAGGCTTAGAATTCCTGGAAGGGTCAAATGCGCTGATCATGGAGTTTGATAGCCATTAGCACGGTCAAATGCGCTGATCATGGAGTTTGATAGCCACTAGCACAGGCTGCCTTTTTACTGTGGAACAGAGCATCTGGTTCATCTGTGAAGTTCGTGCATTGGCATGCAGGATCGGTTACAAGTTTTTAGGCAGTGATTTGAGATGGGGATCGTTCCAAATGAACCACTACAAGACTAATTGTACTGGATCGTGATGAAAAAGTTAAAATGTCATGGAGAGGAAGATGTCCTATGGTGACTTTTTGTCACCATCCAGGATAGTGGCTATTTGAAGAATTTTGGCCAGGACCACATTCCTGCACTGCCTTTGGACCTGGCGAATCAAAAAGGCAAAACTAAAAAAAACCTGTTGTACTGTGTAGTTGAGAAAACGAAGTTATTTGCCTGTGTGTGTCTATACAAGCAAACACGAACGTGCCTATAGATGTAGATCTCTATAGAGAATGGTGTAACACATAAAATTATGAAAACAGTTGTTAAATGTTAGGCCATTTGCTAAATTGTCGCCCCACATAGCTCACAGAAGTGTGACAAAGCCTTTGGTTCTGCTAAGCCCACATTCCTTAAAAAGGGTGAGTTGCTTCTACGAATGTCAATAAATCTGTGATGTATTGTTTCATATTCTGTCTTTATGTAAACCTAGCCAGGGTTTTTTTAGTTGTCTTCTTCCTAATCAGTGGTAAAGCACATTTAATAGCTCACTTAAGGTGTCATCCATTACTATGAGTTACTGTTAGAACTAATTAATAGAGCTGAAATTATTTTGTAATGAGAAATTGAAGTATTGCATTGTTAAAAAAAAATTACCATTCATAGCTAATTAACGTTTAACAATGCAAATAAGCTGATAATTATTTTTCAAGCCATAGAAAAATTCTGTGACACTTCATATACTACCTTTGTGATCCTAATTGTTTCTGAAAAATATCTTTAGAGAGAAACAGTCTGAAGAAATTTCCCTGCATAAAAGGCAGTTCTGAAATGCACGATGAATGAGAGCTCTCCTTTTGTTCATGTGGGGCCGCATTCGGCAGCTGTTTCTCACAGTAAATACTGATGAAGAGAAGGAAGAAGTAAGGGTCACGAAGGCAGGTGGAAGGGGAAATTATGTCCGATCTTGGCCTGATAATTATGAAATTATGTCCGATCTTGGCCTGACTTGGGCTCGGATCATTTGGATCCTTTGCGGGAAGAGGTGCTAACAGCAAGTGAACACGGTCACTTCAGCAGCAAAATGTATTTATAGGTCATATGTGTGGTAAGTCAACGCAATTGAACCACCCAGAAACCAAAAGGAAAACTGAAAGTCTGACCTTGTGTGACAGTGTGAGGCATGTGAGGTCACAGTCCCCCAGAAATCAAGACGTTGGGGTTTTTTTTCCAAATCTAATCACTTTGGATGTTACTGGAAGCAGTGTTCAGAGGAAGCATAAAGGCATTAAGTGACCACCAGCCTGATGCCATGGGCATCGCCTGCTGATCAGGCAGGAGCCGCTGCAGGCCCAGGTAGAAGTTTTGTTCTGTTCCGTGGAACATTTTTCACCCATTTTTCACAACCAGCCCAAGTAAATATTAAAGCCTGTTCTGCAGTGGCGCAAGCTGCCACTTTCTCATTGCTATTAACTTTGCTAAATGAAATACGATTTTACTCTGTTTTGATTGTTAATCCAACTTCATAATCTATTTTAATGTCTACAGTTTAATGTCACAAACATTTTATTAAAAGTTTTTCTGAAAATGTTGGGTATTACCTTTTTTTGACTCAGCTGTTAAGAAATACTATTTTATTTAGCAGGTTTACGATAATATATAACCAAATAGCAAATGAATCACAGAGGCTCCTAGTGAGCACACATGCATTACGTTATACACCTGATGTTTTAAGTAGATCCTGGTTTCTCTCCAGCGAGACAGTGCCACTAGCTGCCAACAAGGGTATGATCTACTCTTGCCACTTTTGGTTTTATCTGTACATTAGCGTTGTCTTCTGCCTTTGAGTTGTCGGAGTCCAGTTCACAGAGACCGCCCGCTCTGCCACGGAAGAACGTTCCTTGATGGTTCTTTAATTTTCCTGCAGAAGGTGGGGTATTTCTTGTCATTCCGCTTTCAGCTGCCCTTTCCCACCCACTGTGGACCTTTCCTCCAGGACTGTCCGCTGCTGCTTTTTCACTGTTTAAGTGAATTTGAATTTTTTTTGTTGGTTTTGACCTCAAATGAGGCCTTGTTATCATGTCCTATATAATCTTCTGGGGGTCTCCCGTAATAACGTATTTTGCTGAAAGCCACCACTTCTGTTTGTGTATTATCTCCCAAAGCTTTACCTGGAAAACATCACCATTTTGGTCCAAAATTCCTGCTCCAGAGGAAAGGAAAAAGAACCATGAAGGTAATGTTTTATTTTCTTATTTCATTTAATTATTTTAAATTGAAATTATTAATTGATGGAAGAGGAGTTCTGAGTCAAGACTTCCGAAAGGTCGGGGCTGGTAGAACGGGGTCTGGAACCAGGTGTGTGCTTGGTCGGCCTCTGAGTCACGTAACCTCTTAAACCAGGAGGAAGAAACTTTTAGACGAGCAGTAGGTTACTGTTGCAACGTTTTCCTACAGTCAGGAAGGTTTGGTACAGGACTTCCTGATGTTTTCATTATTCTGTATGTTGATTTAATAACTAAAATATTAAACCCATTCCGTAGGTCAGCCTGTCTGTGGTTTGTATTTTATGCTAGATGTGTAATGACCGGTGTGGTTGAAGGTTGTGATATTTATGGATTCCTTTATCAACTTCGATGAACAATATTATGAGCCCCGACCTGAGTAGTTTTCATATCTGTGGGGTGGTCCCATGCTCTGCTCCCCGCGCTCTCCAGGACTGAGGCCTGGCTGGCTGCCCCAGCTTCGGACCCCTGGCAATCATTTACCCCACTCAGCTCAGAATAATTATTAATGATAGTTTGAGCACCTCTTGGGCTAAAATTTGTGGATGTTTTACAATTAGGCATTATTTTTCGTGTTAATTTGAATAGGTATTTAAGAAATGTAACATTAAAATGCTTTCAGCAGATTTATTCTCATTTTACACGTTGTGTTTTTCTTTTTGCAAGAATGGTGTCTGAAAATCTTACGTATGTGTGTTACAGAGCAATGCAAATATTTAGAGAGGCAGATATTCAGGGCAGTTGGTAGTTGAAGTCCAAAAATTTTTGCAACTTGCACCTCTAACGTAGCTCTGAAATGTCAAATGACTTAAGGTATGGGTTTAATGGTAGCAGCTCAGACTCTGCAGGCTGCAGAGCATGGATGCTTTCAAATGTTTTAATTTCTAAATACAACTTCACAAAAGGAGGGAGAAGGCTGAGAAGCCTTCCTGTCACGGCTCTCACGCTCTTGTGTTTCTCCATTACACCCGTTAACAACTACACTAGAAACAAGCAGCAGATTTTTTTCCAGTCCGTGAGTAATTGTCTGCACAGCAGTGACAGATGTGCAATATAGCAGCTTCTTCAGGAAAAAATTAACAGTTTGTCCAGCATGTCAGCTCGCTCTTTTTAGTGCTTCGGAGGTCTTGGCCCCATTATGGATGATTTAGAAATTGAGGCAAGCTAAGACCAGCTGCCTGGGTTGAAAGCTTTAGTTAGTAGCCCTCATCTGCATTCCAGTATTCACTTACATCTAGAAATTGGTAGGGCCCCTCTGGCCACAAGATGAGTATGGGCTGACAATGCCTTGATTTGTTGAGAGAGAGAATAAATGGGTTTTTCAGAAGATGAGGAAATATCACCATTACTGGCCAATTTACAGCATTTTATCTGTTCTTCAAACATGTCACTTTTGTTATTGTTGCATGGTAATTACATAGTGAAACGGAAAGAAAACAAATTCTGGTTACATATTCAGATGGATTGCAAAATCATATAATCCTGATAAATGCCCATTTATGATACACACGGATGAAAGGTTCATTTTAATTTTGAATAGCTAGCACAGCCATAAATAGGATATAGGATTAGATCCCACAGAATCCGATTACCTAAAAGCAAATAGTATTTTTCTTCACTTTTTTCATAACCAGGAAATTCGGTGTGTGCAGGGTATTTGAATAAGCAGGTTTTCCATAAAAATATATGAAGCAAATACAGTTCAATACTTTCTGTACTTTAAATATAATCATTGAGGACTATTCAACTAAGTCTTTTCTGAAGTACTCGTTTCTAAAAGGACATCAACCCATCAATATTGCCGAGAAAGATATTTCGCCCTGTTGCAAACCATACATTTATGACGAATAGATGAAGCTTTGCGTATTGGGTATCTGGTGCAACAAAGCAAAAGTTGGTCAGTATTGCGCATGTACCGTAAATTGCAACCTTTACACCTTCTTAACAGTTTTAAAGAAAGTTTTAGGGCAAATGATGAATTTAAGAAGCAAGTTCTGACAAAACCCCAGGGAGCTGCAATTTTGGCAATAGCTTTCATGGTTGAATCATTGTCTAAATTTGGGAAGCTCCGTTTTCCTCAATGGGAAGGTGTGAGGAAGGGAGGCGTGTGGAAATACAGGCATATATGAACAGAAATCTGTGTAATTGATTCCTGATCGTTACAGAGGTGAAAAGAAACCATTTTGTAAAGCTGTCTGCTTCACAAACCCTTGGTGTCCAAGTTACCTTCACGAGATGTTGTCTTCTCAGCTTTAGGGAGGGTTTGCCACTGCTTCAAGAAGAGTAGGGGTGGCAGAGAAGGGAGCGCCCAGCAAGTCCCCTCTCACCCCTTCCTCGTGAGCAGACGCCACTGTCCCTGAAGGGACGGCAACATCTAGATGGCATTCAACATTCAACAGCAAACTCACGGAGCCCTGCCAGGCGTGGCACAGGCTGCCCGACCCACATCACACGAGCTTGGCTGCAGAAATGGCCACCTACAGATCACACGTGCTTCCGAGGGAAGAAAGATTTGAAAGCTTCCGCTTTGGGTATATCTGAGTATGGTGCCACACGGTGCTAGGCCAGCCTTCATGTTAGACATTGTGTTCTGGAGTAGAGATTTAATTAAGTTAAGGTGGTTAATCAAAATTCTCTCACAAAGGAATATAATTGGGCACCTACTAAGCATTTACCTGTGGCGGAGTCTAGCCTGATTTTTTTTCAGCTGTTTTTATTCAAATACACCATAAATGTAAGTAGGTACCAGCAATCTGAGCAGCCAGACCTCAGTTGGATCCAGTCTCAACCGATGAAATTGTATCTGCCTGCACTTGCCCCCCGTGTAACCATTTAAAGGCTTACAGTTTGGGATCAGTTGTTACAGTTCAGTTCATGGCTACAATAAGGCTGATGTTATCACAGGTAAATATTACTTAAATGACTCATATCGTTCTCTTCCTCAACCTTACACTGTATTTATAATAATTTAGCTTTTCTCCTCCTTCTTCTTGGCGAGTCCTGAATCTCTATGTAGCTATTGATTGGACTGCTACCGACGAAAGATTTCAAAAGGCAACTTTATTGTGGGTCAGGCTTTCTGGTATTGGGAGAGGGAATATATAAAAAAGGCTAATCTCTGCCAAGCAGTGATAGATGCTCTGTTACTTTGGATGTTTGAAGAACTTCCAGTTTGTTAAGGATCCCTGTATGGAGGTGGCCAGTGGGTTGTGTGATGACTTCAAATGGGGTGATGGGTGGGAAAGCCATTGCTCCCTGTTTCAGAAGGAACTGGATGACACGATCTGAGTTACATTCATCTATGGTTTTACAGCAGGTGTGTTGGAAAAGAGCCTAAAATATCCTTTCGATGTTATTGTCATGACGTCACTTTCTTAGTTCTCTGCCCCTAAATGAGTTTTGTTATCACTTTAGCATTGACTAACTTTTCTCCTAAAAGTTTTTTTCATGTGCTTCAGGGTAAAGTAGGAGCAAATATGCAAAATGGCTCCCAGGAGCCTATCCTGGGAGATGTATCTGTAAGATAAATTGCTGCAGTTGGCTGAAAGTGTTTAGATTCAGTAAGTGCATTTCATACAGTTTTGAACACTCAATGCAATCTCAGAGCATTAAGTATGTGCTATTTTTTGTTAATTTACCTTCAAAATCCCTTCTGAAGATTGTGACACAGTGCTTGTGAAGAGCAGAGACCAGTAATACTTATTCCTCTGCCGCTGAAGGAACTACCCACAGCCTGAAATCCATCCCATGGGCAAGTATTCAAAGCCTTCACCATGATGTATTTGCCCTCATAGGGCCTCATGGTAGGATTTGGAAGTCCCAGTGTTGGTGCCTGCCGTTTCCCAGAGTGAAGAGCGTGTCCACAGCCCACGTGATCACATATCCATCCACCACCACCCTCTTCTCCCCACATTCGCTTGTGTCCACATCTGCCCTACAAGAAGTGACCTCTCCTCTTGCCGTTCATTGTGGCAGGGCTGCTGTGTCCCTCCTTAGCAGGCTTTCTAATGTGACTCATCAACAAAACCAGTTGTCTTGAAATGATGTGGGCGACGTTCCAAAAATGGACTTGCTATATTTTCTTCGTGTGTGTGCATGTGCACATACTGGAAAAGCAGCATTTTAAGTTGAATGTCATCTGGAAGAGTTTTTTATTTCAGCCTTCAGCAGTTACTCAGTATGATGATATATGCACACTCAGAAGAAGAATAGTATATGACAAAGCGAAGATTTCAGCTCTGGTGAATCACTGCCTTGTTTTCTGCCCCTCCCATTCAGACCGAAGATTTCCTGCTGCTTTACACACGCTAAGCAGAGTGTTAGATGTAGCTATGTGCTGCTGTAGCCTGACTTTAAACAAGCATCCAAAGTGGCTCCTGAAATCTGAATAATACTTGGTCACCACCTTTAAAAAGACCATAGTTTTGCCATGAGTGAAATTATGAAGAAGTCCTTCTTTAATTATTATTGTTATCATCCTGAATTTCTTAGTGGCACTGAACCTTCCATAATATGCAGCCATCTGGTACAATTGCTTCCAAATACAGCCTCACATTTGATTGTAGGGTCTGGAACATCAGCCTGTAGGAACATGCTGCTAAATCATCTTCCCTTAGTGTCTGATGCCGAACAAATGTAGGATGTTGCAGTTTGCTCAAAAGCCCTATTTTTTTTTCTATTTTAGACATATCCATAACAGATGGGATTGTGTAGGCAATACCCCAAGAAGGCACGGAGAAAGCCACAGCAAATTCCAATAAAGCTGAAAGCATAGCAAGGATGTGGGTGTACTTCATATATAATTAAGGTGAAGTGCAGTTATCTCAAGGGTCCTTAAAATCACTTGTTGAATTAAAAAAAAAAAAAAAAAAAAACACCAAACAAACGCTCTGATACTGGGAGTTGGTATAAGGTCACTAAAACAGAGCTCAACAGCAGGAATTAAAACTGTATCATCTTCATGTTAGTAACAGAGTAGGTACTAGTCAGCTTCCCCAGCTGTGCCAGGTCCAGCAGAGAGAGGTCTGGGGCAGTCAGAGAGAAATACAAGGCTGTCCCAGCCCCCAAAGCTGGGAAGCGCTGACGCTGCTGCTCCTTGGCCTCTGCAGTGGGACAGGGCTGCCAGCGTGCCCTCCAGCCCCTTTCCTGCGGCGGCATGCTTGGAGCACCTCAGGGACGTGTCGGTACGTACAGGTAAATGGCACTTACCTGCAGAACAGTTCCTCACTTCTTAAAGCCCAAGTAGTGCCCGAGTTCAGAGCATGTAAGGGGTTTTGTTCCTATTCTCAAAGCCACTGCATTTTTGCATGGGTAGGGTGGTGTTTAAGGGACTGTTTGGAGGATTTAATCAGAGGTGACACCAGGCTTTCACTGGGACCTCAGTGAAGTCATTTAGTCTCTCTGCGGCACTGTTCTCTCGGAGAAAGCACAGATTATTCGTATGCGGTAGGTGCCTGCGCATCCCTTTGTGTATCCTTTTCTGTGACGGCTTCAAGGTGTAACATCAATCCAGCCCAAACACAAAAGCAGTCAATGAGTTGAGGTCAATCCTGAATACCCCATAATATTTTTCTTTATGTTTGCTGGCATCCAGATGCATAGGAGAAGATGTAACAGGTATCGTTGTGAAAGTCAAGACATAAGGGAGCACAGTGGTCTAAAGCAATTTGCTACACTGATCATATCAGATAGTTCAACCAGTGAAATGGTGGATGGCTAATCTGGAAGTTGCTGCTTATTTTGTTTGGAACTTGTGTCTTCAACCTGCCAATTCGCTCTTCATTTCCTCTGATATTTACATTTCCTCTGATATTTAGTCAATATGGCAGAGACGCTAAGGCAATGCCATTTTCATAAATTATGTGGTTAATCCGGAATATAATATGTAAAATGTATATGTTAAATTCAAAACAGACCAAAGAAATAGTTAAAATACACAGAAGCCAAAGTGCTACCTAGTTCCCAAGTCCTGCTTAACTTGTAGCAACATGCAAACACCTGAAACGTACCTCATCAGCTTTAAATAGAGAGGATACAGCTATTTTTTTCTCCCCAGACGTGGACTTCACATCCATAATGCGAATTAGTTTGCTAAACCTGCATCCGACTCTTTGTTATGTGGCACTTTTGGTTAAGAGGGTAACCTACTACTTAGTGTGAGATCTAACGCCCTTCAGCGACAGAAGGCAAAGGTAAAATAAACCTTCAGAGGTCCCAATACTTGCCAGGGGATCGCATCGGCGTGTGCTACTGACAAAGTAACACGCAACGCTCCTGGGGCCCATGTGCACTCACGGGTCTGCTGCAGGTTGCAGATTTTTATCTCCACAGCCCGTGCAGCCAGAGGGATGGGACATCCTCCTGGGAAGCACCGGCAGGGCTCAGGGTGAGACTCCTGGGGCAAAGGGAATGGAGGGTGCTCCTGGTGGAGATGTCCTGCCAGCCCACCCAGCCGCGAGAGCGAGCACTCGCTGGTGGGGACAGGGTGGGACAAACAGCCCGGTCTGGTGTGTTGCTGAGCAGCGTCATCGACTCTTTAAAGAATAAATGCTGCAGGCTGAGGTGCAGGGGACTGGGGACCTGGTGGCTGGAAGGACACAATTCTCTTTCCCTCCCAGCAGCCATCACTGCCAGTGACAGATCACAACAAAACTGAATAAAAGCAACAGCTATTTTTCACGCTGCCCTCTGCCATTGCCGCCCGTAAATAGCAGGGGTTTGTATGTTAATGTTTCTATTGTTTTAATATTCTTGTTTTCCTCATTCATATTCGAAGGTATTATTGTTGGTGCCAACTCATTTGATTTATTATTTAGAGAAAGCACTTGTTCAAAAAGTCAGCACTGGATATTAAATGATGATTGCTTACGATGAATTTCTTCTTAACATCTGCAAAGCCAATTTTGCCTTTTCTTCTTCCACTTAACTCTAAATGAGAGATCTTAAGCGTAGTTAAATAGGATTCATAATATCCTGCTGACTGAAAATCATCTTGAAATGGGGATGGGGGAACATGAAGGCAAAAATAGTTATCCACATACAAAGTCCTCTTCCTCCTGAATTTAAAAAAAGAGGGAAAGGGAGAACATTGTCTCTAGGTGTACATTGCTATTCTTGGTTATATACGTAACGAAGAGAGAGGAAACTCCGGGGTCAGAGCCGCAGGTTTACTGGAGACATGGACTGGATCTGACCATTGACTTCCTCTCCCTGTCCCCGGGTCTCAGGGTGTTGAAATTAATACTTCAGTGTATGATTAGAAATTGGGGAAAAAATTACACAAAATAATGCCCTTATTTTTGTATTCTTAATTGTGTGCTACCTAAAAATAACAGCCAAAGTCCATTGGATTCAAAAGAAATTTTCCACTCATTTGTGTAAACATTGTGTCAGATTCATATTCACTCAAAAATTTTTTTGCCATTATTATTTTCTGGCCAAGCAAGTAACATCTCAGTAACTTTTGCATTAGCATCAGTATCACGATAAAAAGTAAGATAACGCCTCCATATTAATTATGATATTAATTACCATTTTCACACAGCTGCTTTACAAATTCTTGTGCAAGCGGAGCTGCGGAAGGCACTTCATTTCATTAGCCTTGAGAAACAAACAAACGTGAAAGTAGCTGTACATAAAGGTGCAATGTTCACTGCCACTAGCCAGGTGACAAAGGTGGACAAAATGAGAAAAAAGGGAATTAAATTACAGATTTAATTAGAGATAATCATCAAGAAGGCTGGTAAAACAAACAAGTGTATTATTCTGTAAATGTCCTAACATGAAGCGTATGAAGAGACTGAACTTTTTAGCAGTGCTTTGGTGATTCTTTTTTTGTAATGCAACTTTTTTTCCACAAATGGGAAAATACTACTGGGTAACAACTGAGTACGTTGATGTCCTGCTTTTCTATGGTGGGGGGTGGGGAGGGGGAAGCAGCTTTGGTTTAAAATAGTTGGCTCCTTTAAAAAGTTACAGCCATAGTAAAACACTGAAGCAGAAAATAGTTTCTGGCATAGGGTGCAGCATTGTATTTCTGAATGTGTTATTATGAAGCTAATTGTCACAGAATTATGTTTTAATTTTATGACACATCCTAACAACAGCGACACGAGATGCAGAGCAGGCATTTCTTCCATAAATATTTTGCCCCCTTTCCCTTCTAGATTGTGGCAAACAGTAAAAATGACTCCAGCTACAGTACACCTAGAAACCAGAAACTGATTGTGCTCTCGCTTTAAACCTCGTAGTTTGAGTACCTTGCCTTAAAGCTTAATCTTACACATTTGCTAAAGAAAGGAGAAACATCATAATACAAATTGATTGGATACTTGGTAATTACAAGGGAATGGGAGAAGGGCACGATAAGAGAATATTAGCTTAATTCTTTCTCCCTTTATTCATAAGATGTAGTTGTTTTATTAGCTATCGGCATGCTTGATGGTGTGATGTGACCTAAAGTTTCCTTCAGCATTCATTAGACATGGTTTTCTTACTAAGATGAGAATTCAGACTTAAACCTGCCAACTGTGTCTTTTTTTCTGAACCATTACGTATTCCACGTAGGCCACACAGGTTGCAAAATATTATTCTGCGAGAAAATTATTCTGTTGCAGTGGCTTTTTTTTTACGTGTCTCTTCATCCTCCAGTTTGCCTTATTTTCTAAAGGCCATATTGTGGGTTTCAAAGGAGATAAATTGATAACTAATGTATTTTAGAAGTCTGTATGATTACTTTGGAATGGGTAATTTTCAAGAATGTATGTAAATGTGTACATGCATATAATTCTTCTTGTTTTCAGACAAATTTTTAAATGGAGACAGGCTGTCATTGGGAAAAGCGGTAAAAAGCGCATGTTTAAATCTCACTGACTCCAGATGAAATGTATGCTTATAAATATTGTTCTGAACAAGAATACTTACCTGACCTAGGACTGGCTGGAAAAGATGCTTAAGAAGATACTGACGCATAAAGAACCTAATATGTTTATGTGGCTGCATACGTGGGACTCGAGTATGATTTATGGGCCCAAGGTAAGCGGCATCTAAACGATGGTGGGAAGGTGCTGCTGGTTACCCATGGCGGAGGAAACAGCCGATGAAATTTCTGCCTGAGGGAGGAGCAGTGGTTGGAAGGGCTGCGCAAGGCTCCCAGCCAAGAACGGGAGCAAAACCTGAGTCTTGGTAAGACCTCCTTGAAGGCACATTGAGCTAGGACAGGGGTGCCCGGTGGCACCGCAGAGAAGCCTCACTTAGACGGAGGGCACGAACAAGACCATGATGATTATTGATCCAATAGACTCTTTCTCAGCCTGTCTGAAGTATAGATCTGAATTTAGGGGCTCTTAAATATACCTCGTGAATAACTTCACAGGCCAAAGCTGCTTCGGAAGAGATGTTGCAGTTGGTGGTGTAAATCCTTCTCAGTTCTGGGGTAACAGCATCACCTCAGAGGCTGCCTCCCATGCACACCACCCCCAAAAGCTGAAAACATTACTATTAATGCTAGGTTTTGTGATTTCCTTAGTTTGTTTCATTATGGTCACAGTTTTTAAACATCTCTTTCATGTGGTCAACCAGTAGCAACTAAACGAAACCAGCTGGAGACTTTTTGTCACAGAAAAAAAAAGGCTCCCGAAACCAGCTGTTTCTTTGTGTTCTGTAACTTAGTCTTGCTGTGTACATTAGCATGGTCTTTTTATTTACTGTTTTTCTCTTTCTTTTTTCTTTTCCTCCCCTAAAGTGCTTCTGGATTGTATCTTTGCATATGAAATTTCAGCCTAGAGCTAATTGTTACTGTTGGTGAATTATAAACCGCTTAAAGATAGAGTTATAAAAGCAATTCTGGCACATTCTTGAGTATAGTAGCACAAGCTGGCTTCCCTGATACCAAAATAAACCACATTTTCCTCCTTAAACAAGTTCTATTAAGTCATCCACATCTTTCAAATCCTCATGCATTTCTTTCATGCCTCCCCTGTGGAGTTATCCTTGTTGTTTTGAAAAGGATAGTCTCGAGTCTGAGCCTGTACTTCCAAGTCCTGCTCTTTGTTGCCTAAGGAGTATACAGAGGTTTAGATTGCATCTTTTCAATGCATTATGGCACTGCAGCCTAAAGCCAATACTTGTTTTTTAACTGGCAACCTGCCTGTACGAATGGAGGAAGCAGATTGCCTCTTTGCTGAACACTTAGACAAGGTACTGATTTAACAACAGTGGACAAGCAGCTGGGAGCTGGGCTGTCAGCCTGTCACACACTGACAAATCTGTTGTTCATATTCAGGCAGGATGTTCCAGTTAGATTGCCATCAGTATCATCCATCTACCACAGGCATGCGAGGCGTACTGGCGTCTCCTGCATACCCATAGACGAAATGCTGGTGATACAGCTTTCCGGGGGAATCTCAAGAAAACAGCTAATTTGCTGGCCTTTTTTTTTTTTTTTTTTTTTTTTTTTTTCCCCCCCAGTGGTCTCCTGCAATAAGACCAGGAAGGCAACAGATTCAATTTTTGCCTCTCTCTTTGTTTCCTCATTTGGTATGCTGGAATTATGTGTGCAAATTGTTGGTTACTCCAATTTCATGTCTCAGGCATGAAAGGAAACCTCTAAATGGAGCCTTACCACTTTTGATAAAGCCAAGAAAGCTTTTTCAAAAGCCAATTCAATAAAATGCAGTCTAACTAAAATAGAAATAATAAAATAAAAAAATAACGATTAATAAAGAATACCGAAATTACATTATTCTGGTTTCCAGAATAACTTTGAACATATTTTCATTCAGCCGCTAGATTTGTAGCACTAAAATAATACACTCCAGAACTATTCCATTTGCATAGCCAAGCTCAGTCTGTGGGAGAACTCTCAGCTAAAACCTGCCTGTCTGTATTCACTTTAATCAGTTGGAATCAATCTATATTGGGTTTGTATACAGGAGTGGGTGTGGGGAGGGGCTAGAACATGTGCTGTAATTATTTTATCACAGACATATACTTGCCTATTTCTTTTTTAATTTGGAAAAGCTGCTTTTAAATACTCTGATTATATATTCAACAGATTATAGTTTTATGTTATCTGTCCTTATGTCAAAGTTATCCAATTTGCGGCCCCGTGTGCCCTTTATCTTCTCCTGTTCCAGCTTCAGATGTATAATCCCAAAGCCCACAAAAAGAACTCCTGAATTTAGCTGGGGAGGGGGGAAAAGGTACATCTGTATAATTGCATCTGAATTTGCTGCTGCCTGTTCATCACCTCTGAGTGATAGAAATAACTCACAGCTTTCTCAAGGAGGTGACGGAGGAAAGAGTCCAGTTACCTTACTACTTATTCTCACAGTGGTATATAAGATTTTACATTTTCAGACCAGCACTGGTGTAATTTAAAACAGTAATGGCTCTGAAAAGTGGTAAGCTAGTCACATTCTTAGTAATAATCTATATCTTTTTACCTGTTACCTTAATACTGTAAAAATCATAATGCGACGTACGTTTACGTAGTGTGTAATTTAATCAGCTAATATCTTCAAGCCCTTTTCGCAACCTCTTCAAGTATAATACCTTTTCTGGTCAAGAGAGCCATTTACCTTCACTATATTTTTCACAGTAAGGTTCAAGATTTTCTGGAAAACACTGAGTTCGTGTAGATTAGTTATATTACCTATCAGAAAGGAAAAGAAGAATCTTGGAATTTTCTGCCTTTTTTGTTTTGTTTTTTGGGGACTTTTTTTGAGGCATATCCATCAATAAGAAAGCTCATAAATAGAAAATAGTGCAGTCCAGATTGCAGTAGATTTCCACACAATGCTGGGAACAATATAAAGGGTCGGTAAAAACACGCATAAAGGAGGCAGGCTGATGATTGTCTATGTTTCTTACGCAATATGCTGCTGAGTCTTCATTTTTAGAAACAGTTAATTTGATGTAATCTTTCATCTCACCCTAAAAGGAATCTCTGTTATCTTAATCTTAGCTATCTTTCCACACATAAGAAAGGGATGAAAACAGAAATCTCTTTTTATAATTGTTTATGAGGTTGGTTTTTTTATAAAAATTGTGTTTACCAATATCAACACTTGAAAGAATTTCCAGGCTTTTAAATTCATGAAATATTATTATCTCACCTTGGGTCATATTGAGATGAGTGAACTACACAGCAAATTTCCCAAATGATGAGCTACAGCAGTTTTTTCTTTGTTGAAGTCTAGTGCTTGGTCTTTTGAAATAGCCCTACACGTTCATCAGGCAGTAAACGTGGGCTGTAGCCATAGAAGGTAAAGTGATTTCTAGATTCTTGTTTAAAATATAAATAAAATCTGAGGGAATCAAACTGCTTTTGTGGTTGAACGTGAACAAAAACATGCTTTAAAGTCTTTCATACATGGTCACATGTGGAGGTTAAGCTCCTACTTTTTGTACACAAATGTAACAATATCGGTTCCTTATCTTTATAAAGTCTCTGGGTGTTCTTTGCTCTGAAACCTCAGTGATTTTTGATTGACAGAAAGATTACCTAATAAACCTTCACCACAAACTAATTAATCACTGTGAATACAACACTAAATTGGCAAGCATAAAAAAGCAAATGAGATGGGTGTTGAAGACCGTTTTCCAATGACCTTAGTTAAAAGCCAAGTACAGAGTGTCGAAAGCATCAATAATATCGCACTGCTAGTGAACTTACTTCTTTACTAGAGCTGCCTGCTTACAGGACGCACGTGAGAGTGAGATATTAAGTCGCTCCGTTCACGACTGCGTAAACCCTAAGGTGTTTTGGTCAGTGGGACCGCAGTGAGAGCGGGGCATCACCTCTTAAGAAAGGTGGGCAGGACTGGGATCTGGCTTATAGTTCTCTGCACTTCTTTTGCAATTACTAATTGCAAGTATTTTTCTCAAAGAAAGTATGCTATTGTAGCTGTTATCTTGACATAGACATTTCATTGCATCCCTGAGACAAGGTTTTATTTTACTGCAAGGGGGTGGCATTGTGGCAATGCGGCAAGCGGGTTTCCTCCGGTCACAGCGACCCCCACGAGCTGTGAGAATACCTCTTCCCCATGCACAAGTTTAACAAAGATAAAGTCACCACAAAGTGATATTCCTGACAAGTTTATCTAAGTCTGAGGCTTAGGTCAATATAAGATCTTAGTTCTCCACTTGCTTTTTTCTTTTCTGATGATTGAATACCCCTACAGTCTTATTTATGGCTCAGGTATAGGGTATACCAGCATCACCGCAGGAAATACACTTGTCAATTTTTTAAGCCTTGAAATTAAAGACAGGAGAAAGCTCTGATGGTTTTTATCCTACTCAGATTGTTCCCTCTGTTCAGGGAGGCTAATATCAGGGATTTTGTTCGGGCAGTCCCTGCCAAGGTTGAGATACACAACACCCCCAGGAATACATCGCCTTTGATAGAACAACTACCTCTGCTGCTCATTCACTTTCCTGTGCAGGGCTGTGGAGGGGGTGGCTTTGCTCATGGGGGCAGAGTTCCAGCGGTGGGGGTAGGAAGAAGAGGGGCTGCAGGAAGGGATTGTGAAGACCCTCTGCCACTTAGAAGTGCGGAGTGGGGGGAAAAAAAAATCAAAAGTAAATTAAAAAATACTGCAGCAGTGAACCAAAGCGGTGGGAAGGGTAGTGCGGTTTTTCTGGCAGATGAGGAAAGCAAGAGTTTTGTTTCCATCTATAATTACACCCTGTTAAAGTCTGTTTCTATATCGCTTCAGCTATGTTCTGTCTTATACCCCAGCTTAACGTCAGTGTTGTGTTTCATTAATGTGTTGGTTTACCCATTCATCTGAAGAGAGGGTGAAATAGGCTTTCTTTCCTGCGGTTTTCAAACAGGTACCTGCATACCATCTCAGTCGCTTGCAAACTTTCTGTTTCTGACCTTTTGCTTCTTCAACAATTCCTGCATAAAGCAATGGAGATTGTTTCTATGTGCCATATACCTGTGAGCAGACAGGTGCAGCGACTAACTTGGATCCAGCTGGTACCTCTGCATTTCCCATTCATCCACTTAACTGGAAATCTATTTAAATAACAATTTCAGATTTGTGGAATTTGATATTATTTTTTTTTTTCTTGCTAAGGTTCTGGTTTGCTTGTTGACAGACTTATTTTTTTTTGTTTTGTAAATTAAGCTAAAATCCTAGGAGGTTGGGGATAGGGGAATAGACAATCATGGGCTCTTTTGTCTCGCGGCACCTGAGTATACACAGACCCCTCTAATCTTCAGCCTCCCAGTACCTTGTTTGTTCAGCGAGGTACTGGGGCTGGCTCTGTACGATGCTTCGTTTCAGCAGCTAAAGAATGAAGCAAACCTCCGACACTGCGAATACCTCGTTCAACTTGGCAGGATTACAAACAAGCACAAAAGGGACTCTGTGCAATGGGTCACTGCAAAGTTGAAGCCACCGAGAAATTTTAGGCAGGGTCCAAACAGACCAGAGCCCGAGCTGGACTGCCAGTTTTCATCACTGCATTTTCATCTTTTGTCCTCTCCCAGTTATCCCCGTTGCGTTCACGCGAGCATCGGCGTCATTTGTGCCTGTTCCGGAGGCACCTCGGAGGAGCGCAGCGTCGGGCTGCTGAGTCGGGGCTGGTACGGGCTGTCTGCTCCACGCTAAACGCGCCTGCCCAGCTCCAAACACAGACATCCCCTCTCACGGCCACCGCCGCTGCTTCCAGGGATTTTAATGAATTGGCCGCTATTCTCCAACCCACTTATTTGCCTCCTGCAGCATCCCCCCCTGCCTCTGCCGGTCTCTTCCCTTCCCCACTCCCATCCTGGCTGCTCCCAGGCAGCGGGGAGAGGGAGAGAGGAATTATTTATTGTGTGCCTGTTGAAAATGAAAGGCTTTTACATTTTAATGAGCACTAAATAGGAGCGAGGAAATATTGTTCATTAGCTGTAATCTGTGGAATTGCTTGAGTGAACTTCCTTTGGAGGCCGCTTTAAACGGTTCACTCAAGTAAAGCAGTTTGTATGGTAATTAAGGGAGCATTTTTCTGTCAACATCTGTGCTGCTATTTATAACGCTGAAGGTATCTTATTACTCCACCAGAGAAACATTAAAAAGGGTGGGCAGAGAAGAGGTTGTATTTTATATACATATATTATTACTGTTTTCTCTTTTCAAAACCTCTCCCTTTACCTTGTTTCCTTTTTGCTTTCTTATTCTCTCCTCACCCTTCCCGCCACCCCCCAATTTGCCAAGAAAAAAAAAAAAATCCTGTCCACTATTTCCTGATAGTAAGGATTATCATTCTGACATCTTTTCATTAATCATACCCTTTGCTCAGCAGCCAGGAAGGGAGACTCAAGCTGCTTGGCAAAAACAAGAGGCCCGTGTCTTTGGAAACCATTCCTCGTCCCGCTTCTCTCCACGGTAAAATAGATGCCTCTTGGCTGGGTTGTCGCAGTGTCCCCGGGGGGGGTTAACGCATCACCACCTCTGTCCTCCCCACATCCCTCTGGTAGCACGTCTGCGCTACACCCAGCCCCAGCTCCTGGTGTCTGCAGTGAGGAGGGTAAGGGGCAGGGGGTGATGGGGAGGGGTAATCTTTCGCATATTCAGGATTGTTATATTATTTAGAATGTGCAGTCGATATTTTGACTTTGCTGCTCTGAGGAAAAGATTTTGAGTGTAAGGAATGGACCTGGGGTTTACATACAAAAATGGAAGGATTTTTATTTGTTCACTTTCATTTGATAACACCCGTTCTTTGAACCCCCCAGCAGCCACGCTATGCTAGGGCAATGAGGAGCCATCACCAGGTATAGTTTTACCCTTACTTTTTCTCTTTTTGCTCTTTCCTGTACTCATAACGATATTGTTTACATCCTGAATGCAGCTCATCACTTAGGGATATGGGAAATTATGTCCTTTAAAAGTTGGAATTGCCAAAGCAGAGATTTACGTTACCCAGGGGCTCCCAGCCCGCTTGGCTCTAGGTAATTTCCAAAGAGCTGCAAACCATCTCCCGTCATGCATGTGTGCAATGCCCACTTTCCCAAATCTAAATGTCTTCCTCCTTCCCTTTCTCATGTCCTGAATGATTCCTTTTTGCTTCCGCTGTTTTAGTTCTCCCTTTAAACCTCGGACATAATTTTCTCCCACCCCTAAACTAAATCCAAATCTGGGGTGTTTAAATGGGGTTTTCCATGGTGTTTTGCATACGTGCTAAGAAAGCTCCAGAGAAGAGAACGGAACATTTATTCCGTTCTGTAAAGATTTTACCTTTTTCACTAAAAAGAACCTCAAAATGTATGAGGAAAAATTCATGAGGAAAAGCAAGAAGTAGAGTTAAAGCTTGCTAGAATGCACCAGAAACATTGCTCTATAGAAATTAAATATGCTGTGCCAGAGCCAATAACTTTTATAGATTTTTCTCTACCTGTAATGAAGGAAAAACATAAATGACTATCATAAAAAGTAAACATTACAGATAGAAAATCCCTTTTACAGCATTCAGTCCATCTTTCTGCCAATAACAAGTTGTTCCCTGTAGTATATTTTTCTAGTGATTCCTCCAGTCTACTGTTAAACATTTCAAGCGATGGGCCTTTCTGTTCCCCGGAGAGATGGGCTGAAAGCTTAGTGCATCTCAATGTCAGGAAGTTTTCCTTGGCAACTTTAATTTTCTCTATCTTTATTTCTTCCTACTGGTCTTGGGATATCCCTATAATTACTTATGTTCCTTTGAATTTCCTAAGTGTCCTGTTTTGGAGGTATCTGTATCATGATTCTGTATCACCGTTTCATAACTCTGCGGCAAAAATTCCAGCTACAAATTTCTTTTCAGTCTTGGCTTACATTTTAATTTATAGGTAACATTTCCTTAATGTTTTCATCCTATTTACAGCAAGAGACCTTATCATATCACCAGACTCAATATCACTGTTCTTTTATTTTAACGGGTAACCTAATCACGAGACCGTGACATCTGCTATTTTTGGTAAGGGGCCAGCACTGGTTTCAGAAACAGGAAAGTGCTTCCAAAGAGAAAAATTACATGCAAACAGAGGGGAAATAATGGAGAGCAAAACTGTCCAACAAGTAATAGAGGTATAAAAACAAAGGGCGGAGGTTTTTCAGAAGAAAGCAGATGAGTGAAGGCCTCTGATACAGAAATGAGCAATTTACCTGAAGAGATCGAGAGCATTTGTAATGAAGGAGAAAGGGAAATTTGTCAGAATCAGCAGCACAAATACGCGGAGCTGTTCTGAAAGAGCTCTATCACACCTACATGCACCCACCCACAGAGGAGATCAGAGAGGCTACCAGCGCTCCTGCACTTCGGCTGATGGATGTTCAGGTGTACGCCCGCTTACAAATTGGGATCACAGCAAAGAGCTGAGGGCCGTTTCATGGGGCTGAGGAATTTGCTCCTGAGTTGGAGCCTTTCCATGAAACCGCTGGCAGGAGCGGTAGAGGCTTTATGCCTCCTTGCAAATACAGACCTGCATCTCCCGGGCATGGCGAATAGGGAAACGCTCTCCAGATTGTGACATATCAGAGTGCTTGAAAAATTAAAACTCTGTCTGGATTTCATTATGTCTGATTAACTGTGTGATAAATGCCAGAACATGGATCTTAGAAATTTTGTCTATCTTCTTTTCGTTAATGTTTGGATTCTAGGTGAAATACGTCTTTTGCAGGCTATTAATTGTGCTTGGAAAATCATCTCCCTCAGAGCCTCTGAAACCCCAACAGACATAGTGATTTTCCAAATAGGACTGAGAAGAGGCATGTTTCCTGTATAGGTTGGACGCAAAATGTTTCGTGGCCCAGCCTGCTGACTATCTAGAGACAGACTGGGCTCCTCCTCATCTGTTGGGCAATTCAAACACCAGAAAAGGCAGCAGGGAGACATCTATCAAATGGTGTGAACACAATAGCAAAGTACCACAGCTTGTTTCTTTGCTGAATTGGAAGAAAAAAAATGCTTACTAATCAGGAAGTCAATTCATTGCCAGGAGGCAGCATTAGACCTTTTGTATGTCACATAACTTCACATTTCCCCTCCATCTCTGTGATGAGCTCAGTTTGACTAAAGCACAACTCCCCAGAGTTACCCAATCTTGATTTGTCTCATTTTCTTTAACATTTAAACCTTTCAGGTACTTTTTCAGCCAAACACACAGGGCCAGACAACTCCAGAAGAAATGTAAAGACCACTGGGTGGCAACTCACTGTGACGCTGCAATTGTACGATCTGCCAGTAAAGGACTGAAAAAGAAGTCTGCTTAGTAAGTACCTACTTACTCACATCTCTTACAAGGTGTATTTAATTTATTTTTTAATAAGCAATTAATTTGATCCCGTTGTTTAATATGTTTTATTTAAGAGGCCTCTCAGTGACATAAAATACCAGAGTCAAAAAAGGCAGGAGAGGAGGAACATAAATCTGTGCAGTAATGGTTCATTTTCTCATCAATTGTGTTTTTAATTGACAAAATAATAATTGATGACAAATGAAGAAACAACTTTTAAGCATATTAAATACTCCTATCTTTTGCTTCTATAAGTAAACTATATTTTAAGGGTAAGTAAACTATATTTTAAAAACATCTTCCTCCCTTCCTTACTCGTGACCAAAGTGTTTTTCCCAGCACTTTAATGCGCAGCATTAAGTGGCGTCATGTAAAAGGCAGCTTTACAGACAGCTCTGGTTCTGCATCATCAGGGCATCTCCTTCCAGCAGGAAGCTCACACACATGCTTGTGGTTAGGAACGTGTAACTTCTAGTGGAGCTCAATGGAATTAAGCTCATGGAGGAACTTTAATGCTTTGCTGAGTGGGAGTACGTTTTAGCATACGCTCAAGTATTTTTCTCAAGAGGCTTACCATACATAAGACTTCTTGATAGGCCCTTCTGAGTTAAAAATACCTGAAGTTCTTTCTAATGAGGATCTATAGCTTTCTGCTCAAGGTAATCGAGGCTCCCAACATCTTGTATTTCAAAATCCTTATTATGAAGGAATAAAAAAAGGGTTGCATGAGACAAAATAAGCACAGGTTAGAGTGAAAAATAAAAATGGAGAAGGAAAACAGTAGAGCAGAAATATGTAGGCTTCTCTTACAGCACTTCTTCATTTATAACCTTTCTTAAGCTGTACCACATTTACCTATAAGCTCTTTAAGGCAAGGATTCATCATTCTACATGTGTACGAGAGGCCTAATGTGGTTTAGGGTGCGTTTCAATATTTAAAAACAGGTCATTTTCTGTGGGTGTTACAGAGTTTATTATTTGCCTTAATTCTGTTTTAGTATTTATTGAATGTCTAAACAATGCCATAGACACAGATAGACACGCAATTAATAATAATATTTTCCAAAGATCAAAAACATTCTTCTGGTTTTTTGGAAGTTACTTCTGAGGTTTCCCAGGTAGTGCACCACTGTAATACAGGATTAACACGCGACGGGACATGTTTCAGAGGTCCATTAATACATGCCGTAGATGTGCAGCCTCATGCATTCAGCCACCGGAGGCGTGCATTAATGGACCATTAAAACATGCCCAGGAGTGTCTTAATGCTGTTACAGTGCGGCTCTGCAAATTTTTATTCAACTTTTGTATGAAACAATTCTTTTCAAAAATACAGGTTTTACTATACTCTGAAACCTCTCCTGTTCAGAAAAGAAAGGGCTTTTGTGACACAAGAATAAGAAAACAGCAGGACATGGATATAAATACCATTTTCCCCCTGCCATTTTAATACATCCACTTTTGATTTTATATTGTTTTATAAATAGCATAGTTCTAAGGCCTGATTTTCATTTTTGCTGACCTACCTTTCCACTGCTCAGGAAGGGTAAAGGAGCCTTAAAATGCCATAAATGTAAATCATACGCACACCCCCAGACTGCTTAGCTTGGTTGCTAATTTCAATAGACATTTCTAGGTTTCTAGGTGAGTAAGACTTTTAAGCAGCTTTGGACTTTTGTTGAGGAAGAAGCAAAACTAGAAATGCAACCAGTTTGCCAACTAAGTTTTGCAGTAGAAAGCTAAAACCAGGGAGGGAAAAAGTGGGTCTGGCGCAGGTGGTCAGAATCTTCATACGCTCAGTAAAATGTTGTCACCGACCACATCAGTTTCACAGCTAAATACCAATTTAATTAACTCTGTAAAATAATGTTATCAGGCAGTACTGTTATTTTATTACTGTTGCGTACCAGTAATACAGAAATTGTTATTTTTTATTATGCTAGTACAGCAAACAATCATCCATGATCTTATGCTAAATCCTGAGTGAGCACATACTGCAAACTGTGGAACAAACCTTACCCTCCCGTGTCACCCTCTTGTTTCAAAGTCAGGAGCAGCATGAAGAGCTTGGAAGTACTTAAGCCAGGCTAGAGAAGATTTCTTTAATGAAAGTGCTTTGAAAGAAGGCCACAGGCCACCCCTTGAAAAAATTCACCACCTGCCCCAAAATAAAATATCGTCTCGGGTCAATTTAAAATTTGCATTTGGATTTTGCCTTTATTTCTTTATATACTTATTGCTGCATGCCATTGCGTGTAGCTGAAGCCAGCAGTCATTTTGAAATGGAGCGTTGCAACACATTGTTCAAAAAAGATTGTGATTAGGTAGCAAAGCGTTGTTTTTCCGTGTTTCTTTCTAAAAACTATTTAAGGAAATTCTTTGCCTCTTTCTGAGTTAGTTTTCTGACAGAAAAGTTGCAGTGGAGCTCGGCATTTAGACTAGCATCACTTACGGCTGTGTATTAATCATTATCAAAACAATAGCATTACACTGTTATTACATATTCCTCCTCCTCTAAGTGTATAAATACAGTGAGCTGTGGTTTGTAAATACCCGTGCTGCTCGAGCTGCACTTTTCATTCGCAGGGCTGCAGGAGGAGCGTCAGAACAACGCCAGATTTAATAGCAGCATCACCACCCCAGAGCACCAGCTCCTCAGCCACAAATCCTCAGTGCTGATCAGCGCGTGGGCAGTGATAGGGGAAGGCAGGACTAAAAAAATGCATTTAAATTCTGATTCCAAAAAGCCACATTAAAAAGTTTCTAAAATACTGCCCCATGATGGGCTTTGGGGTTGGCGTGTAATGACAATGACGCATAAAATAGGTCCTAACACTTCCTTTCAAAGGCTCTGCAGTTCCCTCTTACTGGGAAAACTCTGTCATTGATATAATTTGGAGTCTCTCCTGGCAGGTAGTAGCAGCTACCTCAGACATGGGCAGGACGGATGGAAAGGAAGGGATTCACACCTCAAACAAGGTTGTCCTGGACATCACTTTGACGCAAAGTTTCAAAAGAAATTACTTCGCATTACTTCAAATAGTTTGATACTGCGATATACTTGCTTTAATAGTCAAGTGAAGCAAGACTTGAAATCTTCAAGTGAAGATTTCAAGAAGAAAAGAAGAAATCATTAGTTTACTCGTTCACTGAAGAGACATGCTGTGACGTTTTAAACAAAACAACAGTAACAAAAACTATCTCTTAAAAAATGTGTGTCTAGAAGACGTGTGTGAGGAAGTATAAAGCCAGACTGGAGAATATTTAATAAATTGTCTTGAATATAGTGCTGTTGTTACTGGAATAGCATTAAAAACCTGCAAGGTGTTCCTGGGAAATGCCTTCACTGGCATAGCTTTAATCTACCGCCACTTAAGCAGCAAATACTAGCGGAGACTAGATGGGACATGAGAAGGGAAAATCAGAGTATTGATGCACAAATGCTGACTACCATCTGGCACAGATGTCATTTACTGCTGTTCATGAATCAGGAACCAGTTAAATTTAACAGGTTTAGCAGTCTATCCATCCTTGTGCAATGCTAGGTATTACAATAATTATTCTTCAGAGTTGCAACCTATACCGTTCATTACTTTGGGAACAGAAATTCTTGATAATTTTTTTAATTAGCATAGTTTTTAGGTTTAGGTCATATTCTAAATACACAACTTACAGAATCTAATAGCAACATAAACATTTAACAACAGTAATCTTTCAGCTCTAGAATGTGTATGTTTCAAGGGTGCTTTTTGAAAGAGAGCTATCAGGATTGCTAGCTGAAGGGGTAACTGCTGCATGATGGGGTTATTTCATCCACTGGAAAAAAAGTTTTCAGCTTAATTTTTTTAGAAAAACACATGTAAATTTTTTTTTTCTAAGAAATATGATTATTTTGCTGATCGTCTGTGAAAAAAGCTTTATGTATCGCATTAAGTAGCCATACAGTTGTATTTTTAAATATATTGCATTATATAGCATTAAAAACATCCATAGCAGAATTGCAGATACTCTGCTGTGTTTGCATTTTAATTTTTGGAGTAATATTTACATGTTTACAACATTCAGTGATTAAGTTAAATGCCCTCTGTCCAACATTTCCTTATAAAAGTAAAGCTCGGAATACACGAGCTGTTTATGAGCTGCAAATGAATATATTGAGGTATCATTAATAATGGCAGCTAGTTTATTTTGTTTATATGTTAGGTCATGAAAAGCATCCTATATGGGTGATAGAAGATATTAATTTTATTAAAGCTTTCTCAGTTTCCAACCCCTTGGACTCTTAAAATTTGATGTAACTAGATTTTTTCCCAGGACAATCAAAAGTGCTTTCAGAAGTTTGTTTTGGCAGTCTGGGCCAAGAAACAAAATTACAACTTTTTATTCTTAACAGAAACCAAAATGCTGTTTAAACATGAATTCTGGCCTGCAGGTGAGATAATGACCAAAAAAAAAAAAAGAGAGAGATGTGGGGAAGGAGTGAAAGCAAAGGGAAGCACAACCACTGCGCCAGTTATAAAGCCTTTTTAAGACATGGTTGCTTCTAGAATTATACTGTTAGCATTAACTACTCTGCTAAATGTAATTTCAGAGCAGCTTGGCTATGCTGGGACCAATAATGTTTCAGCAGATGTTAACAGTGAGGGAATTTAAAGATTACAGAGTTTCATGGGCGTAGTAAAGCTGCAGTGGGAACAGAAATATTACCGTAGCTGTTATGTTCTGAGTGCACCACATTTACTGACAAGTAATACATGAGTGATAGTGAGGACCAGGGGAACAGAACTTTATACTTACTGGTCAGCAGCCTATAAATTCCATAAATTAAACAAAGTTTTATGTATTTTTCATTTCTTTTCAGAATGATCCTCTCCAAGGGCCCCTGCTTCATGTTAATTCCACCGACAAAGCCTAGCTCTGTCTTTCAGCCTTTTTTCATGAGGGTATTTTCCCACATGTATGTTCCCTTTTTCTCCTCCCACTGCCCTCCGCTCGGAAGGTTTTCACAAGCGGTGCTTTCTCCCCAGTGATCCTCGGTGGGCCGAGCCTTGACAATCCACTGAAGAGCTACAGATACCGGCTTCTGCAGGAGGAAGGCCATTCACAGAAAGATCTTTTTTCAAAAGCGGGCCAGCCATTTTGTGCATGACTTCTGCCCACGGTCTCAAGGCAAGGAAATATTCATCGTGACTTATTGAGAATGTTAGAGATTTAAAAGTTCATGGAGAAGTCGATGTCCTTTAATTGGCCTTCCTAAAACAGCAGAGATGCAAACTTGAGGTGAAAAGGACAAACTGGAACAATTACTGCCACCATGTAACGATGTTCAATGCAGTTCTAGCAGTAAATGGAGTGGGGGGTAAATAAATTGGCTAAACATTATATACAGCTGTCAGATGTGAGGTGAGTGTCCACTCACAGATCTAGCGACAGAGATGGAGCATGAGCCGAGCGTGTATTGCAGAGACCAAGGCTAAACTGGCAGAAAGCATGAACTGCTGTATCTGAGCTCGATTACTTAAGCGTGGATAAAGCCTTAGGTTGAATTCATTTAAAATGTTATGTTTAGTTGATATTTATCTAGTATTCGGTTTTTCCTGATCATACCAGTCAGCAACAGCATCGCCTTACCAGTCAAAAAAACTAGGCTTTTCAGAGAAATGAAGAAAATAAACAAAACTTACGCTGTTTTCTATTGAAGAATGAAACAGTTCAGAGTGAATATATCCTGCACTGCTACAGAAAGGAGACCAGGAGAAAGTAATTAATGTATTCTCATTTTAAGGGCATGCTCTCATAGACTACACAGGGCTACTGACTTCTTTTCTACTTTCAGGTTGTGCATTAGGAGGGAAACGGTTAACCCGTTGTCAACTTTTTCCATCCCAAAGTTCAGTACAAGGCACCACCGATGTAAAAGTTCCCTTCCCATGATGCTGACCGTGCAGAGCCCACTGCCATGTTGGTCCTGCCCCAAGACCTTTCCCTTAGTGAGTCGAATGCTTATGAAAAAAAACAGTACAGTACCGGTATGGTGCTCGTTAGGACAGAAGATCGCAATACAGCAGGCTACATAGTGAAAGCCTTTTTATTTTGATGGCAGTCTTTCACTGTCTATCATAAACTTAGTGAAGCAGGCTTTCTCTATCCAGCTCTCCTTTTATTGGGCACAAATCACTGCTGACAGGAAGTTTTATGCCTAAATCCGTTTACTGTCCTTGTTGGTAGTCTTTAAATTAATATTTATAAGCTGCGAGAGGCCTAAAAGGATGCAGCAGTAAAATATCTAAATGCTTCAGTTTGGCTTGAGCTGAATTTTCTTCTTCTCGACCACTGACATTCCTTAATTACTAGTGACCCAGGCATGCATTGTCTCTGCTGCTCCGAGCCTACAAATCACTCCCTTCCATAGTATTGTGGCTGACAAAAGGGGAGGTTCAAAGCAGACCAGTTTCTATGATATATTGGATGAATAGGTGTGGGCACAGGGAGAAGAGAGAGAAAAAGAAATACCTTCAGCAAAATGCCTTAAGGAAAGCAACTTAAAGCTGAAACAAACGATTTGGCTATGACAAAAAATTATTGTCATTTGAATTGGCAAAAGTAACAGATTTAGTTGCTATAATTTTTAAAACAGTGGGAAATAAACCAGAGGGCATACTGAGCTCAAAAAAACCTCAGCTGGGCATATTCAAATCTTGAATGGATGATACATACTCACACCCTCAGCAAAATGACCATTTTCATTAAATCAATATGAAGGACACTTCTTTTGCATATCAAAAACTGTTGGGCAAGCTGAAATTAGAACAAAGCTGATTAAAAGTAAAATTTTGTTGCATTCAGTCTTTTCCTCCTTTTTGTTAATATTTCAGTTCTTTTTTTCCTTGATGTCTTACTTCTGTCGAAGTAGGTGAAGGGTGTGCAAGAGAAGAAAAGTAAATATAATAAAACCCAGATCAGCTGTCACCACCTTAGCACATAAGCACACAAAAATAATGAGGCTGACTAGACTGGAAAAATGTAGAGACAACAAATGGTGGAGTCCTCTTAAAATGCCATTCTAGGAAAAAAAATTGTAAAAGAGAAGAGCGACAGAGGGTTCCGGCCTGTAAGGGTGAATCTGCATCCTGGTTCTGATGCAATTTAAGTTTTGGCACATGAATCGTTTTATGCATACATGGGAGGATCCCTAAACAAAAGGTAGCAGACAGTCATCCATGCAAGATGCAATAGACCCAAATCACCATTGTCTGTACACTGAAATCTTTTTCATAAGGAATGAATGAGACTTTTGTGTTTTCCGGGTAATAGAGAAACAACTGATTAGTTTGTAATGGAACCACTGAAAGATGCAAATAAAGATCTTTCTAATCTACTACTCATGTCTTTGTACCCACTAGATCTCTGTCTGTAAGGAATGTCTAAAAGGTGGGTTAATACATATCCCTTCCATTTTGGGATTGAAGCCATTAATGCCCCTATTTTCTTTACTTTGCCAAGACTTATTTGGGGACATAAAATATAATTTTTGCTTAAAACTTCTGTTGACTATTTCATATATTTGCAGATTTGATTTATTACGCTTGACCAAGCTTTGCTCTACATCCCCGCCTGCTGTATCTCCGAACCAGTGTGCTGGTAAGTCTTCATTGCTTCCCTTCCCAGGAGAGCTATACTTCATACATGCTACATTCACACACTACAATAGGATACATTTGACTGGGGGGAAGAAGACTGGGAAATAAACCATTAATTCTTTAGTACCTCAAAACCGCTGTTCTTTCGTGTTCAAAAGCCTAAGCTGCCTCAGGTAGTCTTCAAACTTCTTTATAAACAGTGCTCCTGCCAACTGAGATAGCTAATGAATATAACAAGCCTACTCTCACAATTATAAAACAGGCACGATTATGTGTTCTGTTAGAATGACTCAGACTCCCCCTAAATCCTATTCTTCCCAAGCAAGATAAAATTATAAGACTTGTAGAATAAGCCGATCATCTGCTGAGGGCAACTAATTCCTGTATAAGTCTCTCTGCTCTTGGGTAATCAAGCATCCAAAGTGATTCACGCTACAGCTTAAAAGGAGATGGCATTTTGACACCTGGGCCACTACCCTGAATCTCCAGACTCAAAGACACACGTGTGAAACTTGGGGCGGGGCAGGACATATGCGACGGGATGTGTGTGATAGTAGAAAGCAAGATGTAAAATGCAGAATGATGCAGGACCACAAATGTAAACTCAGTGAGTGCTAAATCAGCCAATTAACTCTTAGCTCAGTATTTTTTGACCTTGCTCCTCCTCTTTGCACAAATAAGCAGTGATAGATAAGGCTGAAAAGGCGAAATGTAACTACATTTCCCTTCACCTCATTTCCTTGAGTTTTACTTTTGACCCTACCAACTACATTAATTATGTTTCAAGTACAGGGGTACCTTTTTGCTGTGCCAATGGTTCTCTATGCCGGCAGTGAGTTATTCAGTCTTCCTTGAATTGTTGTCTCCATTCAAGTGAACCACAGTGAACAGTAATCAGGGCTGCATCAGCTTTAGCCTCCTTTTGTTTAGGTCTTGATTCCTAGGGCAAACCATGGGACCGTCCAAATTCAAACAAGATATTGACGTATTCTGTGCTTTTTCAACTTCTTTAGGGTTATTTGGTTGGCTGGTTTTGTTCATGCTTTCTCTTAAAAACATAACTGGAGTACTAAAGCAGTTTATAAATGTTTGGAGAAAAAAGGTCTAAATGCCTTCATTTTATTCAAGCTGTTCATCAGTTAAGATAATACTGTTAATGTACCGTTTCATTTTTTCCATCATCAAGACTGAAGGCACTATATTTCTCAATGGTGTGTCAAAAAGGCTGGCCTACAAGCCATAAAATAGCACAGCAGTTACTAATAGCTCCTCCTTATTCAGAGCCTTTTTTCCTATCAGAAGATGCCTGTGTGGAGCTTTTCCCTGCAAACAGCACCGAAAAAGTCCTCACCTTTTAGTATTGTTCTTCCTACAAGTTGGATGAAGATTACATGCACATACAACCAAGCATTTGTTGAAAGAATCTGCGCCTGTGGCTGAGGCATGCTGGCTAAATGGACTGTCGTACTTTCTAAACGCTCTTTCCCTCATGCCGTGACCTGAAACAAAGCCCCATGGCAAAAGTTTTCCATAGCTGAGAGACCTTTAAATTGAAATGTTTGGAAGTTGGCTTTCCATTGGCTCCAACCCATTGTTCTCAATGGCCCACCAACTATAACTTCCAGCTGTCCAAATCGGGACAGAATAGTCACTTCCCTCTTCTGTGCTGTGCTATCGACTGCCTCCCTGTGCCCTGGTGTGCAAGCTTTGCTCCTTTGTGGAAAAATCCTTTAGAAATCGGGTATTTCTGATTTGCATACCAGCATGCTGAATGTCTTAGTGAGGATGTAAATTTTCTGTTAAGTTATTTTATGCTAGGAGAGTAACAGCTGTGACTGAGTTTTGCATTAGGATTCCTGGATGGTGATCCTGATATTGTGGGGAGTTCATGAAAGGCTTTTTTTTGTTCGTTTACTGCTCTTCTCTGCCTCTGCAGGTGGCTTGTTGTTTTTTTGCCTTCATTCTGATCATTTCCCATTGCTCTTCCTCTGCTTTTCCACTCACTAGCTGGAACTGAATAGAAACATCTTTTTGGATTGAATAAAGTCCATTTCTCTTCTCCACAAATATATTTCCTCATTCTTTTAACTCAGAACCTTAGTGCCTCATCCTCACAACTCCCCCCGCCATTTCCCTACTTAATTTTTTTGGTAGGGGGAGAGGGGCAGGGGAACAGGACAGAGGAATCACTTATTCTTATGCCCTGAACTAAGAGAAGACAGTATTTAATATGCGGATTTCCTTCAGGTCAGAGAGTTCTTTAGAGAGGGGACAGGATTTGGGTACTTATATGCCTTGAAGTCTGATCCTCCATCTCTTCTCCCCCTGGGCCAAAAAGATGAAATCTTGTGGCACTTCACATAGTACCAAGACCGATGCTGTCTTCAGAGTCTGAGGGAATTGCAGCCATCTGTGTTTGGCTGGAGTTATGAAGGACTGGGTAGTACAGAAGTTAGAAATAAAAGGAAAAGGAAGGATTCTTCAGGCTGCAAGAAGTCTTTGGATGTCCACATCCAATCCGTTCTCTAACCAAACTCCTCTGAGGGTTAAAACCATAAATAAGGAGCTCTGAGCTGCAGCGTGAGACTTCAGTGCTGCCACATCAACAGCTGTAAATCTGCTCTCGAGCTCTTCTTGCTTACCCTGTAGGGGAAGCAAAATTCTGCCTGGATGAGGCAGTAGCATTTGGCAGCAGCACTCTGGCAAACAGACTTCCAGATGTTTGATGAGAATGACAGCCTCAGAGTGGGAGTGCTTGAGTGTGTGCATGCACGCCACTCTTTAAAATTCAAGGCTAGCTTGCAGCATTATCAGGGAGTGAAAATGTCAAAAGAAGATAGTGTTCATAGCAGGCATCATGTTTCAGGCCCTAGGAGAAAAAAACCGAGGGAAAACAGCACTGAATCAATTTTAAAAATAAAGAAAGGGGAGGTTCGGTAGTTAGAGCAAGTCTGGGAAATGTGGGACAGGCTGTTACCCCCAGCCCAAACTTGTGTGCCAGCATTTGTCTGGCCTCATTGAGGGGTATTTCGGATCTCTGTCCCATCACATCTCTTCTCTACCTCTACCCCTTGCTGGGCCCTGTTCCCAGCTGCCCTGCATTCAGGAAAATGGGCTCTATGTTTTTCCCTATGATGTCTGGCTTTTGCTTCTGACCTTCTCCTGACTTCTGTCACGGATGTCCTTCACTGCCGTGCCATTCCTGCAGTCACCTCTCACACTTGTGTGTTTTTTTGCTTTCCACATATCCCAGTTTTCCTCTGTCCCTGAGGTTGTGTGTCTTCCTTCTATCCATCACCTGCAAAGTTAATGCCATTTGCCTGCCATTGTGCAGCACATGGCTTACGCCGTATCCTTGTCTCTCACTCTTTGTGTATATGGCCTACATAGGTTGCAGGTATAATAACAATATGTTAGGCTGATCTTTTTTTCCTCTTCCCGTTATCTGGAATGTTATATTCAATTTTCCTGATTTATTGGATATCTGAGTGGAAAAATATATAGATAAGTGAATCTACTAAGTAGCATTGTAATTTCCCAAACGCATTTTTTTCCAAGTTTAAGAGATAATAATGTTCTTAGGTATCTCTGTTTTTGTCATTTCCATACTGTTTCACTTCCTTGTGTTGAAAGCTTTTTATGAAAATCACAAACTGAGGGCATAAGTATTTACTGGTACAAATGTAACAATATTTCTGTGTTCCCATTTGGATGTGCTCCCTTCTGTGTGGAATTTCTGCTTTCCAAAATATCTCATGCACGTTTCTCATTTCACTGGTGATCTTTGCAAGTGCATGTATTTAAAATTTAAGCTTTGTTGTCCCTGCAGAAAGGCAAGCCTTTCGCTTCACATATAAATATATTGTAATATTTTTTCTTCTACTTGAATGTAAATCTCCTGTAATATGACCCTGATATCCCTTTGCAAAGAGAAGAATCTTGGTTTGGTTTTGTTTGGAAAGAGATTTCAGGTGGATCCGGCAGTGTTGGGCAAGGCATCTAAGGGTCACGGTGGCTGAGTGCAGTAATTGCACCTTCCTGCCACGCTGAAACACAGGTTTTGACAAAGTACTTACACGTTATTCTGGTAACCGCTGCCCGTCTTGTAAAGTATCCGTACCACTCTGCTGAGGGTAAGAAAGCTTATGGCTCAGTGCACGGCTCTTATTCCAAAGCTTCTGTCATCTTCCCTAAATAAACACAAGGGACCAATGCTTTCCCTGGTGTAACACCACTGACCTCTCTGAAATTACACCAGGGATGAATTTGATCAGATTTGTCGTCAAATCCATTTGGTACCAGCAGGAGCAGAGACGACCGAGGCGAGCCATCCCGCGAGTCCCATCCAGGGCTTTTCAGTTGCCCCCTCTGTTACCCCAGGCTCCTTCCTCACCTTAGGCTGAAGGGAATGATAAGGTCCAACTTGTCAGGACTTGTTACTTATTCACGAAACTATCACACCTTTGACACATCTGTCAGTTTTTATACAAAAAACGAATGAGCAAGGATGCTGAAGTTTCCTTTCGGCACACTGGAGGGCAGTCCTTTTTACCACACCCTTAAGGCTTTCATGTCAGGGCTTAGTCGCAATGACAGAGCAGTGTGAGAGCGCTATCATTTTGTCTGGCCATACTATGCTTTCCTCTGGATAGATTATACTTGCCCCCTGGTATTTAAGAGAATTACGTTTTCATCCTTTACGTAAAATATATATAATTAAATAGATGCAGGATGTAATTGTTATAAATATATAACATCAAGCATTCCATTTATGTTAGAGTTATGGATTAGATGAAGATATTTCCTTTTTTTTTTAACACTTCCTATAATAAATTTGGCATGTTGCCACATCATAGAGATCAGTCTTTTGCTAGAGCAAACAGTAAATTTTTCGTAAAAATACGAAATCAAGAAAGGCAAAGCACAGAATAGAGCAGTACATTTTCTAATGAGTTTGTGGTCAGATCCATAATTTAAACTTGACAGTAGAATCGCAAAATTCAGATTAATACTGAAGCCACCGGGGATCTTAGGAAACATTATGCTCAATAGAGTGTATGGCTAATGGTTACAAAGTACAAAGAATATGGATAAGCATGGCTGATTTATGAAAATTCTGTTTGTATACAGAATGTATTTATTCCAGCGTTTGGGCTTTGGTTGCATTTAAAATTAAAAGAAAGGCTGCTTATTAATTTTGCATGAGCTTTTCTGGGGCCAAGTTCCAAGTGATTTGCTGCATCCTTCTCTACACACAGTCATTATATAGCCTGAACTTCAGAACTGGTTCTGAGTTTCCAATGCTTCGATAATCCTGTTTTCACAGTCCCCATTTTCTAAAAACCACCATAACTAGGAACAATGCCTTATAATGCTTTAAATCATTCATATCCCTGTGGAAGAGAAAGAAAAGGATGCACACACAACGAAGTTCTTCAGTGCCAGCATGTACACCACTGGTCTGAGATTTGCCTCAGAACCTGTAATGCCTTCAAAACCTGAAGTTCATGGACTAAACTTCCATGATATGTTCCCATACTGGCAGTGAGCTTGTCAGCCCTTTGTGAGCACATTCGGCTTATCCACGTTGCAGTTCTCATGAGTTTTGGCGACTTCTTTTTTTATAACAGTAGATGCCTAAAAAGGGCAAGGTATTAAATAGTAGTATTTTCCCCTTGCTTTTAAATGTTATGAAAAGAAATGCCTACAGGTATTGCATGCAGTTTGGAGCCACCTTTTGTAAACATGTAATGCTTATTCAAGCACACAGTTTGCATGTTTGTGTATATGCATGTGTGTATTTTAACCTAATTAGATTTTAATCTATTTGATGATTTCAGACAAATTTGACAAAACAGAAATCTTTAAGATTAAAAAAAAAAAATCCTCTACTTTTTGTAGAAGGATGAATGGATGGATGGATAGATGGATGGATGGCTGGATGGAGGAGGATGGTGAAGAAGAGACAACCGATAAGGACCCTGCCTAACAACAAGACTGCAGAGTGAGTTCATGCATTATTAATGATAAAGAATCCACACAGTATATATATCTATATATTTCTCGGAGAGTGTGAGAGATGGACCATATGTGCCCCACCCATGGGAAAAGCTTCAACTGTAGTTCACAATTAATTATGAGACACAATGCAATAGGAAATTGGGCTTCATTAGTTCTGTTCTTGCAAAACTACTTATTTATGGTTTTATTTTCCTTCCATGGCACTTCTGAACGTAGATAATGTGACAGATGCAGGTACCTCAGACTTCTCTATATAGTTATTTTGCTAGGGCTTTTCAATCTGTGGTAAAAAAGAATGAGCACATATGCTAAATACCATAAATTGAGTAGAGTTATTCTTCCTTGTGCACCTATTATTCTCTTAGTCCATATCATCTATTTAGTAGTAGTAGTAATAATAATTTAAAACCCCATAGACTTTCCTCAGTGATGTAAGAGTTCTTACAAATATTAAAGTTGTTCCAAATATTAAAGCTAGCAAAAGCTGATTTAGGAAAGATAAAGTAGACTGAGCCCCCAGACAACATTTCTCAATGTGTATCTGTGTACTATCACTTAAACACGATTCTCATCATCATCATCATCCTTAACATCAATGAAATTGAACTGCCTTCCGGACTCTCACTGGGGTCTGTCTGTATATGGAGAGGGGAAAGGCTGGTAACTGCAATAGGAACATCTCCAAATGAGCCAGAAATGTTGTGTGAAACAACCTCTTTTCCCTGCTTTGTATTCTACCTTCATTTCCAACTTATTGGAGAGGTGAATGAAGGTATTACACAGACAGAATAACAAAATGGCCATAAAACAATTACATCATCCAAACTAACGTCATATTCTGTGTCCTAATTACTTTAAACATGGTGGTACAGAAATTATGCCTTAGTTCCTTCCTCAAGGAAGCTGCAGCTGAAGTCAGATCAATTTTTGAAACAACTAAAGCCTTGTTACTGTGTTTTTGTTGCAGAAAAATCTCCCCGCACATTGGATTTCCCGTTCTTACACAACTCAGCTCAAGTATTACTGCAACAGATTCAGAGTGTGGTTATTGACCGAGAGCCCGGCCTGGCTCCCACTGAACTTCGACTGCAGATGGATCTGAAGTGGAACATGAATGAGCAGATACGTCTTGGATGTTTAAGAAATGAATTGACTCTCAGGCATCAGTTTTGCCCAAAGCAGAATTCAAAAAAAGTTAAACAGTGACGGAATTGTTAAACAACGATGGAATAATGATCTTTGTTTTGAAAAGGCGACAGTGATGGAGGAGGTAAAAGAGGAGCACTCCTTCTGATTATATTACAGACATAACAGGATGCAGAAGTCTGTGATGAGGCCCCGCTACAGCAAAGCAGCTAAGCACAGGCTTAAAATTAAGCACTCATTTAAGGGTTTTGCTGAATAAGGATGAGATCATTCACATACTTAAAGTTAAATGCATGCTTAAGTGCTTTGCTGAATCTGGGCCCAGATACATAAACCATTAAACAGTCACTTTAAGAAAATGGTGGAAAGCTGTTATACAATTTCTAGACCTTTTAAGTCATATCTCCTACATTCCCCACTCTCTCTTTCTTATTAGCTCAAGGAGGAGGTTTTTAAAGCTCCAGTTCACCAAAAACTATAATGTCCATTGCTACCCGATTGTAATTCAAATTGCTCCATGCAGCCCCAAGCATGTGTTCAAACATATAATCAAGCAAACAGGAGACTTGAGTCTTGCCAATTGGAATACTGTCGGTCGCAGATGCTCCGCTTTTTTTTTTTTTTTTTTTAACATAAATGAAGAGGGGTAGAGAAGTTGATAAAAGCTGGCCTTGGCTGTCCAGTTTTGGTGCTCTGTTCCTGGGGCTTGGGTTATTTGGGTACGTGTTGCTTTGTGTCTGTGAGGGCTCTTTTTTTTCCTCTCTCTCTCTCTCTCTCTCTCCCCTGGTCAGAGAAGCAGTACTCGTCACCTGGAGTGAAGGCTGACAGGAATGAACATAGGCAGGAAGCAGCGTGACACACACATTGTCATGCATGACTGACCAGCAGCCATCAACAGCAATTAAACACTGAGAGCACTGGATCCTTTTGGACAGGTTCAAGTTTCCTGGCACTGCCGTGATTAGATGTTTTGCACTGTTTCCCTGTAGTCAGTATGTGACACATTCCCTTTTGCTTGCTCTTTTCTGATATTTATTTTTGCACTGTCCTGGTGTTAGCATCTTCTCGTGGAAAATTAATCACTTAAAAAGGGATCATTTTGAAGGAGATTTGTGAGGCGGGTTAAAGAGCGAACGGATATTAAAAAAAAATAGCTATTTTTTTTAAAACACAAAATTCCTCCCCTTCTGTCAAACATTATAGCGTTTAAGTATTTTTTGAGTGACCACAAGTGTGTATGAGATTCAATGAGAGAAAACTCTGTGAATGGCAGAAGCCACCGAAGAACAACACGGGCCTTTGGGTTTACCCAGCTGACTGCAATTTTACTGTAATTTAAGAGGACAAAATAAAATGCCCTTAAAGGCAAGACTGAAGTGAAGAGCGGCTGCAGTTGTGCTGGGCTGTCACTTGCTTGCCCTCATTTCAGGGCTGAGATCCAGAGCAGCCCAACTGCCCGGCGTTTAACGAAGGCCCAGACTTCCAGGGCAAGGTCTGTGGCTTGGCACGAAGTGCTGGACGGAGCAAGGCCAAGCTACGGCACCGGAGGCTGCAGCGAAAGGCCTTTTGGCAGACACTGAGGTCTCATGCCTAATTGAATAGTCACAGGGTTTGAGGCCAGAAAGGTTCATTAAGGCTCGATTCTGACCTCATGGATGGTCGTCCTCTCCGTTCCCTCATAATGAGCCCAGCAACTTGCGTGTAATTAATTAATCGCTCCTGTTAATTTGCGGTCTCCTAGTCTCTGCAAGGACCTGGGAGGTCTGCTAATATGCTGCAAGAAACCGGCGGACTTCTGTGTAGGAAATCTTCATGCCTAAGTCCTTTCCATCTTTCCCTTTCTATGTGTAAGACATGGCTCCAAATGTGGTTTCCACCAGGGGAAGTAATGAAGTAATCAAAAGTAAGGGATTTCAGCATTCTGCAAGGAGGAACGTGAGAGGCAGTGTAATTTTAAGTGGGCTGTGCTCTGTTGTGCAGCAACCAGCCCAGCCACGGGAGCCAGTGAATGCATTAGACTTGCTCCCTAACTGTTAATTCCCTCTTGCGCAGTTAATGAGGGTTGCTCCAGCCATGCATCTGTTTCACCTTTACGTTCCGGCAATAGCATTTAGAGGCCAGAGCAACCCTGCGGCTTTGATACTACTGCCTTTCACTGATAATACATCTCTTTAAGAGCTTTCTCTATCAGATAGACGGCTGGGATCATGGGGGCCGATCGTGGTTCTAAGTTTGTTATTCTCAATGGTGATTCTAGTTTGCCATATTTGTTATAATAATTCCACTATTTTGTGAAGCATAGTGTATTGATAACACTAAATAAGACTCAGAAGAACCACGTGAAGCAGAAAATGTAATTATTATTTCTGTAATGCAGATACAGAAACAAAGGCACAAAAAGGATGAGTGACTTTCCCAAGGTCATACACTAAATCAGAAATGTAAATATATCAGAACCCTAGCCATATCTCATTTCTGTACGGTGTGGGTGTATTCAGGAAAAAATAGCTTGCTTGATTGTATCTTTTTGCAGTTTTTCAAAGGCTTTCTACCTTTCTCTTTGTGGTCTTCCCGGACGTCCTGATAGATCATCATAGGCACTTCTACAGATACTAAGGAAAGAGCACCAGGTGGTAACAAAGTGATGCATGAATTTCTGTTACCAAGGTAGATGACAATTAAATGGATTGGGCATCTAAGCCTGGAATGTCGTCTTTACCCGTGAATCAAATTTTAGACCTTCTGCTGGTGACTTGGAAAAATAATTGTGGCATGAACAATGAGACTTTGGATTTCCAGCCTAGGAGAGCAATTGGACAGCTTCATAGACATCCGTCCCAGTGTAAATGAACATGAGCATGAAAAGAGCATGAAAAATTAAACACGTACTGGAGAGACAGCACTTATTTCATTAACTAACTTCAGCACTAACTTCTTTAGCACTATTAGTAAACCTGTTAAGTCACAGCCAAGATGCATCAGAAGGTTTTGCTCTAAGAACTGAAGCAAAGATATGTAAGAAGAACATAGCAGACCAGAAGAATAAAAAATAGTACTGCATAAGTCAACTGCTAGTTGCTGACATCAATAAAATATTGTCCTTTATTATAGTCATTAGGGAACCTTTTAACAATGATTAAAATTTCTTAATATTGTAGTAAAATTTTTAGCTGTTGCCTGGAAAAAAGAAGGTGCTCTGAACTATATGGCATGCAAATATTTCAACCAAATGCTGTCATATGATGGAAGTATTAACAAGTACTTCTTAGAGCTGATGGTCTGTTTTTGGAACCTACTCAGGAAAATAAAATTATATATATATTTATGTAGGTATATATATTATATTTAATACAAGCACATTGAGATTTTCCTGGCAACTAAATAGGGATAAGTGATTTAAGCTCTTTACGAGTGGAGCTGAAACTTATAAATTATGAAGCTGTGTTATGTACTGACTGGCCTTCAGTGTTTGCTTCACTTCCTAGATAGTGTCTTCCTTTTTTTTCCTGCATTCTGTTTGCAGAATGTGAAACCATGAAATTAAACTGAACAGTTTCACCAGCTACAGAAAGTGTATGGTGATAGCACCGTACACACAGTAATAGTATAGGAGCAGGGTTATTGATCAGAAATGTCTTCGCAAAGCAGTGTTTCAGGTGGATAGAAGGACTTTTTTTAATTAATTTTTGGAAATTGAAGAATCTGATATTCAGTTCTACCTATATAATGTTTGCACTTCAGGAGCAGGCTCTCCAATGGCACACAAAGCCAAAGGTTTTACTTTAAATACTGTAATGGCAGTAGTGTTCCTCTACTTTGACAGAAGTTCCATTTGTATGAACTTGGCACAGGACTTCTGAGACTAACAATATGATTCCTAGGATTCAAAAAGACAGGGAGCTTAGAGGAGCTTCCTACCTCCTCTGTGTGCAGCAAACAGCACACCGTTACGGTAAAGCTGGGTCATATTCTGATGTATTTGAAATTGCAACTGGTAGGAGAAGGAAAGGGGAAGCACGCCATGTCTAACAGCAAGAAGGATTAAGGCAAACAGAGCATAAAGTCCTTAAGCAGCACGTTGGCTGGGGAGAGGAGTAATGACTTGAGCCTGGTAACATCCTCTGATACCTTTAACAGCCTTAAATATTCAGGTTGCACATCACGGGGAAGAGAGCGCTTTTGGACCTGGGGTGCCCTACAGAACTGAGTGAGAGGACTGATGAGAAGGAAGGCTGACCGGTGGCTGCAGAGCTGTCAGCAGGTAATTTCTTACTCACGAGTACAGAGAATCTTTGCTCATTGCTCACAAAGCAGTATACAGCTTTGATTGCAGGCGGGTCTGGTCCAGATGCTCTCAAGTTTGGAGTACCTGTTAAAACATCAACCAATTTCTGATACTACTTTTAGCCTTAATTGGAACCCAGTAAATCTAAAGCAGTTAGTGAAAATTATATCAAATACGTTCCCTCTCTCATATCAAACCATTTTTATTGAAATGCACAATCCACAGTTTTTCTCTGTTCTGAAATATCTTTGTGCTTATTCAGATCTGAAGTAAAAATGATGCTCTGAACCATTTGAGGAAGCCATTGTCATGGCATCCTCAAAGCAATAGGTGACACCCAAGAATGATTTTTCTTTTCTCTTTGCCATGAATGTTTGAAGCTGAGTGATGGATCTTATCCTAAACTGATATGCTTGTTTTCCATCACTCTTATCCAGTACCTATCCAAGGTTCAGGTTGTATCTGCAACATAGCTAGAGGCAAGGTGGCACAGCAGAGTGAGCCATTTAAATAGGTGCAGGAAGACCAGTCAGTGCTCTACTACAGATCAGAGCATTGGACAGGGACTTACTGAGGTTGAAGTAAGCATATGGCTTTTAAAAGTACTATGTCCAACTAGGTTTGTGTATCAGCACTATGCTGGGAATTCATCCTGCCTTTTGCAGCATTCTGTGAATGGGTGTTACAGTAGAATGGCAACGGGATTTTCAGAGGAAACTTCCTGATTTGGCTTTCTCACAGTTATGACCATCTTATAGCTGTGATTTTCTTTAATAACAAAGAAAGTCACCATGAAAATTTGTAGGAGATATAAATACTTCAAACCCTTCCAGAATATCAGTTGCAAAATTCAAGAAAAGCAAATGGTGGGAAGGGGGGAGGTTGGAACTTTAAGGTTATGAAGATGATATTTAAGGTCCCTTCCAACCTAAACCATTCTCTGATCCTATGTATTAGCCTATTTCTTGTAGTTTTAATTCTGTCTTTATCTTCATGCCATATTTCACCCTGACAAATAACCAACATGACAACATGGAACATCTCAGGATGCAGTGCTCAAATGAGGAAAAAGAAAATTGCTAACCATGGGCAGAGAAAACAGAAATTGAATTTAAGTCAAGATTAGTGGTTAACAATGTTTCATCCACGTCTCCTGCTCTCCAGTACCCTCCGTTTGCCACCTGTTACCACCAGTTGAT